>NC_140123.1:36868665-37468665 GCF_964035555.1 Netta rufina | reverse complement strand
TAAGTGCTATCTTATTTATCTCAATGAGATCAAAACAACTGCTATATTTTAGTCAAATTCCCTAGTTTCATATGGTTCAACTGAAATGTTTGGAAATGTTTGGGAAATTACAATATATTATTAAGGTTAAATTTACTTAAAAAAATAATAATAAAAAAAGCATACCAGCTAAGGTACAAATTCATAACATGCAAAAGAGTAATGAGTACAGTTTTAAAGTAATTTCCTTCATAGTACTGAATTTACTGGAATAAACTCCCTAAATTTAGTACGTTTGCAATAGTGTTACATGAGAAAATTTAGCCAAGGCAGTTTGCATTAGATTATTGAACCCAAAACCCAAAGGGAAAATTTTATTAAAACCTCCCAGGTAAATAAGTACGTGGGGAAAGGGGGGGGGGAAGGGAAAGGAAGGGGAGGGGGGGAGGGGGTGGAGTAGAAACAAAACTTGTCTAATTAAATAACAGGAAATGAACAGCTATGACTTCTACTATTCAAGCTAAAATAAGGCCCTTAAAAATACTTGCATGACTTCCTTTGTTCTTTCACTCTGTCTATGAACTACTCCAGGGAGGAAAAAGCACTTAAAATTCCTTTTTACAGAATAGTAACATGTCCACTTCTTTCCTTTTTGAGGTTGTTCTGACACTTGGGGAAAAAATAATTTTTGAAGAGCAATTGGAAAGACCTTTCTGTCTTCCTGATGTGCAAGTCACAGCTCATACAGCAGAGAAACTCTGTGTCAGGCTGAACTCTTTCCAAATAACAGCCTCTCCTGATCTTAAAAAAGGCATGATTTAAAAATAGTTTCCCAAAGCTCTATAAGTTATATCTCCTCCATGGTATAGAAATCCATTTCTCCATGCACTCATTTCAAGTTGCATTCATAAAATAAGGGACTGACAGAGTCCAAAGAAAAATGGAGTGTGATGTGTAGAAGCAGACTGTACACTGCATTCTCAGAATTTTTTATTTGGAAAATCTGAAACATTCACATGAATGAGACATTTCACAGGATGCCCACTACAAAACTTTCTATAAGCTTATAGTGGGTTTACGTGACAAAGTTTGGGTAGTGGAGGGTTGCAGGAGTAGCTTCTGTGAGAAGAAACCAGAACCTGTCCCATGTTAGATAAGGGCCAGTTTCAGCCGGCTCCAAAGGGACCTGTCATTGCCCAGAGACAGACCAATAAGCGATGTTGTTTGCACCTCTGTGAAAGCATATTTAAGAAAAGAGAAAAACAACAACAACAAAACACAACAACAACAGCAACAACAACAAAAAAAACTGCTGCACAATTGCAGCTGGGAGAGAAAGGAATGAGAAACAGCCCTGCAGACATCAAGGTCAGTGAAAAAGGAGGAGGTGGAGGTATTTCAGGCACCAGAGCCAAAGTTCCCCTGTGGCCTGTGGAGAGGCCCATGGTAGAGCAGACTGTCACTCTACAGCCCATGGTGTATCATGGTGGAGCAGATTTCCACTTTGCAGCCCATGGAGATTTTGCGTTAAGGGTATACTCAATTAGCCTTTAAAAATCCAGTCATGTTCAGGGTACTAAAGTATCACTATTACAGATTCACAAATAATGTAATACATCCTCAGTCTAGTGATGTTCCATGAACTACCACAGCCACACTTAAAGAGTTTGGTCATGTTCTATGAGAATTATAATGGCTGGATTTAATGAGTAGAACAATTGATTAAAGGAGCAAGTACACAAGTTCTTTGGATTGCCGGTGATAAATTCACTGTCTGCAAAGCACGTTCAAATACCAAAAGTATGAGTAACACAGCCTAGCTACAGACACATTAAAAGTATAAAGATTCTGTAGAGATCTCTAAATTTTCTGTGGAGACACCTGATATAACCAAGTATTCAAACCTTAACCAAGATGTCCCAATAGGGTGGGAAGAGAGGCTCATCCCATCAACTGATCCTAGAAGTTCAAAGATATCTCACTAATATCCCCTCCCTCTTAAGCCAATTTATATTATGTTCTATCTTTTAGGTAGAGGTTGAACGACTCTAGTCATTCATGTCTTGGTTACAATTGGTGCTGTGTCCTCACTTTTGTTTAAAGGTATAGGCTCCAAGAAATTCAGAAGGCATGTTCAGTGAGGGGTGGTTGCACCTTGGAGACGGGTAGCTTTTGGGATGGAGGTGTGTTTTGGCATTATTATGATATTATAATGAGACAAGATCACCAAAAGGACAGAATTTTGCCAAAAACATGGTAGGCAATTGCCTCAGTGTAGCAAATGTTCAGCTTACCAGTCTCTGTGCACAAGAACAATCAGGTTCCTATCTTATCACAGAGCCCAGCCATGGTGTCTCCACTCCACTCTACACTCCGTACTGTTCCTCGTAGAGTCAGCACACCATGTTCCCCCAGTGTGATTAACATCTAAGGTTGGACGCCTAGGGAATGTTTAGGTAATGCAGCTACACTACACCCTGAAAGCTTCTTTATTGATGCATCTTTTCTTTAAAATGTGAATGTCAGTATAATTTCTAAGTCACCTTAGGCAATTATTCCACAGGAGACCACAGTGGAGCAGATGTATCTGACCTGAAGAAGGCTGAGGCTTGTGGAGAACCCTTACCAGAGAAGATTCCAGGCCAGGCCTGTAGAGAGGGGACTGTGAAGGAGCAGGTGAACTGGCAGGAGCTGCTGGCCATGGGGGACCAATGTTGGAGCAGTTTGCTCCTGATGGATGGACCCCATGGTACAGATCCATATTTGGAGCAGTTCTTAAAGAGCTGCAGCCTGTGGGAAGCCCACACACAGGATCAGTTCAGCAAGGACAGCATCCCATGCAAGGGACCCCACCTCAGGGGTAGAGAGTAACAATGAAGGAGCAGCAGAGAAGAAGAAATATAGACTGACTGCAACCCACCTTCCCCCATTCTCCTGCACCACTGGGAAGGAGGAAGTAGAAGGGTGTGGATGGGGGCAAGGTGGTTTTGGTTTCTTTCCTTTGTTTCTCATTTCTCTAGCTTGCTAGTAATAGGCAACATAGTTTACTAATCTCCCTACTCTGAGTCTGTTTTGCCCATCACAGTAATTGTTGAGTGATCTCCCTACCCTTATCTCAGTCCTTGATCCCTTTTCTCCCCTTTTCCTTTGAGGAGGGGAAGTGAGAGAACAGTTGTGGTAGAGCTCGGCTGCCCACCTGAGTAAAACCACCACAGAGCTATCCTGTCACCAGTGTGAGCAGTGTTCCGACACACTTCTGGTGGATTCCAAAATGAATTACTACAAAATTTGAATTTGTTTTTCTATATATTTATTTATTCACCCTGGTCTAAATTTAAGAAATGCCTGTTTGAGGAAGCGTCACTGTAGAATAACATTTCTTTTACTGAGATGTCAACAGTAATGGTAGAGGTTTATTGTCAAAACTATACAGTAATAATAACTGACCACATTTTAGGAAAAAAAAAATAAATCAGGAGTTTGAAGGCTATGTAGTTCAAATTTAACTGTGTAGACCAGTATCCTTATTATAGAGTAAATCCTTATTTCTGAATGTCCAAAATGAGTCCATCAATTTATTTTTCAGTTTGAAGTTATTTTTAAAGCTTCTTCAGCCAAAAGAATGTTTCTACTTATAAAATTTCTGGTGGATGAAAATGAAAGTAAGCAAACTGTTTATCAGAAGAGAACAAAATCTTCATAAAAAATAAAAAAACATATAAAATGAACTGGCCTTTAACTAGAAAAAAAGAACACAGCTGAATTTCTTGCAGATGCTGGTTCTTTGGATTCTGGTTTCTAAATAACTATATTCAGTCAACATGGCATCTGACTGACTCTTGGTTGGATGTAGCTGCAGGATATCAATAGTTCTGAGAACAGTGAGCTTTGCTTGGTTGGTTGGGTTCAGTTTATTATAATTGTTTATTTGATTGGTTGGTGTAATTTCCACTTTTTCCATTATTTATATTTTTACTTCATCCATATAATCTTATATCCTTATTAAATTCTACAGAATTTAATGAAAGATCTCAAATAGCAGAAAAACACTTTTAGTTGATATAAGGCAGTTTGAAC
The DNA here is from genome assembly GCF_964035555.1 of Netta rufina. Lineage (NCBI taxonomy): Eukaryota > Metazoa > Chordata > Aves > Anseriformes > Anatidae > Netta > Netta rufina. The sequence continues at coordinate 37,464,609 of NC_140123.1, read as the reverse complement.
ATTAACACATTTCTAATATTATGAAAATTTGGTTTAAAGACAAGGAGTCATATTCCTCAAAGGGAATATAAATGTATCCTGCCTCTGTTCTCAAGCAGTGACACATTTTTGATCTATTAGTTATGGTATTTTTGCCTCCATATAGTAACATAGTAAAATGTTGCTATAATTGAAATAAGTAACAATTACACTTAACATTTTGTTGATAGGAAAATGAGAAAACATTCTATATGTAAAGCAAAGAATTTACTAGAATTACAACGAATTACTATAATTAGAATCTTAAGATATAACTAGAGTCTAAGCCAAGAAACATTCAAATTATTTCAATATACTTCTATCTGTAAAAATGTGTCAATAATACTAATAATATTTAAAATTCTGAACATCTTCCATCCTCTTTCTTTCCCCAAGCTTTTATTGCTGAGCACAATGTAATATGTGCTCAGTATCCATTTGGTCAGTTGGAGTCATCTGGATGTGTCTGCTTGTCTAAAAGTCAATGTTTAACACTGATTATGATGAATTAACACTGATTAGATGAATTCTGTCCTAAAACAGGTTACTTCTCCCAATTGGTGATGAAGAAAAGGTGGTTTGTTCACTTGCAGTCAGAAGATAGGTGAATCCCAAAGTAGCTGTCTTATGCATCTCACTACACTTAGACTAAACAAATTGGGAATGTTCACCAATTCCCAAGTCTAGCATATACTTATTTAACCTTTATACTTATTTAACCTTATATAACCTTTACTCCAGGTTTTAATAAACAAAACATGTGTTCACCAGCTCAGAAGCAGCCAAAGGTCAAGGGTAATCTACTAGCTGGCAAGGTAGTCCAACCAGACACCTGGACCAGGGTAATCCTTCTCTCCTTTCCTTCCCATACCTAACAAATAAATGTACACTGCAAATAAACAGCATCTAACGAAGTTGGATTTGGGCAAAGTGAGAATTTGCACTTGTCACATTAATAATAATAATAATAATAATATAAAGAAAAATCTCCCACTCCTCTCAATGAAGTTCTTCAAATCTTTGAAAGATTGAAATGAATAACCCCATCTATTTTTTTTTTCATATTCATGCCATAATTAACAATTTCTATATTTTAAAAGATTCTTTTTTTTTTTTTTAATTAAAAAAATAGGTTTTATTTGGTAAGTACTTAGAAAGATTCAGGTGCAAATCTTCTTAAAAAATTAAATTAGATTTTATTGCTGCTTCTGTAAAACTGGCCATAACTAATGAACTCTGTTTCATAAGAGCTGTTTGACTTCACATTTAACCCACTTTCTCATTCTTCTCCATGTTCACTGGCATTAATAATAATGTTAAAAATAACAGAAAAAACATAATATGTATTATAGTATAGTATAGTATAGTATATATAATTATAAATGTTAATGTAGGAAAACAATAACTAGTTTATTTTGCTTTGCATGTACTGTTTTTTGAATGAAAAAAAAAAAAAGTAGTATTCAAAGAGAAATTAATGTCTGGTATTACATTTTAAAATAATCTTACAGATAATTAAAATAATTAAAGCTAAACGACAGATGCTTTTTTTTTTTTTTTTTTTTTTTTTTTTTTCCCCCTGTGGAAAATCAATAAGAAAAGCTGTTCTCTAAAGTAAAAATTATCAGATATTGCTGTAGACTTGTGCTCTCAGGGACACATACATATCTCATCTTGGCACAGGTACATTAAAGCCCAGATTTGGAAATTTAAGTTAATGAACAACTTGTTTCCTTAATTTTTATATTGTTGACTGAAATAAAGTTACCTAGAAAAGGGATTAACATTACTAATTAACTTTACTACCATTGTTAGGATTGTGCAGTCTGAAGATTAAGTTGTTTTGAATAGTTTTCTACCATGTAGATGCACAAAAAGTCACAAAGAGTTATAAAGTTTATAACTCCATCCATCAGAATAAATATCATTTAGACAATTTAATGCCAATCTGGGATTCTGGTTCAGGATAAAATACCATTTTTATGAAAGTAGAAAAGCTTTCTACATCCTTTGAATAATTGTCATATGCCATGAGACAGAAATATCTTCTAAGATAGTCTTTCTGAGATAATTATAGAGACCGCTTTCTCTGAAAATGTGGAGATGTGGAGCAATGTTGTAATGTTCTCCATGTGCTCCAATCTTGAAACCATTTTTCTTTTTAATTCCCCCCCTTCTCCCCCCCCATCCCCCCGTTTTTACATTCTTAATTCCTTATGAAAAAGATAAGTCATCTCCCTCCCACACATTGCCTAACTATTAAAACTGCAGTTATTTCTAGACATTGTATAATACTATGGTCTCATTAAAATAAATTACCTTTTTTTTTATATATGCTTATTTATTTCCCGTTTCCTATATGATGTGTGAAGTCTTGTTTTCTTCTACATTTTTTGAGTTCATGTGCATTTTAAATTTTTTACTATGTCCAGAAACAAAAATGCTGAGGTAGATAGAAACTACAGTCTTCAGAAAATATGACAAAAAGTTTTGTTCTCACAGAGTTCTGGAACAAAATAAACCTGGATTATTTTGCTAACTGTTCAGCCGTTTGCAACAGTTCAGAATACAGTTGTACAGGAAATATATTCATATTACAGTTGAACAGAGGAGAACAAAAGCTTATGTAAGGAATGTTTCAGCAATTCATGTCAATAGAGGATTTGAAGGGTAAACCTTGAAGTCTCTGATATCTGGGGGGTTTCAGAATAACTGCTAACTATTGTGACTGTTGCATGGGACACTACACAAGTCTCTGATACCCAGCCAAGAGATTAAGGAGAAGGGGAAAGCTGAAGGACAACTAAAAGACAAAGCTTGCATGAGATACTGCACAAATCTCTGATATCTGGCCAAGAAGGACAAAGAAGAAGGACAAAGAAAAAGCCTGAGAGGAAGACTATGAGCCTTCAACACGAGAGATGTTGAAGTCCCTCCACCAGAGGGACCACCGGAGACTGATACACATGTGCCAGTGGGAGAGTTCGGATTCTGGGAACTAATTATAATAACCCTGCCTTTTCTAGAAGTATTAATAAATATGTAGTAGCATAGGAGCATAAAAACCAGCTGCCTAATGTAGCCTGTGTGTGTGTTTGAGGAGTCCAGACTCCCCATGCACCCAGAGCTGTTTACTTGCCTTTTATTGACCCCATAAATAAATCTTATAAAGCTAAATGGACTCAGAATTTATAACACTTGTATTACTCTCAACTTTTTCTTCACGTGGCTTCTGCAATTCTGCAATGCATTCAACAAGTTACCAAACAAAATTGTCCTTCCATAAACTTTGGCTTCCAAATTTTAGTAAATGGTATTGGCTAATTATTTTTAGTAGAGTCTATCCTCCTCAGAATTTGGGTTTGGTTTCATAAAATAATCTCTTAAAGTTTGTTTCTCACAGATCATTAGGCTACATTTTAAATAAGTAAATAAAATGATATTGCTTTGTCAATAATAATAATAAAAATAGTCTTAATCTCTTCTGTTGATTTCAACTGTTATAATACCTCTTACTGTAAGATTAAGGTCAATTCTACATAGATGAGAGGAGGTGTCATCAATCCATTTGGTCAGAAAGTCACAAAATCACACAAATGACAGGAAGAATGAAGTGACATTGGTATACATTAGTTATCTTCAGTCTTTTGTTGTTGTTATTGTTTCTTGTTTCCTTTTCTTTTTCTTTTTTTTTTTTTTTTCTCTTGAATTCCTAAGTTTCTCAAAATTTACTTTAACTGAAAAAGATAAAATAAAAAAATCAAAGTGACTACGTTTCATTCCATTAAATATATAAATATCTATTTACTTCTTAGAATTAAAATATCAGTGTTGTTAGCAATAAGCTACTGGTATAATAAACAAATAACTACTAGACTACTACAGCTACAGCTCATTACCTGCGGAGCTGGGAATTTAAGGACAGATGTAATTCTCACTGTACTCCTTTAGGAAAATGAATCTCTCCCTTACACACACAAACCCCTCCTTATTAATGCTCTCAGAATCTACTTTTAGCTCTAAGTTCCTTTAGATTGTAATTGTATCATCTCACAGATTCTGGGGACCCCTTTGTAAGATGAATTCCAGGTAATGTGCCACCTGTAAAGGTGATGGCCTCTCTTCAATGCTGTACCTACAGTACTTTTTAGCTTTTTATAGCAAAATGTACTCACAATAGAGATATAAAAACAAATAATAATAATAAAATAATAAAACAAACAAATACATTTACTTAAAGATAAAAAGAAATAAATTTGCCTTATCTTCAGATACTTTCTTAGTGCAACTCTCTACACCCTTTACATCGTTGTAGTACTGAGTGTGATTGGAGCCAGGGACAAGAAATTTTAGAAGAATCCAAACTGAGATCACTTTATTTGCATTCCCCTTTTCAATAAAACCTTCCCAAATTATTTTCATTCTTTTTTTCTCTTGGTCATCATAACATCGAATATAAAACATAGTTTTTGAGACTGTCTGCAACAGGAGGAAAAAGCAAAAAATACTGAAAACAGAACAAAACAATTCAGCACCAAAGCTTAGTGTTACTGGCTCTGTCATTAAAGTTGAAAAGTAATTTTGTACATTCTGCTGAGCATGCCCTATTTTGTGAGGCATCAAATATTACCTTGGTTATAAAATCTATCCCCTCTGGTGATTTCTGACTACTTTCATTTTCCATTGTTATAGTCAGCTGTATAGAGGTGTCATGACATTTAACAAAACCAGTTATAAAACCTATTTTTTGCCCTCTTCTGTGTATGGACAAAATGTGGATGGAATGAAATGAGTGCATTAACAGTCCTTAATTGCCCTGATCAACCTCATCCAGGACACTGACCCTATGCTTCTGTGTCCAAGAGTGCCATTTAAGCTAATACTCAAGCTCCTGGCCTCAAGTTCCTAAATTATGATTTAAGTAACACAGACTAATTGAGTGGATAAAAATGTTTTTGTTCCTTTATGTTTCTGTGTGTGAAAATATAGATAGATAGATACCTAATTAGTAAGTACTTTGTTTTTTTCTTTTAAGATGCTTCCTTTCCCAACACAGAATAACCTAGCAATAATAAAAATAATGTAAGTATTAACTACAGTATTGTTCAAATTTTTACATGTTAATTTTATGGAGATAATTCTTTTTTTCTTGCCCTAAAAGTTTAATTCCTCTTTCAACAAATAAAGAACTATAGATCTTAGTAAAATCAAAAGCTAGATTGTGGCTCTCTTAGCTACTAAAAGCTACTGTGGATCTTTTTTTTTTTTAATTTATTTTTATTTTTTCATAAGATAATTCAAATATTAAGTTAGCAGCTCTCCACATATGTAAAAACAAAAGTAAAGGTTTTTGTTAAATTGAGCAGAACGGAGTTGTTAGATTTGTTAGGCTTGAAAGCATGAGAGACTTAGACAATATGAGTTAAAAGAGAAATAAAACTTTTTGTCTAAGCCAGTACATGATATTTTTGACAGAAAGGTGGCATGAAACTCTTTGAGAAACCAATCACCAACCAACAAGTGATTAAGGACTTATGAGTTAGTAAAATGCATGAGCATTCTTTATTGCTTACAGATTTCATTAACTATGAATAATAAACACAGAACCAAAGAAATTTCTTCATAGTGCTTTGAACATAAGTGCTTAGCATGGTAGTTTTAGGTAACATCTTAAATACAATTTTTTTGTATTTAATTACAGTAACATTTCCCCAGTCCCTGAAGAATAGATCACATTTAACTTTAGAGTATACAAAAATTTATAGAGGCAATTTCTCTTTACTCTGTATATAACTAACCTTTACTTGAAATGGTCTGCTTTGAAACAACTTTCTTGTTCTTTAGGTATACAATTAGCTCATAAAAAAGCGATCAGGAAGTTTCTTCTACATTTTAAGATAGGAGAACCTTTCTGTAGCAGTTTTCATCTATAGGGACATGAGCAAATTATATCCATCCCCTGCAGTGTTCGTTCTTATGAGAATATGAAAACATCGCCAAGTCTGACACATTGTTTCTCATCAACTAACACAATTATTGTCCAAGCTAACTGGTTAGAAACAGAAAATGGGGTTCGGACCTCCCTGCCTCCATCCCTGTAAGCACTTAGTAACAATGACTAAAGCAAAATAAATGACTTTCAAAATATGTTATTTTGACATATACAATCAAACAAACAAAAACAATTTTTTGTTTGTCTGTTTGTTTAAGAGCTCAGTACTTCAGTACTGTATCATTGCTAATAACTCTGAAACTTTATCTATTCTAACAAGTCCAAGAGTCCAAACAAAAAGTTTTTTATGAGGTTACAGGGTCAACCTGTAACCTTCTGTAAAGTCAAAAAAAAAAAAAAAAAGAATGTGATAAAGAGACAGCTCTCCAACTAACAGCAGGTAAAACGGTCACAGAAAATTGGGCAAGGGGAATGTAGTTCAAAGGACACAAAATTACTTTAAAATGCCCAGCTGACACTGTTGTGCATCTGTTAAATTGGAATTAGATCTACTGTTATACACGTAATTTGATAAAAAACTCATACAAATTTTTGAAATGTAAGGTCTCTGACACATCATCCTTGATTGTGTATTACTGACAACTGATATTTTGTTCTGTGTACCTTAACAGAAGAGTATTGGATCTCCTGTCTGTTTATCATCAAGTATTGTTTTTAAACTTCACATAGGAAAAGACTTAATTACAGAAACTCATCAGTTCTTTTAGTATGTAAAACATTTTCCAGGTGACTGACGAAATTGTAAAAGCAAAACAGTCCTCATCCTCACCACCAGTAGTTCCATATTCCAGTAGTCCAAGGAATGATCTAATAAGACATTTTGAATGCACACAGGAGAATGAATTTTTACCTCTTTTGGGGTGACTTCTTTACTGAAGATTTTTTAGGTATATGAAGAATATAAAATTGTCTCTAAACTGTGTAGAATCAATTCAACAGTATCACAGCATGACAGAAAAGAAGCAATGTTATTCATATTTGTATATGATTGCTTAGCACTTCACTTAACTATCATATGTAGTTTATTATATCATAGCATTTTTGTATATATGCTTGAGAACAGATTTTCACCTTTAGATCAAATAACTGAAAAAAAAAACAAACAACATAAACGTCCATCTCTTATGGAAGTTTTCCCTAGACTCTAAACTCTAAGTTTCTTTTTTTGACAAATAAAACATAAAAAACAGGTGATACAAAAACAAATAAATAAATAAATAGATAAAATAAATAAATAAAAGCTAATTAATGATGATTGAGGTTTGGGGGATCTTTTTTTGTTATTTTTATGCAAACAATACTATAATATCAAAATTAAAAAAAAATACGGTGCCTTAATTAGACACTTTATAAATGTTCAGTGTGAACGTTAGTTAGATCCTGTGCTCATTGTCATAGTTAGTCCCTGTGCTCATTGTAGGGATGAGTCCCAGCTGACTCTGTGGTGAGCACCCCAAGAAAACACCCCAAGACACAGACAGGGAGAAGATCATGGGGATGGGCCTGGTGTCACACCTCTTGATTTGCCCTAAAAGATATGGAAAAGTGCTGGTGTCTCAACCACTACTAGAGATGGGGGCAATAAATAGGAGCATGTGCAAATCTGGATTTTGCAAAACTTGTTATATACCAGCTACTTCAGCTGGCTGGATTTTATGCTGGATCCAGGATTGGTGATTTCCCTCTCTCTTCTTTCCCTCCAAGCTGCCAAGTAACACTATGCCTACCTTGCTTTCTCATAAATTCATGTAGTTCACCAACATTATGTGAGTGCCAACATTAACAGAATGCTTGTTCTCTGCATTCCTACTAAAGTTGATGTTTATTCTGAGACCTTCATTGTTATCTCACTTTAGTCCACATAAAGTGGATTTGTGACTCAGAGCCCCTCTCCCTCTTTATCCACATACACTTCCCACAGCTGGGATGTGACACTCATATATGAATGTATACAAGTCAATGCTGTACCATAATTAATTTCATCTTTATAACAAAGCAATGAAAAAATTATGATATTTTGTGAGAACCAAACCTATGTAAATGTTAGGGGCTTGATTTCATTACTTTTCTTGACACACAAAATACCTACATTTCTTTCTTTTTTATTTCTTTTTAAATAATATTTTCAATATTTTTCAAAAGTATTCAAATGTTAAATTCAAATTTTTATCAGTGTTATTTTATACTCAGCACCCAGTAAACGTTGGGGTATTTGTTTAAACAATTATAGTTCACAGTTACAAATTTAATTAAGTAGGTTTATTTGCACAGCAGTTTATTTGCATAATGTATTCTGTTTTACAGTAGTCTACATTCCCATGGTATATAACAAAACAGAAAAATCTTATTTTTATTATGGTATTTTTGACCAGTTAATCAAGACTATGTTCCAGTTACAATAAAGCAAACGGAACACTGACGTAAAACGAATTTTCTAGTGTAACATATTTTTAAAGAAAGTTGAAAGGAAGGAATGATATTAGCCTGGTCTCCATCAATAGCAAAAATAACATTTATGCTACCATGTTCCCATCTTCTGTTATTGTACTGAAGTTCATCTGTCACCTCTGTAATATATGTCCCTCATTAATAGCAGCAGTGACTTTAAAAATCATTCTTACAAAACATATAGATACTGTATCTTGCTATGAAGATGGAACTCAAAAATTATGAGAATCACATAATAGTTGAGATTGGAAGGGACCTTTGGATGCTATCTTCTCCACCCCCTCTCCTCACCCACATAGAACAGGTAGCCCAGGATCATGTCCAGATCTCTTTTGAATGTCTCCGAAGAGGAAGACTCCTCAACCTCTCCGTGAAACTTGTGCCAGTCACAGTAAACTGTTTCTTAATGTTCAGATGGAAATTCCTGTATTTCATTTTGTGGCCATTGCCTCCTGTCCTGACACTGGGCACCACTGTAAAGAGCTTGACTCCATCTTCTTTGCACCCTCCCTTCAGGTATTTACAGAAAATGATAAAATTCCCTTTGAGCCCTTTCTTCTTGAGGCAGAAGAGTCCGAGGTCGCTCATCCTTTCATCATAGTAGAAATGCCCCAGTACATTCAGGGTGCTTCACTGAACTCTTTCCATTAGATCTGTGTATTTCTGGTACTGGTGTACCCAGAAGAAGAAGCAAAGCTGAAACTCAGTCCAACAGTTATTCAGAAGAAGTAAAATATCTCAGGAAGAAAGAATCTCATAAGCTAAAGGGAGCAAGTCTACTAAGCAACATGGTGGATAAAAGCAAAATTTCAATGCAATTCAGGTATAGAGATTAGATTCCTGTCCCTAAATCTACAATATCTGAGGAAGTCTTTCCCCTAGTGTCAGAAACCTCTGCAGGGTAGTACTGTGCTAGACCATGACATAATACTTTGCTCTGTTGGGATCTCTATCTTGGTGTGATATATATATACAAAGTTATATATATCACACAAAGTTATATATATATAACTTTGGGAGTCAGTAGACTACATTTCCACCACTGTCGCAACTTTATAGTATGACAGAGGTATTTACAGTCAGGTCTACTGGCACAGAAATTTTAGTGCGGTTACCTTGTCCTTAAATTTTACCTTTGGCTCTTAGCCTTTTTGACCTTCCATCTATATTAGACGAATGTTATGAATAAATGGAAATAACACCATTACTGTTTAACATAAAATCTCTGCATTTCTTAAGCTTCCAGAATGGTATGCATAAAGTAAACATGTATTTACTCTACTTATACATTAAGATGATTATTCCAGTATATGTAAGCATACAGAAAATGACAAACAGCAATATTATGATGACAGAGGAGAAGAACAGACTGATAGACATTTAGAAAAGCTTTAAAAGCAGTTAGGATTGGAGAGAGAATCACCGTCAGGATCATCTCTATTCCAGGTAAGTACGTCAGCAAGCAGAAGGAAAAGTTCAGGCATGATAAGTTGTGCTGTCTTCTCTCTCAGTCATTCAAAAATTATCAAGTTGTTCTTTGCTCCTAGGGTTTTAGTGTTGCTCTAATACTTATATACAAACAACATTTAAAATAAGTGAAAATAAGTGAAAATATTTGTATAATGAACAATTATAAAGTGATAGACTACCATTTTACTTGCTCAAATTCATGTTTTTAACATTTAGCATATAACTATTCAGCATTGATCTGCATTTTTTTTTCTCTCTTATTAATTTATCTCTTTGCTATAGGAGAACCTTTTATGATTATTTTATGTGGAATAATTGTTTCTAGAGGTACCGTGGATTAAGAGTGCCCACTAGAGTCAGTTTTTGTGCCTTAATGATTTTTTAACCTTTTTGAGAAACTGATAAAAATATATATTGATATATATAATATATATGTATTTCACTGGTGCAGAAAACACTGAAAGCAACAAAAACAGAAAGGAAGTCTTCATCAGAGTCTGAGCAAAATACAGTTTTAAATGAAAGCCTCTGGTCTTCCCTTTAGAGCAAATGTTAACATACCTAAGAAGAATACGGACTTTAAATAATAATCCTGTAAATCTGCCTTCTGTCTAATAACTGCTTACATTACTTTGTAGATCACAAAATGATTTAAATTCTGATTTATGGCTGGAACTTTTCATCTACTGATATCCAAAACATTAGATCTGGTTTAGATGCAAAATTAAAAAAATAAAACTTTCAGAATAATATAAATGTGATAGTTTCATATGTACATTACTTGTCATCCTGAATTTCAGAAAGCAAAGAAATTATTCATCAGGAGTTGGACTTGATGTTCCTTATAGGTCCCTTCCAACTCAGGATATTCTATGATTCTATGATTCATGCAATTTTCTTTTTTCCATTTTCCATTTTGTTAACAACAGATAAACCACATTAGTGGATACAATCTATTACTGGACTTTGAAATGTATCATTGTGCTTATGCTACAAAAATGCAACATTTATATAAGTTGTGATATATCAAGTTAGCTTCCAAAAGAGTGAAGGCTCATGAACTACAAGGGAATCAAATTAAATAATCATTTACAGCAACAATCTCCAGCAACATCTACAACAACAAATTCAATAAGACAAATTCACTTTGAGGGAACTATGTCCATCGTAGATTGTGTATGACTAAGTTAACTATTTAGAAATAGAGCACTATATCATATCATTCTATACAAGTGTTACAGAATACTTACAAGAAGAAAAATATGGGAGCACATTCAGTATTTCTGATATTGATTAGATGTAACAAGGCAGGCAATGGTATCTCCACCTCAGCTGCAAAATGAATGTTATAATTCTCCAGAAAAAGGTGGCAACAGCAACTATGACAGATGGATGGCAAATATATTGTAATGATTTACCTACTGCCTGTTAAGGACCACCTCTTGAGAATATTTGACTTTTAAAAAATTCCCATTCCTAAAATGATCCAGATCATTAGCATACAGATAGGAATTACTGAATGGAAACACTCTGAATATTTGCTATTTCAAAGTACCTTCTCTATACTGATTTACATTTATTTTCTTAGACCTGATGAGCTCAGGTTTTTCTCAGATGATTTTCATTTGTCCTGAAATATGTCTTCAGACATTTTCTCTTCATCTTTGATATTGTCAAAAAGTCATCATGAAGAGAAGCACTCTCTGGTTCCTGTATTTAAGAAGAGCAATAAGAATCATTATTAAAAGTAATGAAGCTTAAAAAGGAAATGGAAAATGCACAAGAAAAACATTAATCAAGTCATTGATTGAGCAGCAATGATCCAATCAATCCACAATCGTATTCACAAAATATGTGCTATAGCAGTAACTGAGATTTCTCATATTATAGTAGTGGTCCAGGTTTGATATCTAGTGTTCAAAGTCTGATACTTCACTTCAGATTCCTAAGAGAAGTCAAAATGCTACTAGATGAATGACATGCATGTCATTTGACATGCAAATGGTTCTTCTGCAATCCCCATTAAGTCTTTATATCACTTGAATTCATAGGCACAAATTTTAGATATTTAAATATCTGATTTAGGAACCCAATCACTCTACGTTAATTGCATTGAACAAAAGTCTAAATGTATTTAGTGTTAAATTAAAACACAGGGAAGAAAATTAATTTAATCTAGAAAAATAAATGGTAGGTAGATGGAGATCTACCTCTAGAGTTGTACTAAATTACTTGGATCTTTCTATAACTATCAGAGAAAGATAGTCATCAACAGAGTGCAGTTTCAGTCTGCTTTACGTAAAAATGAGTCACATCAAAAATGTACCTACTTTTATCCTGAGATATTTATATGAATTATATTATTTTAGCACATGAACACTCAAAAATTATGAATGTTAATTATATTCCCATTGATGTGAAATAAGATGGCACTTTGTTAGTTAATATATGTATACATATATACATTCAACCCAATATATTAAAGCTTTCTATATATGGACATAAGGAAATTTTCAGTAAGCCTGTTTGAAAAGTATCGTATTTCCAACCCTAGAACTATGGTCATTTATTTTTGAGAGGCTGTGTGGCCTTTTCTCTCTCTCCCAGAACACTCTATAGCAATGTTTAATTTACCAATATGGATATAGCTCCTGCTTCCTAGCAGTTCCTTCTGACATTGTTAGGAATTGCCAAATGCCAGATTGTCTGTAAGATATAGTTATGTCTTTCTATAGCTATATCTTCCTTGTACTCGCATATATCCTGGTGGGTTGGTTTAAAAAAGTGGACTGTCTCTGGACTATATTTAGATTTTACTTAACTATTTCTGCATGTGTGGAATAGTTCACTTCAGTGATTACACACACTAAGATTAAGTGTTATGATAAAACTGCAATGAGTTTGGCTCCTTCTAGGTTACCCAGTGCTCCAGCAATGTTGAAATGTCCTTAACATGTTCAAATATCTCTTATGACACAACGTGTTTTCCTATTTTAAAAATGTCAAGAAGCTGCAATGACCTTCCCTTATTCTAAACACTTGGAACAAAGCCATCCTACAAAAATAAGAATTGTTTTAAAGATATAAAGCAGGGGCAAATTGTGGCATCTCAAGTGAATTTGATCTAGAAAGACTCTGATCATTGTAGACTTATACGACTTGAATACAATGCAGATGCATCTTCAGAAATGCAGCTACAGATCTTTATTACAAAATATAACTTAATAATTAATAATAGTTCTTATAGTACCACAGTTTTTAGAGGTACCTGTTTATGTTTCATTCGAGATCACAGAATCACAGAATTGTAGAGGTTGGAAGGGACCTCAAGAGATCACTTGGTCCAACCTCCCTGACAAAGAAGATTACCTAGAGCAGGTGTCCAAGGTAGGCATCCAGGTGGCCCTTGAATATCTCCAGAGAAGAAGACTCCACAACCTTCCTGGGCAGCCTGTTCCAGTGCTGTCACCCTCCCCGTTCACATGTTAGTATGGAACTTCCTGTGCTCCATTTTGTGGCCATTGCCCCTTGTCCTGTCCCCAAAAACCACTGAAAAGAGGTTGGCCATATCCCACACTTAAGAGGTTTGTAAACATTGAGAAGACCTTAACATGCATTTTTTTTTTCTTTTTTTTTTTTTCTATAAATACAAAATTTTGTTCTTGAAACAAACAACAAAAAATAATTTTGTTTTCCATTATAGCAGATTGTGTTACCCTTGAGATTTGTGTTTCACTTTTCCAGAGACTGTATTACAATATTTAATAAAGCTCTTTATTATATTAATTCCTACAGGAAGTATGTTTGCACCCTGCAGATATTTTGTTGTTTTGATGTATGCTAGAATGGTTTCAGTAGATCAGAAGATTATAAATTGCTAACTCCAGAGTTGATTGAAACATAACAGCACTATAAATCTTTGTGATAGATTTTCTTGTGTCAAAATTAGGTCAGCTTTATTACTTACTTTAGGTTTATTTCTTTTTGTATGAAATGGTATCAACAATAAAACAAGCTAGTTTACACAGTTGAGTATAAAATTCTTATTTACTTCATGAAGTCCTGGTACTAGAAACATTTATAGTGTTTTTATCAGAGTGTCTTAGGTGTATTTGACATCCTCTTTCAGAAACCATGCTCTATGCAAAAGTGACAATGCCAATTAAATCATAGCACAGATATTAAACACATTAATATTAAACAGAGGCTTATAGGTATTTCCTTCAGAAGAAATGCTAGCTTAATGTTCTGAATATTATATTTATGTCAGGAGAAATAATAATAATAATATAAAAAAAAATGGACCAAAATTGATAAGAAAACAAATAACGGTTAAATGTCTTTGTATCCAGAATTATAGAATTATAAGCATTGCTGGGCACATTTTTTCGCTAGCTCAATGTTTACATTCATTTTAATACTACATCTGAACCATTATATCTTACAACAGGTGACTGGGTATAATTAATCTTTTCTCTTCAGCTGACACTTGTCTTTGACCCTGCGCTGCCCATACAAATGTTTAGCAGTGAATAGGAAAATCATTCCCATTAAGTATAATATCTCAATCCACACTTTCACTTGTAACACAGGTTAGGGAGTACAGCTGGGCCAAAACATAGATAAGCGTGTAATAATGGGAATCTAAAACTTTTTGGTCCTGCTTTGCCACTTGGAAAAAAGTATCTTTTGAATGATGATAAATACAATGTGTCATATATGAGGGTGAAAAAGAAAGGCAGGAAGGGGTTTCCACCATTTTAGTTGTTGCTTCCATTTCTACCCCGTCTTTTTTTTTTTATTATTATTATTATTATTTTTCATGTTAATTCTAATATTTTATTTATATTAAAAGAAAAACAACAACAACAACAACAACAACAAACTAATAAGACAATTGAATTACTCAGTTTTACTCTCATACAATAACCTGGCCATTCCTTTTATAGGTTTTCCTCTTCTAAAAGCTGAATAGCATACTTCAGCCTAGAGACAATTGTCTTCTGAACATATTATGACATTGATAAAGACCCCAAACAAGTTGAATGGCTCACCCCAAACTGTAGAATGGCTCTTCTACAGGAAAAGTTTCATATAATAAAAGTGTATCTCTGAATCAACTAGGGAAAACTTATGGCTCTCCTATAAGGTTTTATTTAAAATAACATGCATGTCAACATAAAGTAGTGTTTACTTTGATACTATAAGTAAGAATACTCCCACTGTAAAAAGAATCAGTTTGAATTACAGAAATCTCTAGGGACAGCATGATACAACATTTTAGTGAAGAACACTTTATCAAATTTATTAATGTCAAACCTTGTCAAACATCAGTGCCTCAGTAGTTTATTTCAGCATATTGTTATGAAATTTACAGTTTCATAAATATAAATATTTGTTTTATTTTGTGTATATGCATGTTTTTGTTTTTGTTTACTTATCAAACTGCTGTGTAATGCAGCAAGCAGCGAAATACCGCACAGCCGTTCACTCACTGCTCCCCAGTGGGATGAGGGAGAAAATTGGAAAAAGAGGTAAAACTCATGAGATGAGTTAAAGACAGTTTAATAGAACAGAAAAAAGGAATAATAATAATAACAACAACAATATAAAAATAAGTGATGCATGATGCCTAGCAAGATCTCTGAGCAGTGACAACCCCTTTGCCAACTCCTCCTAGTTTAATTGTTCCGCATAATGCCATATTGTATTGAATATCTCTTTGGACAGTTGGGTTCAGCTGTCCTGGTTCGGTTCAGAATAAAGAAAATAGAGATTTTAATAGAGAAATTTTAATAGAGAAATGGTCACATATGACACTTCCAATTCATACAGTAAATTTTACTCGGTATAATATTATGCAAATTGAATCTGACCTACAGGTCCTCTGCATTTCCTGTTTCTGAATTACTCTTAAATTTATAAATAGTCTATATGACTTTATCTCAAAACATCTTGCAAATTTTGGGAGGCTACATATTTCATCCTTCAGATAAAACTTTACAGGATCCCTTTGTCATAAAGGAAAAAGTGCTGGTTACAGCAGTGCAAACACTGTCATTAAATTTTCTCTGCTCCTTAACAATGACCTAAACAAGCTGAAAAGGATGAAAGTGCACCACAACCCAAATTTTAAACTTTTCGAAATTCAGTTCATTGTTCATGCTTTGTTATTACTTTTTAACTACAATACTGGTACCCATAACATTACTAGATCAACAAAACATCATGATGTTTTTAATGTAAAATTTTCAGAAGTGAAGCATTTTCTACATTTGAAATTAGTATCAATGTCCCAATATGCCTAATAATTTGTTTCCATTTTATATTCTTCAGATCATAATTACACGTCTCAAATGCTATTCAAGAATCTGGTTTTACTAACTAGATCTTTTTAACTGAAATAAAATAAATAAATAAATAAAACAATGCACATCACAAATGATGATGATGATGATGATGATGCTGCTGCTGATGATGATGATAATAATAATAATAATAATAAAATTCTAAGTCTTTTCTTCAGTAGTCAGTTTTAACAGTTTTAGTCACACACTCCCAGAATCAATGAGGCTGCAAGGGATCTATAGCATTAATCTTCAAGTCCTCTGCTAAAGCAAGCTCAGATTGAGCATATGGCACAGGACCATTCAAGATGTCCCCAGGGCTGGAGACTACAAATTGAGCAATCCATCCTATTGCTCAACCATCTTCACAGTAAAAATGTGTTTCCTGATGTACAGATGTACATCATTTTACACAAGAGATGTACATCTCTTGTGTTCCAGTGCATGCCCATTGCCTCATGTCCTGTCACTGGGCATCACTGGAAAAAAAGAAAAAAAAAAAAAAAAAAAGCATAACTCAGTCCTTTTCATAGCCTCCCACCATGTTTTTATATACATTGGTAGGATCTCCCTTGAGACTTCTCTTCTGTAGGCTAAACTGTTCCAATATAATGGCTCCATGGCAGGGGGCAGGGGGGATTTAAATTACCTTTATAGTTCCTTCTAACAACAAATCTTCTGTGATTCCATTCCAGCCCCCTCAGACTCATCATGTCAGATGTTCCAGTTTCTAAACCATCTCTGTGACCCTGTGTTGTATTTGCTCAAATAAATTCATATTCCTTTTGTAGTGAGGAGCCTAGAACTGTACACAGTTCTCCAGGTGTTGCCTCACTAATGTTGAATCCCTCCCTCTCCCCCTTCTAGGAGCAGGCTATACTTCTCCAAATGCAGTGCAGAATACTGTTAGTCTTCTCTACCAGAAGGACACACTTCTGGTTCATGATCTGATGTTCTGTTGTCCACCCCAAAGTCCCTCTCTACAGAGCTGTCTCCCAGGCAGTTGGTCCCAGCCTGTACTGATGCATTATGTGGTTTCTTTCAAAGTGCAGGAAGTTACATTTGCCTTTGTTGAACTTCATGAGTCATGAAGTTCAACCTACCTTCACTCTTACCAGCCTTTTAATTCTCCAATAGAAAAATCCTTAAGTATTCATCCATCTGGCAAATAAATAAATAACAACATATTTCCAGTCAGCCATACTGCTGACCAAGTTACTTGGTTTCTACTTTCTTTCACTTTGTGATAGGATTAACCTGTGCTTTCTTTATTCAGAAAGAAAGTTTATATATAAATTATTATATAAATTATTTATTCTTATGTAAAGTTTATGTAAGAATATAAACTGAAATTAGAATGAAGTGGTCAGGTAGATATTTGTAGATATTTGTAGGGGATGGTTTGCTTTTTATTACAGCTTGTTGCTTTTTTTCTTCTCGATATATATATATGAAAAAAAAATCGTTAAGGAACTGTACAAAACAAGCCAATAGTAAAAAAAATAAATATGTGGTAATTAAAAATGGAAAAAAAGACATTCAGTAACACAACTTCTTTTATGAGGGACTTGTGTTACTTACTTGTCATGTACTCAGTAAAAATATACCCCATAATTTAAAGAGGTTGAAATGCTTAGCTATTGTCTATTTATGCTGAATTTTTAACAAAACAATGTTAATCAGACAGGGCCTTAAACCAAAAGCTCTTCTAGAAAATAATACCACATTGAACCCTCTACAAATATGAATGTTGTGGCTTTTTGATTTGTTTGTTTATTCTTCGTTGTCCATGTTTTACCTAGTTTTCTTTAAAAAAATATATAAATAAATAAAAAACCCTGCACTCTTCTTACACGAAGTTCTTAATGGTTTCTCCAGGCTATTGTTACTGTCAGTATATTTGTCACCTGTCATGGTGAGGATCAGGCTGTGCACAGAAATTCTTTTTCAGTGTATATGGGAACAGATTTCTTGGCAGTAATGTTAGGACACATCTAAAATAAGAAATGCTATAAGAAATGGTCTCCAAGTAAGTCAGCATTTACCATGCCTCAGGATTCAGCTTGAGAAAGCCAGACTTCTGTGTTCATTCCTCCGTAGGTTATTTCTTCATTCCTATATTTTCCCTCTCTCTCTCTTCTTTTCATTTGTTTTTCTTTCCCTTCTTCCATTCCTTCTTCCTTGTTTCCCTACCTCCCTTCATTCTTTGTTTTTCCTTCTCTTTTTCTTTCTTTCTATTTCTGCTATAGCTATTGTTTTCATGCTTTCATGTAACTAAACTTTTTATTATTTTCTATTCAATGCATAATTCTGGTATAGTTTTTGAAATTCACTTTCCAAGAAGAAAGAGAAAGAGATATAAAGATTTATTGTTTTCCCATCGTGTTATAAATTAACTCAAATATATTTACATTGGTATTATAATGTTCTCTCAAAATGTTTTTTTTTTTTTTTTTTTTTTTTTTTTCTGCTATAGCCAAAACTTAGCTTTCTGTAAAGACAGTATGGAAATCAATAGTTAGTTTAAAGTATGTTTTTAAAGTTTGTTGAAAACAGTCTTAAATAATTGTCAGTACACATATATTATGAAAGCCTTATGGACTTAACTGTTCTTTGAAAAACAGTTTAGTAGAAGAATAAATATTGGTATCCAGCCTCCATCACCTGGATATTCCATTTTTACTTAATGCTAGGCTAATCTTCAACCAGACGTCCTAATGACAGTGCATGCTGTGACAATCTGCTGGGTAAGCTACTGTATACAGAGCAATTTCATTATTTTTAATATATGTGGTCTGGCAATTAATACTTTATGTTTCTTTTTGCTTCTATTTCATCAAATTTCAGTAAAGATCCATGAAAAGTCAACTACGAAGAAAAAAAAATAGAATGATATAAACTTCTTTGTAGCTTTACATTTACAAGTCATTTTTTGTTAGTGTAATTTAATTTGCTGATAAGCACCTAGGACTTTTTGTGTTGTTGTTCTTAGATTAGTAATGCCTTCTCCTAACCCAATGTGCAATAGCAATTTTTATCTGTTCATTGTTTCTTAGCTAACAAAATAATTTTCTACATATATCTTTCCTGTGGAGTTAATGTAGTCATGATGGTTTGAAACAGCAAGAATCAAGATCTAAAATGAAAAATAATAATAATACTATTAATACTAATAATACTATTAATAATACTACTACTAATAATAATACTATGTAACAATAAAACATTATAAATTTAAGGTAATAATTATTTGAATGTCTACTTTAATCTAAAATTCAATTTCTTATGGTTTTCTCAGCATATCTAGAGCAGACAGTGCAGAAAAAATGTAGAAGGTTGGGTATTCCTACAGCATCAGAATTTCAACTTGTTGCTGTAGTCAGGCAGGGTAGAGTATTCCTTCTACTTTCATTCAGATTATTCCAGACATTTTGCATTCAGCACAGGTCAAAATAGAGCCTACCAGAAGGTAGGCTACGCCTACTGGAACTTTAGTAACTCTTCTTAGTCATTGTTGTATGACAAATGTTTTGCTCCAAAGAGTTTTCTGACCTTAATAATGATTTCAGACACCTGAAGAACAGAAATGGGTGTTGAACATTATAATTATTCATCTAAAATATTATTTGACCAGAGTTGTTATGTCATTCAGATGGCTTTGTATATCTCCACAAATCAAAATATTATAAAATTGAATATATGATTGATTGAAAAGCACATGCTATCATGATAATAATAAATGTTACCTACAACTTTAAAACAATATACAGTGCAATTTGGTAATGGCCATATGAACTTAATATGGCGCATAAAATCAATTTAAACCATTTTTGTTTTTCTAAAATTTGTTGGAAAAAAAAAAAAAATTACCTAAACCTCTGATTCAAATTAAAATCAAGGGGAGTTTTTCCCTATCTCTTAACCTTAAAGTTATTATTTAAAAATCATGACACAGTTGCCATATTTTTACAATTCTTCACTTCAAATGAATCTTTTCTATTCATGAACAGTACTAAGAATATAAATCACATTATGTGCTTTATCTCTCCTTCCTTCCTGCCTTTCTTTCTTTCTTTCTTTCTTTCTTTCTTTCTTTCTTTCTTTCTTTCTTTCTTTCTTTCTTTCTTTCTTTCCGTGCATGCTGTTCACTTGCTTAAAATACATTTGTTAGGAGTATCATATTAAGCATTATATTTACAGCAAATATATCAGTGGCCAAAATCACATTTCAACTGAAAATTTCCATCATAAAATATTTTCCTTACAATGTCCAATTCCACTTCAGTGTCAATTGCTTTTTTTTTTTTTTTTGGTAAGGAGATGATTAAAGTGGTTCAGAATGACAAAATTCAGGTGAGAACTATTACTGAAGAATGGCTCATTCACACTCCCTAGAAATTGAATTATATTTTGGAGAAAACTAGCAAGTGGAAGATTCAGAACAAAAAATGAAGAGATGTTTTTCTATACAATACAAAGTATCTATAGAAAGCAGGTACAGGATGGAGATGGAGTTTTAAGTACACTTCTGTGTACTTAAAAGTGACTAAGTAAACAGTTGCTACCCACCAGGCTATGTACCTGAGCTTGGGGAGTCAGAAGAATTCTGTGTCACTGTAAACTACATATAATTTACCTCCTGAAAATTTATGTATAAGCATGAGTAATTTAGCATCCCCTGTGCAATTAATGTAGGTAAAACAGTGGAAATCCAGGTCTTTGTTTTAGATAACTCCAGACTTTAACAATCTAATTTGCATATAACAAAGCCATAAAAAATCAGGATTTCATTACATTATCTAAAATTGCAAAACCAAAAATATACATAAAGTTGATATAAAATTGTATTGGACCTCTTTATGATCTCCCAAACAAATTATGTGATATATTTAGTGCGTATCCATACATATATTTACACACATGTAAATATTTATATATATATAACATTTTTAACCAGAATAATTCATCATTTTGTAAATCAGAAAAATATAAACAATACATTTCTTTGTGATTCACATTAAAAATAAAACTAAGCATGATTAAGAACTAAGAGTAAACACACAACAATTCTACTAGTATGTGAACCACAAAACAAACAAACAAAACTCCTTACAATTCTGATTGCATTTAATAAAAATAAAAAAGTTACAAGAAAAATAAATATTGTTTTGTTTTGTTTTCCCCAAGAAAATTCTGAGTTTTAATAGAAGTATCCAGATACATTATGAATGTATTTCATACTTGTAGAAGTTCATTGCTGGACATAACCATTTCCAGCTATCTTTTTCTGTATTTAATATATAACAATGGAAGGAAACTCACATATTTAAATAAGAAGTGAACAAGGGTACTGTTGCTCTTCTGTGTGTTTTCGTATTTTTTTTTTTATTTTTTTTTTCTGAAGGCATCATTCAATTTGCCAGAAGTCTAAAATTAAAAACAAATCCAATCTCCATGAAATTTTAAACTTCATGTTGGATGATATACTATTCTCAAATCAAATGGAGTACCATAAGTGTCTATCCTGGTGCTTGTCCTATTTATTATCAAAGACCTGGAGGGGGCAACAGAGTGCACTCTCATCAAGTTTACAGGTGACACCAAGATGCAGTGATGAGTTGATGTGCTGGAAGGCAGAACTGTCATAGAAAGCATGCTAAAAAGGATGGAAAAGTGGATCAACAGGAATCTTATGAAAGAACAAAGGTAAAGTCCATCCCCTGGGAGAATCCCTTACAATGTTACCACCTGGGTACGGATTGCCTAGAGAGGCAGCTCTGTTGAAAAGAAGCAGGAGTCTTGCTAGACAGCAAGCTGAAAATGAGCCAACAGGGTTCCCTGGAACCCTGGAAGCAACAAGGAAGTGGAGCCAGGGTCCTCAAAACCGTGCTTGGTGGGAGGATGACAAGCAACAGGCATAAGTTGAAATCAGAGAGATTCAGACTGCCTTTAAGCAGAAACTTTCTCCTTATGAAGAATGCCAAAGTGTGAAGAAGAGACTAGTTCAATCTCCTTGAAGGTTTACAAGCCCTGAGTCCAGGGCTGAATCCAGCCCTGGATCAGTCTGATCTCAGAGCTGGCTCTGCTTGCAGCAGAAAGCTGAACTAGAAACCTCCTGGGGTCCATCTAAACCTGTTTCTATGATGTAATGCAATGCAATGCAAAAAAATAAAATAAAAAAAATAAAATAAAATAAAATAAAATAAAATAAAATAAAATAAAATAAAATAAAATAAAATAAAATAAAATAAATTGAAGCATTAACCAATTTTCTGCTTAAAAAGTCCAGATTTATAAAACAACTCTTACATGATGGCATAAACACTAGTATTTTAGAGGTTAAAAATGTTGCAGAACACCTTCATAAGTTATTCAAATATTTTCTTTCTCCATTTTATCCAGATGGAATGAGACAAAATCATGATTTATTAAGATTTTTTAAAAATCTGATTCAGAAGTATTTATTTTTGTAGTCCGTAATACCAGATAACATCTAATGACAAGAAATCTATAATAAAACAAGGCCTTACACTTTTTTTTTTCCTGAGGTCTAAGAGTAATATTCTGATTTCTTATCCAGCCTATCTTTAGAAGTCTTTATTTGCTCTCCCAAAACTGTTTGTCCTGGGTTAAAGCAGAACTTTGTATTCCAGATGACTACCAAACAAAACTGTTCAAAAATGACAATTCAAGCTAAGTCAGTAAGTATAATTTTTTTTTTTCAAATTTCTGCAAACTTTTCAATACTGTTTCTCACAGTATCCTTCTGGACAAAAAGTCCATCATACAGCTAGACAAATGCATAACACAATGGGTGAACAATTGCCTGATGTGTTAGCCCAAATGATTATAGTAAATGGGGTTACATCATGCTGGTGGCCAATCACTAGGGGGATTCCCCAGGGCTCTGTTCTCAGGCCAGTTCTCTTTAAAGTTTTTATAAATGATCTGTATGCAGATCACGTGTGCTAAGTAAGTTTGTAGGTGATACTAACATAGGAGGAGCTGTTGATTCTGTCAAGGGTAGAGAGGCCTTGCATAGAGGTCTTCACAAAATAAAAGGATGGACAGTCACCAGCTGCATGAATTTTAACAAGAGTAAGTACCAAATTCTGCACCTGGGACAGGGCAACCCTGGATACATTGGGGGGGAGGGGGGGGACGAGAGGCCAGAGAGCAGCCCTATGAAAGGAGAACTGGAGTTCTAGTCAATACCAGATTGAATATGAGTCAGAAGCGTGCCCTGGCAGCCAGAAAGGCCAACCATATGGTGTATCAAGCCCATTCAAGGGAATTGATTGTTCCTCCACTCTGCATTGGTATGGCCTCACCTAAGTACTGTTTGCAGTTTTGGGTGTTGCAATATAAGGACATAAATCAATGTTACAGTTGGACTGGATGATCTGGAAGGTCTTTTCCAGCTTTAATGATTCTATGATTCTATAATTTTATTACAGAAAAAGTGTCCAAAATAAGGGCAACAAAGATGGTGAAAGTTTTGCAGGAGAAGATGTATGTGTGGCTGAGGTCACATGGTTTGTTCAGTCAAAGGGTGACTTCATTACAATTTACAGCTTCCTTTACAGGGGAGGGGTGAGGGTGGAGGTTGGGTTCTGATCAGTTCTCCCTGGTGACCAGCAATAGGACCCCAGGGAATGGCATGAAGCTGGGTCAGAGGAAGTTCAGATTGGATATTAGGAGGAGGTTCTTCACAGAGAAGGTGGTTGGGAACTGGAAGAAGCTTCCCAGAGGAGGGGTCACAGCACCAAGCCTGGAAGAGTTCAAGAAGCATTTGGTCAACAAACTCAGTCATATGGTTTAATCTTTAAGTATTCTGTGTGGATCCAGGAGTTGGACTTCATGATCCTTGTTGGTCCCATCCAACTCAGGAGATTTTATGAATATATGATAATTTTAAGTGTCCTCTAAGAAATGTGTATTTCTTTTCCTACCTGTAACAGGTAAAAGACTGTGTTATTCCTGAAATCAACTTGAACAGGCTGGCATACTGTATGAAAATGCAAGATATCAAACTTTTTTTTTTTTTTTTTAAGATAGTTTGAATGTATCAAGAAAAATGCTATCAATAAAATAGCTTTTATATATACATATATATCTTACATTAAATATTTTTTTTTCCTCACCACATATTTAAATTAGAAGGTTTTTTGTTACTTCAAAATACAGGAAATTATATTGCCTATCTTCAGAACCTTCATATTATTAATTAATTTAAATAAAAATATGAATATATTCAAAATATTTACATATGCTTCATCCCTTGAGTATTTTTTCTGTGTTCACTCAATTTATCTGCAAGATGGCAGCTTTATAAAAAGGTCTACCTTTACTACTGCCTTTAACTAGTTAGCTGAATTTTATCCTAGAAAGTTAGCAGTCAATCCACTGCTGCTCAGCTTTATATTATCTTGGTGAATTAATCCTCACCAAATGAATTATAGTTGTTGCTTTACGTCTAAATCTTTGTTAATAAGTGTGAACTTATTAACAAGATGGATCAGAGAACTGCAGTAATTATTTGGTTTGCCTATATGAAAATTTATGTTAATTCCAAACATGATTATGTCACATAGTACCAGAATTTAATTTCAAGAAAGGATTACATGTAGATTAGCTGTTCTATTTAAAAATAAAATAAAATAAAATAAAATAAAATAAAATAAAATAAAATAAAATAAAATAAAATAAAATAAAATAAAATAAAAATATCAAATATATGTATGTGATATTACATCATGAAACAACTTTTATTAGTACTTATATGCTAAAAGATATAAACATTTGGTATATTGCATTTAAATATCATTCAAACAATTCTACAAGTTACTAAAATAATTACTATTTTATGGATTACAGAAAGTTTTAGAGCTAGGTATAATGATGAAAACAATACAAGAAGAGAATGCGATAATATGGAATATAACAACCCTTTCTCTACCGAAAGGGTTGTTAGACATTGCAACAGGCTGCCCAGGGAAGTGGTGGAGTCACCATCCCTGGAAGTTTTTAAGAGACGTTTAGATGTAGAGCTTAGGGATATGGTTTAGTGGGCACTGTTAGTGTTAGGTCAGAAGTTGGACTCGATGATCTTGAGGTCTCTTCCAACCTAGAAATTCTGTGATTCTGTGTGTGATAATATGGAACACAATGTGGCACATGTTGGTGCAGCAAGTAAGCTATTTGTTTAGTGACCTGAGGTTGAATTACTAAAGTATGCTTTAATGGGATGTGTTAAAATTATAGTGTTCACTAGCATGTAATATATATATATATATATATATATATAAAATATATGTATATATAATATATATATTATATATATATATAATATAATATATAAATATAATATATATATTATATATAATTATATAAATATATATGTAATATATATATATAACACATATATATATTATATATTTATATAATTATATATAATATATATATTATATTTATATTATTATTTATATATTATATTATATATTATTATTTATATATAACATATATTTATATATGTTATATATATATATATTTTTTTTTTTTTCCTGCCCTTTTATTTGTTTAATTTGTTTTATATCCAATACATAGAAAATCATAGATGGAAAGGGACTAGTTAGATTAGTAATGGGATGTGGTCAGTATTTAAGAACTGAAGTGTACAAAGGAAAGTTTCTAAAGAAGGTTGGCAAATCTTTACTAGCCTAATAAAAATGTAATTCTGGAAACTTTTGTAAGCAAAGCAAACAAATACTATTCTTTTTTACATCTACTGCTCATTTCTCTTTTCACATAAGAAACCGAGTCAGGGTCAAACACTCTTGGAATGCAGAAAATGTATAGAAAATGGAAAATTCAGACAGAAGCCACTGGAACTCCAAGAGTAAGGAAAAAAATGATAACATTTTGTCAAGTGTTCAATTTCTGTGTAGCTTTTTTTAAAGGAATTCTCAATTGTCTCTTTATCAAAGAAAGGTGCATGGTGTACAGGATCTTCAGCCTTAAACTTTTGCATTTAAGCATGGTGGGAGTTTGCCACAGACAAAGGATCAGACTACATAGAAGACAGTTATTTGATGAACTGAAACATCAGTTACTCAGTTTTTGTTTTTTATTTTTCATCTTCCTGACTCTTGATATTTGTCAGAATTGCTTTGTTTTCATTTACAGTGTGAGACTGAAAAAGGGAGGTCTACAAGAAGAATATTTGCAGTAGAAATGTTTTATACGATCACTCTCAAAGTGGATTTTGATATTTAGATAAATACCCTGTAGCTCTGAAGTTGAAAGTTTTAATGCTCTGGAAACAGGTTTTCTGAATTGAGAACATAATTTTCTTCAGACTTGAAAGAAAGATAAGTTGTCACAGATACATGTATAACCTCATGTGATATCAAGTTATATCACCTTATATCAGTTATATCACCCAAACAATCTCTGCAAACCCCAAAATGCATCAGATTTAGATGGGAGCAGAAAACCCTAGCTAGGTTTCAGGTGCAAAGTATCAGTACTTTGGCTTCCAAATGAAATTGGGGCAGGCTCAAAGATTCCCTTAATATCTATAGGATATATCTATCATCTTTGCTTCCTAATGCCATTGCTTCTCTCATTTAGGTTGCTATTATATTTTTTAATATACATACAAGAATAGAGTGCCTTAAAGTGCCATTGCAGTGTAAGTTTTAACAGCAAGTGGATGTGGAAAATTTTCACTGATGTGGAAATTTTAAGATTGGTAATAAAAAAGTATGGGGTTAGCTATGGTTGTGATGGTGTTCTAGGCAGTATAGAGAAAGTTTTACTTAGGGAATTCCTCAGTAGAAAAATGGTCAAGTAGAAATCTGGTTATCTGTTGAAAATAAACACTGAGATTATGCAATCTGACTCAAAGTATAGCAATACTCTTTTAAAACACTTCCTTGCTGCTCTCAGAAGAAACATTACTAACTGCCAAAAATGTCTAAATTAAACTCCTTGAAGTAAGAGATCATTCTTATTTGTGTTGAGAAGATACCATATTTTAGGTACATCACATCACTAATTGAACACTATCTGAATGTCCTTGTGTTTGTGACTGTGATTTGGACTTTGTGTGCTGTTTTTCTCTCTGACAAAAATTATGTTCAATTATATTCATGTGTTCATTCATAAAATTCATTCATATTTCTGGCTGCTCTTGGCTTGGAGTGGCGCACGCTTCGTTGGGTTAGAAACTGGCTGGATAGCTGGGCCCAAAGAGTCGTGGTGAATGGAGTCAAGTCCAGTTGGAGGCCAGTCACTAGTGGCGTCCCTCAGGGCTCGGTGCTGGGGCCGGTCCTCTTTAATATCTTCATCGATGATCTGGACGAGGGCATTGAGTGCACCCTCAGTAAGTTTGCAGATGACAGCAAGCTATGTGCGTGTGTCGATCTGCTCGAGGGTAGGAAGGCTCTGCAGGAGAATCTGGATAAGCTGCACCAATGGGCTGAGGTCA
Source organism: Netta rufina (assembly GCF_964035555.1). Taxonomy (NCBI): domain Eukaryota; kingdom Metazoa; phylum Chordata; class Aves; order Anseriformes; family Anatidae; genus Netta; species Netta rufina. The sequence goes on along the minus strand of NC_140123.1, from coordinate 37,436,822 downwards.
ACTGCATGAAGTTCAACAAGGCCAAGTGCTGGGTCCTGCACCTGGGGCGCAATAACTCCAAGCAGAGCTACAGGCTAGGAGAGGAATGGTTGGAGAGCTGCCAGGCAGAGAAGGACCTGGGAGTGATGGTGGATAGTCAGCTGAATATGAGCCAGCAGTGTGCTCAGGTGGCCAAGAAGGCCAACGGCATCCTGGCTTGTATCAGGAACAGTGTGACCAGCAGGGCTAGGGAGGTGATCGTCCCCCTGTACTCAGCTCTGGTGAGGCCGCATCTCGAGTACTGTGTTCAGTTTTGGGCCCCTCGCTACAAGAAGGACTTGGAGGTGCTTGAGCGGGTGCAGAGAAGGGCGACGAAGCTGGTAAGGGGTCTGGAGAACAAGTCCTGTGAGGAGTGGCTGAGGGATCTGGGCTTGTTCAGCCTGGAGAAGAGGAGGCTCAGGGGCGACCTTATTGCTCTCTATAGGTTCCTCAAGGGAGGCTGTAGCGAGGTGGGGGTTGGTCTGTTCTCCCACGTGCCTGGTGACAGGATGAGGGGGAATGGGCTTAAGTTGAGCCAGGGGAGTTTTAGGTTAGATGTTAGGAAGAACTTCTTCACTGAAAGGGTTGTTAGGCATTGGAACAGGCTGCCCAGGGAAGTGGTGGAGTCACCATCCCTGGAAGTCTTTAAGAGACGTTTAGATGTAGAGCTTTGGGATATGGTTTAGTGGGGACTGTTAGCGTTAGGTCAGAGGTTGGACTCGATGATCTTGGAGGTCTCTTCCAACCTAGAAATTCTGTGATTCTGTGATTCTGTGATTCTCATATATAATTCATGTATAATTCATATTTCTTTCATATAATTCATTCATATTTCTCATGGAACTGAAAAAAAAAATCATTATTATTGTTCTAAGTGTTTTTAAAAAAGTAATTTCATAAAAATGCTCTTCATATTTAATGTTTTGGATATGTTACAAAAAGATGTAGTCCGTTAAAATGGATTGGTGCTTAAATTTCCAATCCATGAACCGAGGGTTATGGTATGTTGATGAGGAAGTGGGCTCAATTTAATCTCTGTGGTGAAAAGCAGAAAATTGAAGATTTATAGGAGAACTTATTTTACAGAACAGAATTCTCTATGATAAAGCTGTCTTCTTAGGTTCTTTGAATATCACTAACTTTACTCATCAACTTGAGAATAATGTACTTAAAATTGAAAAAAAAATACAAAATGTTTTACACGAATCACATTTAATATTCAAATATGTTTTCCCTCTCAGTTTAAATAAATAATAATAAAAAAGCAGTAACTTGGGAAAATAAAAGTCACCACTATCACTTTTTTTTTTTTTTCCAGATGGCTAAATCATTCCTAACTATTTTTTGTACAAAGGTATTGAGAAGTTATTGGAACTGAGGACGTTAGGGAAAAAAATCTGGAAATATTTCACTTGAGAGTAAAATACATTTTAGAATTATATTCTTTCAATCTCCTGCTAAAATAAATTCACTACACATATGAAGGAAAGAATATTCATGCTTATTGATATATTTACTTTGTTTTTAACCTAAATTACTTAAGTAATTTATAGTGATTCTGTGTAATATACATATGAGTCATTCCATAGTGTTTCAATTGTATGAGCTCAGTTAGTCAATAAAAGTAAAAAATAAACAACAATAATAACAATAACAAATAAATATAGGAAAAAATGTTATTTAGAATATGGTTTAGTTTAAAATTCCTATCGTATAGTAATTGGTATTGTGACCTAATACCAACCATTTCAATGCCCCAAGTCTTAACACTTCTCTGAATCTGACAGTGTAATTATGTGTCTCCCCAGTGTAATTGGGCTCCACAATAAATCTTCATCTTTAGACCTTATTTGTTGTGTTTTTTGGGAGAAAAAAATAAAATATATATATATATATATTTTTACCTTGGAGAAGTTGTTGCTTGTTATGCAGACATTTATTGACCATAAATGAAAGATTGTGTTTCTAATGTCTGATGTTGCAAGTTCCTGCTACAGAAAATCTATTTTATTTTCTTTAGCTAGCAAAATTTGTTATTTGCATTTAAGGATTTGTGAAAATTCAAAAATATTCATTATTTCTCCTTAAGTCACTTAGTCACTCTAAAAAGAGGATAGCCTTTGGTTTCCCTGTCTTTTATGAGGTTTACCAAAAAGCAGTTTCAGGTTAAACTAATCTCTGAATTGTGAAAAACAGCTCTTATCACAAGCTAAGGAAGCTTAGTACTTTTAGCATATAAAATTTATGTTTCTACAAAATTGGCATGCAGCATACTTTTTTTTCTTTTTTTTTTTTTTTCCATTAGTTATCCGTCTTCTGCATGCTATTACTGAAAAGTAGATTTTAAGATATACTGTCACTTCGATGAATAATAACTCAACTTGATATGTTTTCAACATATCAAGACTAGAATAAAACAGTAGAGAGGAAAGAGAGGCTGGGAACAGGGCAACACAAATGCAGAATAATTCAGTTTCATTTGTGTAAACAGGCTACTGACTGAAAAGGAAATGACTGATTCATCACATTTTATTTTGTTAAAATTTTTGGTTGTATTTAATAGTTATTAATATTTTCTTTCTTTTTCATTTACAATAGTAAAGATGTTATGGCGTACTGATAACTAAATGACAACATTTTACATTACCATATTTTACACTGACATGTAAAAGAGAAGTTTATTATTAGGAATTATCTCTCTCTATGACAAAGATAAAAGAACTAATGTCCTGTATCAATATATTTTGCTGGCTACTTGAACTATGCTACTGTCTGGACTTTTCAGAAATAGTAATTGACTGTCAAGACAAAACAGAAAATATGTCTGATCAAAAGTGCTAATCATTTCAGGAATGAAAAAATGTACAAGATACAAAGGATGATGAGACATAGGATGCTCTTTTAAATCTGATCTAATTTAAAAACACACTAATAGTGAAACAGAAGGCTGAACGGAGCACTCCTTCCTCCAGCACATAAAAAAAAATAAATAAAATAAATAAATAAATCATCTTATGATGTTCATTGTGAGACCCCAAGAGTGGGAAGGTGAGGTCTGTTCTCATCCACCCTTTCTAGAGAACCTTAAGTTCAAGGAACTCACTCTATACATTCTCATTTGTTGTTACCTTAACTATCCTCCTCTGGAAGAAGGTTTCTAGACTTAGATCTAGCAACAAATGCTAGAAATACCTGAATCCCTTTGGCTGCCTCTGTCCCAGGTTTTGTCTCAGAGTGATATTCTGTTTTCTAAGAAATCCATTAACCTCCACCTTCTGTTATGTTATGCATCTATGTATTTTCCAGTAATTTTTCCTAGTCCAGAAGAACCTAGTCTGCAAATAATATTTCTCTTTGGAATAATCCGCCTTGTGTTTTTACTATCCAAATAACTCTCCATTATAAACAAAAATAACATGTCCATGTAGAATACCCATCATAGGTGTGTTTTCTCTTGTCTGAAGAGGCTTCAAAAATAGTACTTTTTTTTCTCTTTTTTTTCTCTTTTTTCTTTTTTTTTTCCCCATTTTTCTATCTAAATTATAATTACTGTAATTTCCAAAACAACTTGACATATTTACAGAAACTGAATAGATAAATTAAAAATAAAAAAAAAAAAAAATTTTTTTCCCCCCTACTAATATTCATCCCCTTAATATTTCAGATTGTCAGTCTCTCAAGTTCATAAAAAAATGAAGTATTAAAGAAACACAAGGAATTATGCTACATACTTTCAATGCATGAGGCCTGTGAAGTTCCTTACATGAAAAGACTGGATTTCAATCTTACTTTAACTTATCTGGTAGCAGCAAAGGTAAATTACCAAGCAAGTGGCAAACACATAAATTAGCAGTTTGCAAAAATTTAGCTCTACAATAACTGTGTCAATCTTTAAAGACATTAAAGTCTTTAAAGTAGAAAGTACAGTTTTATGAAGACTTCTTGTAGAATTACGATGCACAATACATGCCCAAAATTCTTTTTTTGGCCTTGGTTTAAGAACTTTGCCATGTGAATTTTAAAGATCTTGTTTAAGAAAAATAAAAATAAGCCTAATTAACCGAATCATCAGATCATGCCGATTATTGTGCTTTTAACAACAACCAATACTTGATTCCTTTAAAAAATAAATGAATAAAGTGAATACCTACAAGCACACAAGAAAAATTATACTAATTATACTAGCCCTCAATAGGTGATCAAAACTAGAATTTTTGAAATGAAGAGCAAGAAAAAATATCTGGACTTAACTGCCTGGCAAGTTATTGTGGGGTTTGTTTAAAAATATTGCAATCTGTGGACATGCTCACTATCCCATTTTTTAAATTGGATTTCATACAGCATATAAGTACTTATGGATGTCTGACTAAGTATATGAAATATGTAAAATTAAACATCAGAAGCATGTTTCCTCTGCAGTGTTTGCCAGAGCCTGTTCAGCCCTGAGATTCTTCTTCCCATTAAGTTAATCACTTCTGATACGTCACTACTCTTCAGGAATTTTAGGGTACTTTTGTAACAGTCTCTGGTTAAAATATATTTGCAATGAATATCGCAGTATCACAGAATGGTTGAGGTTGGAAGGGACCTGTGGAGGTCATCGGGTACAACACTCCTGCTCAAGAAGAACCATCTAGGTTCTTCTTGGTGGCCCAGAACCATGTCCAGACGAGTTCTGAAGATCTCCAAGAAAAAGAACATTTCTGGGCAACCTATTTTTCTTGCTAAAAGAGAGTCTGATAAGCTTTATTATTATTATTATTATTATTATTATTATTATTATTATTATTATTATTATTATTATTATACTTTTACCATGATTAATTAATAAACATCTACTTTCTGTTTTTTGCTGGCAGAACTTGTTCCCTTCAGTTGTGTTGCTTTCTAACAACTTAATGAGAAAAACACTGATGAAACAAACAAACAAAAATATTATTCATCATTTTGTCATGCTTTCTGCCTGCCAGTATATGTAGTCTTATATATGTACTTGATCATGGGAATAAAGAGTGTTTTGGGGGAGCGGGGAGGGAACTTCTAACAGACTGTTACCAGATACCTCAGCTGACCAGCTGACACTCTGAATTACTCGTTATCTATGTCTATGCAAAATAGTGATATAAACAACAACAAAAAAAAAGTATGTCATTTTTTCTTTCCAATCAAATCATTCTTTTTTTTCACTAACCATCTGTTTGGAGCATATATATTTGTCAATTGCTCTATGTGAGATTCATAACCAAAAGAGTATCATGGTCCTTTGGGCTTTCCTCTTGTGTCCCACTTTGAGGAAAGTGATAGTTGCTTATGTGACTGTATTTCCTGAAATGTGTTTGACAGTTTTGAAATTAATATATAATATCAATTATATATAATTATATAATATAACACAATTATATATAATATATATATATATAATTATATATAATATATATATATATTATATATAACATAATATATATATAATATATATATTATATATAATTATATATATAATATATATATTATATATTTTATATAATATATATATATAATAATGTTATCTAATTGAGATAAAGTGAGATAAAGATATATTTGCCTTGCAGACAACAAGCTATCTGTTTTCTGCGTTGAGACACTAAACTATACTAAATGGCTATAAATATTTAAATTGTGACTTGACATTTAGTACAGAGAATTTTTCAAGAACTAAGCAAATCTTGGCTTTTCACCTGGAAATTGAGAGATAGAGAGGTATTCTAGAAACTGGTACTTACTATGCCTCAAGAAAGGTAGGCTTTAATGAAAAGTTAGATATGCGTGGACTCTGTTTTATAAAACTATAACTCTATACAGATAGTTATAACTACATACAAGAAGGCCTTCGTCTAAGTGTAGTGTTATGAGATTAACCACTGCTCTTGTTTTTCTCAGAAACAACAGGAACTCTAAGATGAGGCCCAAAAAGCAGACAAAGGAAGCTGATCACTGTAGCTCATTCCACTGAGAATTTGAAAGAAAAAAAAAAAAAAAAAAAAAAAAAGTGTTACTATGGTTCAGGATATGTTCAATACTGAATGGTACTGGGGTCTATTTTTTCTTGTAATAGTGATGAAAGCTGAAAACAGGAAGAAGATTGCCCTGGTGACTTCCTCAAGGCCTTTTGATCTCAGGCTTTGAAGCTTCCAAGACACGGACTGTTACTATGGCCAAGGATAGCTCCTTATGTTAAGTTTTAATTTCACATTCTCTCTATAAATCTTTATCTCAGAAGCCCTGGTAGAGTTTAACATTGTCTAGCATGGCTTCTTGGCATCACATTTAATTCTGCAAATATGCAATTAAGAACCTGGCAACACAGTATAAGTTGGTTTCTATTAGATTTAAATACTGCCTTAGAGTTCTTGTTTACAACCAAAGTGGGGTTTTGTTTTGTTTGATCTATGTCTTTGTTTGTTTGTCTGTTGTTTTTGTTTGTTTGTTTGTTTTCGTTGGGGGGGGGGGGGGAATGGTTGTTTTCTGGAGGGTTGAGGAAACGTGACACAACAACTTTACACACTTTTTTCTTCAGCAGCATTTTTCCAAATAACCTGAAGTTCAGTGGCCAGAATGCTTACCTTTGGATCCAGAAAAATAAATTTAAATGTTATCTGAAGAAGTATCTCCCCTTTCTTGTAAATCACCAAAAGCAAAACTTCATCTCTGTGCATGGCTGATGAAGACAATGCTGAATTCTCTGTTTCATCTATCTTAAAGATAAAAGTATCTTAAAGATGAAAGTATGGAAACCAAACACTTGAATTCAAAACAATAGAATAGTGAATTGCATGCAACACATGAGAGATGCAAAGCTGACTCTCAGATTTTTGGTGCTTCTGAATATGACCAGAAACAACTGTGTGCAGACAGTTAATTTTGCAAATTCATGTATGAGAAATTACTTCCTCATAACAAGTTTATCTTAAAAATAAGTTTATTCTATCCAGAAATTAAAGACTTGAAAGAGATTCAGCAGTATTTGAAGAGTTCATTTCTACAATTTGAAAGTTTACTTTTAATACTTAATTTGGTTACATTAATGTCCTAAAATACTTAACCAACTTTGGGATTACTTTGCACTGACAGGTAGAGAGTTCACTGAGGTAAAGGAAAGATACATGTTCTTTTGTGTACAGAAAAAGATATTGTCATCCATACACATGAACACACACGTCTGAAATGTCAAATCCTTAACAGTTTTTGCATTTTCATTGTTGTTAATTTTTATTCACTGATAATACTCATAACTTTACTGTAGATAGAGGTTGACATAGATAGAGGTTTTAGATGCCTAGAATCCAACTCTTGAAATGGGATTTTCTTTATTTAATTTCTTATATATGCATCAAAATGAAATTAATTATGTTACAAGCAAATTTATACAGTTAGCTTAGATCCCTCTTCTCTTGTCATTTATATTATGATTGTACCATCTATAAGTCTACTGAGACAGAAACATTCTTTCCTTTTATGTTTATACAACAGTAAGCACATATATGTCCTGAGGGTACCAACTCATGACGTTCATAGCATAAATAAGACAAAGAATGATTTTTTTTATGAATTATTTTCAATATATACTTTCAATTCTTTTTTCATGAGCATCTCTGTATGTGTGTTAGAAGAAGGGTGGCAGAGAAGGAGGTTTGAGGAGTTTTTTTAACAGTTCAGCTCCCAAATAGATAATTCCAAGTTAATTGTTGTCAAGTATTTTATTTAAGGAGGAGAACATCTAATATTTAAATGTTTGTTTGTTTGTTTGTTTCAATAACTATCATATCAGTGATTATATTAATGAAAACATTTTAAATTTAACTGAGACCATAGTCATAGAGGTTTAAGTAGTGATGATTTATTTAGATTCGGCATTTGAAAGAGAATGTTAACATTGGAAGCTAACACATCCTGTATTATTTTAAGTTATCTATTGACAATCCTAAACATAAAATCATGTGTGCACAACTTTGATCAACAGAAGCCTTTCTGCAAGGATGGGAAATCAAGGCGAAACAAGCATAACAATGTGGGTTAGTGAGTGAGAAAGCATGTGAGGTAATCAAGTAGTCTAAATGCTCCAATTTCATTGCTTTTTGTCCAGATCTACCTCATGGACCCACCATCTAGACCTCCATTATCAAGATCAACTACAGGTTGTCATTCTCTCAGTTTCACCCATGTGCTTGTATTGCTCCTATCTGTTTCTCACGTTCTTGTTGCTATCTGCAGCAGGACAGCATGCTTCAGTTATCACCTCTCCAGGAACTTTGGCTTCCACCTTTCAAACACTTAAGTCTTCTGTTAAAAATACAGTGAGACATTTAATGTTTAGACAGACCCCAATATCTTGTTAAAGTGGATCGCTATAGTAGTTAAATAAATGTTGTCATTTATTGTGTCTTTCTTCTGACACCCCCTTGAGGTGACATACTTCTCTATTTGTTTCATGAAACCAACTGCAAAAGGAAAATACCTCTGTGATAACAGATAGTTTAGAGTGATCAGTGATCAGATATACTGAAGGTTATTTTTCTCCTTGCAATCATTACCCTGAATTTATTAGAATTTATAAATGTTTGATTTCATTTGCATTTTGATTAATTTCTTTTTTGTCATCCTTAACCAACCCTTTGCAGTTATTTTCAGCTTTCATTACTGGAATAACCACATATCATCAACAAAATTTGTTCACCGCTTTTTTCAGATAATGATCATTACAAGATATAACAATGAACCCTGCAGGTTATATGGGTTAATCTTGCTTATATGCTTATAAATTCTTTAAAAGAACTCTAGTAGTTTATGACAAAAATTCTTTCTAAAAGCCTTTCTAAAAACCTCTTCCCCATTATATTCCACCATCCACCACATCCACTCCATTAATTCTATTATTTTCTATAACATTTTGAAAGTAGAGAAACCAAAATTCCTTGCCTAGGAATTTGAGTTAATGAGTTAATTCTTTTTGTTTTCCTAGAGCCTCTTTTATTTTGTCATGTTAGTTGACATTTAAAAAGTTTATCGATTTTTATAACTTCCCCTTCCTAGTGAAGATTTTCATAGTTAATTTCTTCAGAATTCATAGGGAAATTCAAAGGTTTCTAAAAAAACTGTTAATGAGTAGCAATAAACCTTCTGAAAAAGACAGGAAGAATACTATTCATCTACTTATTTGAAATATCTTCTGCCAGTATTCTCTTCTAAGTCAGTTCCTGTAATGCATCCCTTTAATGTGTGAACTTTCTTTCTAGTTCTTCCACAGTACCAGTGATGCAAATATTTTCATTCCATGAATGACTCTTACTGAACCATCTATATGACTCCCTATGAGATTCCTGATTCTGATGTGATTAAAACAATGTTATTTATTTTATCCTCTCAAAATCTTTTTCTGGTTTGTCTCATAACAGGAAATGGTGTTTGTTTGTTTGTTTGTTGTTTGTTTATTTATTTATTTATTTATTTTCAGACTCAGATTCCTTCTACAATTTTGTGAGATTCAAAGGACAGAAAATTACCCTGAAAATGAATTTTTAAAATATTAAGAATACGACAACAATCAATCAGTCATTAACATACTCACAGGGCTTTATTAGATAGATAGATAGATAGATAGATAGATAGATAGATAGATAGATAGATAGATACTTCCTATAGAGTCACTGTCAAGATGAAGTTTTGTTTAGTTTAAGATTTGATGCTATTACTTAAACTAACATAAACAAAAGCATTAGCAAATAAATGTTTGATACACAAAGAAACAGAAGATAAAAGAAATAGAGGGTAATAGAAACACTTAAAGGAAAAATAGCCATTTCTAAAAAGAAGACCTAAATTCTTTATGATTACATTTTATGCTTTGACACTTTTCAATTCTCTGAAAGCTAGTGATAATACGGAAAATTACTTATTCTGATCAGCAGCTTAAATGAAACCAATAAGGCCTAAATAGTCTAACTTTTTTGTTAGTTAAATGTACTTTTATCTCTTAGAGCTGAAGTGGATAATGGAACTGCTTACTTAAGGGACTTATCAGTGAAAATGGAAATTTTGACAATTTTGTGTTGCATGTCTAGGGTGTCAGAATTACATATGATTAAAACGTTGCTTTCATGGCTAAGAGTTCTACGAATTGTGAATTAATACCGTCTAAGGGAATGGAGTTAATAGATTTTCCTTTTTCTCTTTTCAATTAGAGATAAAAATGAGTTTCTTTTTTTGTTTCTGAGTGTCTCAAAACACATTTTAAATGATCTTACTTAGAAGAAATATAGATAATTCTTTAACTTTGCTGTCCATTTAGATAAGCAAAAGTAGCTTATGTTAGATAATAAAGAACGATCCTGATGGAGGCCTTAGGGTTAGACACCGATGATTACAAAGAGCTTCTTTTTCAAAAGATGTAAAGTTCAAAGAATGTTTTAAGCTGATATATACAAAAACTTGACTGACAGGAACAGACTAACTTTAAATGTAATTTGCATGAAGAGGTTGATGGATAAGCAAAATATCTTAAATTAAAATTAGGAGATAACAATGAAGAAACACAAGGCATCAAAGAACAGCAACTGGATTAAAAGTTTAACATTTGTCTACAAGGACAAATATACATTAGAATGTGTAACCACTATGCCTACAGCTATCTAAACATATGTAAAAATAAGTCTTTCCTAAAAGGCTTAATGGACTAAGTAAAAAGGAATAAATAAATAAATAAGTAAATGTGCAAGTAAGATAAAAAGTGTAAAATAACTTTTGTTATATTATACACTGAAGACAGGGGCAAAAATAAATAAATAAATAAATAAATAAATATTTATGACAATAAAGGTCTTTAGGCTTAGTTCAGTGAGATGCTACCAAAATGCACTGCCCTTAAATATCTTGGTTCTGAAATGACAGCCCTAAGCCATTCATTGGTTTTCTAGGTAAAAATATTTGCAGCCCTAAAATAGATCACATTTATTTAATAATCTAAAATGTCTCTGGATACTAAATATTAGATGTTTAAATGTGTTATCTTTAGATTCACTGTAAGTCTTTGTAAATGATCTAGTGTCTCCACCACCCTTAGAATCATAGAATCATAGAATATCCTGAGTTGGAAGGGACCCTTAAGGATCATCAAGTCCAACTCTTGACACCGCACAGGTCTACCCAAAAGTTCAGACCATGTGCCTAAGTGCACAGTCCAATCTCTTCTTAAATTCAGCCAGGCTCGGTGCAGTGACCACTTCCCTGGGGAGCCTGTTCCAGTGTGCAACCACCCTCTCTGTGAAGAACCCCCTCCTGACGTCCAGCCTAAATTTCCCCTGCCTCAGCTTAACCCCGTTCCCGCGGGTCCTGTCACTAGTGTTAATGGAGAAAAGGTCTCCTGCCTCTCGACACCCCCTTACGAGGAAGTTGTAGACTGTGATGAGGTCTCCCCTCAGCCTCCTCTTCTCCAGGCTGAACAGGCCCAGTGACCTCAGCCGTTCCTCGTACGTCTTCCCCTCCAGGCCTTTCACCATCTTCGTAGCCCTCCTCTGGACACTTTCCAACAGTTTCATGTCCTTTTTATACTGTGGTGCCCAGAACTGCACACAGTACTCGAGGTGAGGCCGCACCAGCGCAGAGTAGAGCGGGACAATCACCTCCCTTGACCTACTAGCGATGCCGTGCTTGATGCACCCCAGGACACGGTTGGCCCTCCTGGCTGCCAGGGCACACTGCTGGCTCATATTCAACTTGCTGTCTACCACGACCCCCAGATCCCTCTCTTCCAGGCTGCTCTCCAGCGTCTCATCGCCCAGTCTGTACATGCAGCCAGGGTTTCCCCGTCCCAGGTGCAGGACCCGGCACTTGCTCTTATTGAACTTCATGCGGTTGGTGATCGCCCAGCTCTCCAACCTGCCCAGATCCCTCTGTAAGGCCTTTACGCCCTCATTTGAGTCCACAACTCCTCCAAGTTTGGTGTCATCAGCAAACTTGCTCAAAATACCCTCTATTCCTACATCCAGATCGTTTATAAAAATATTGAAAAGTACCGGCCCTAAAATGGAGCCTTGAGGGACCCCACTGGTGACCGCCCGCCAGCCTGACGCAGCCCCATTTACCATAACCCTTTGGGCCCTGCCCGTTAGCCAATTGCTCACCCATCGTATGATGTTTTTATTTAGCTGTATGGTGGACATTTTGTCCAGTAGGATCCTATGGGAAACCGTGTCAAAAGCCTTGCTGAAGTCCAAAAAAATCAGATCAGCTGGTTTCCCTTGGTCCACCATACGGGTGATCTTATCATAAAAGGAAATCAGGTTAGTTAGGCAGGACCTACCCTTCACAAACCCATGCTGGCTGGGACCAATGACTGCTCTGTCCCCCAGGTGCGCCTCAATAAGTCCGAGAACCAACTTCTCCATGATTTTACCAGGCACTGACGTGAGACTGACAGGCCTGTAATTGCTAGGGTCTTCTTTCTGACCCTTCTTGAAAATTGGCACAACATTTGCCAGCTTCCAGTCTACCGGGACCTCTCCAAATTCCCAGGATCGTTGAAAAATAATTGAAAGAGGTTCCGCGATGACATCCGCCAGCTCTTTCAGCACCCGGGGATGAATCCCATCCGGACCCATGGACTTGTAGGGATCCAGGTGGAGTAGCAAATCCCCCACACGTTCAGGGTCAGTTGGGAGTTTGTCATCCCCACCGTCCCGGTCCTCCAGCTCAGGGCACCCTGGGTCCCGAAGCCCATCATCGGCATTGAAGACAGAGGCAAAGAAGGCGTTAAGCGTCTCTGCTCTGCCTATGTCATTGTCTGTGAGGAGACCTTCCCTATCAAGGAGCGGCCCTATGTATTCTTTAGTTCTCCTTTTTCCATTTACATATCTAAAAAAACCCTTTTTATTTTCTCTCACAGACACAGCCAGCTTCAACTCTAGCTGTGCTTTGGCCACTCGAACTTTCTCCCTACAAACACGAACAGCATCCCTGTATTCTTTCCATGACACCTGGCCCTCCTTCCAGTAGCGAAACACTCTCTGTTTCCACCTAATCTCCATTAGAATGTTCCTGGTCAGCCACGCCGGCCTCCTTCCCCGCCTGCCTGACTTGCGATATTTTGGAATTGCCTGATCTTGTGCTTCTAGGAGGCATCGCTTAAAGAGTGACCAGCACTGGTGGACATCGAGGCCTTCAAGAGCAGTTTCCCAGGGGACCTTGCTGACTAGTTCCCTGAGCAGCCTGAAGTCCGCTTTCCCCATATCTAGGGATGAGGTTTTGGTGGCACTTTTCCTTCTGTCACCATAAATATTGAACTCAACCACTTCATGGTTGCTATGGCCGAGGCGGCCACCAATCACCACATCTCCCACCAGACCCTCTCTGTTTTCTAGCAACAGGTCTAGGAGGGCACCTTTCCTAGTTGGCTCCGTTAGCACCTGCACCAAGAAGTTATCATCTAGGTGCTTCATGAACCTCCTGGACTTGCTCGTGTCAGCTGTGTGGCACTCCCAGTTAACGTCCGGCAAGTTGAAGTCCCCCATAAGGACAAGGGGAGTTAATCTCGAGGCCTCTCTTAGTTCTGTAAAGAATAATTTATCGGCGCTATCGTCCTGGCCAGGCGGTCTGTAATAGACTCCCACAACGACATCCCCTTTATTCGTTCGTCCCTTGATCCTTACCCAGAGGCTCTCAACTTTGTCATTGCTGACCTGAAGTTCCACACAGTCCAGCCCCTGCTTCACATACATCGCCACCCCACCACCTCGCCTACCCTGCCTGTCCCTCCTGAAGAGCCTGTAACCATCTATCGCAACACCCCAGTCACAGGACTCATCCCACCAGGTTTCGCTTATGCCGATGATGTCGTAGTTGCGGGACTGGGCCAGGACTTCTAGCTCATCTATTTTATTCCTCATACTGCGTGCGTTCGTGTAAAAGCATTTCAAGTGCGTCTCCTTACACTCAGCACCTTGTGGATCTGAACAAAGGACCTCACTGGCACACAGCCCCTCTGATTCTAGCGTACCATCCCTTAGGTCTTCACCGGCGCGCCTGGTTTTAGCCCCTTCCCCCTTCGACTCTAGTTTAAAGCCCTATCTATCAGCCCTGCCAACTCCTGACCAAAGATCCTTACCCCTCTCCGAGAGAGGCGCATCCCATCTGGTGCCATCAGGCCCGGTGTAGCGTAGACCTTCCCATGATCAAAGAAACCGAAATTCTGCTGGTCACACCAGTCACGAAGCCACGAGTTTATGTGAAAATATACACCACCCTTGTATGAACTTATTATAGTGATGTTTTTGACAACTCCAATTTTCAGAATGGAATGTTCTCTGAAAGTTTAGGTTTAATTAAAAGACGAGCATAAGTAGAAAAACTTGAGACAACCTGCCATTTTGATGGTACCAACCGTAGAGAGTGATGCTATTAAACCAAGAGAAAAATCAGGGAATAAATGTTCATTTTCATATAATCATAAAATGGTTCAGGTTGGAAGGGACCATAAAGATCATCTAGTTCCAACACCTCTGCCATGGATGCCACCCACTAGATCAGGTTGCCTGAGTCTTCATCCATATTGGTCGTGAAAACTTCCAGGGACGGGGCATCCACTATTCTAGGAAACCTTTTCCAGTGACTCACCACCTTATGCATGAAGAATTTCCTCCTTACCTCTAATCTAAATCTCCCCTCTTTTCATTTAAAGCTATTCCCCCTCGCCCTGTCATTATCTGACTGAGCTAAAACTTGTTCTCAATCTTTTTTATAAGCCACCTGTAATCATTGAAACACCGCAATGAGCTCTCCCCAGAATCTTCTCTTCTACAGGCTGAACATCCCCAGCCCTCTCACCCTCTCTTTATAGGAGAGGTGCTCCACCCCTCAGGTCATCTCTGTGGCCCTCTTCTGGACCCACTCTAATAGGTCTACATTTCTTGTGCTGGGGGCCTCAGACCTGGATACAGTACTCTAAGTAGGGCCTCACAAGGGCAGAGTAGAGGGAAACAATCACCTCCCTCAACCTGCTGGCCACACTCTTTTTGATGCAGCCCAGGATGCAGTTGGCCTTCTGGGCTGCAAGCACACACTGCTGGCTTATGCTGAGATTTTTATCCGCCGCAACTCCCAAGTCCTTCTCTGCAGGGTTGCTCTCAGTGAGTTCTTCTCCCAGACTGTATGCATGTCTGGGATTGCCCCGACCCAGGTGCAGCAACCTTGCACTTGTGATATATGGAGTAATAATTCATGTCAAGAAGATGGTTGATATTAATAAAGAACGGGGAGATGTGGGAGTGTGGCATGGGGGTTGACAAGCCCCATGACTGGTGATAACACGATGAGGCCATCAGGAATGTAAAGAGTTTAGAGGGAACAAAGAAGGGTGATTCAGGAGACACCATGCCGTCCGGTTGCTTGTTGTCCAGAAGTAAAGGCATGGAAATTGCTCGGTGTTTGCTGTTGCCAGGCAAAGTTATTTGACCAATGAAAAGTTGTTTTTGAAAAGTACTGCTGTGGAGCTAATGGCATAAGAGAGGAGCCTGTCCTCAAGATAAAAAAGTCAACATGATATAACGAAGTTATGTTATCAATAAAGAAGTGCAAAAAAGGAATGAATAGGGACAGGCTAGCAGAACAAAGACCACGATGGGAACAGGCACATTGATTGCCTCATGAAGATAGCTTCAGCCAGACTCAGCAAACTGCTCAGAGAAGCTCGTACTGAAAGTCGCTGAAAATAGGCACACTGGAGCTGGAAAAAAGCTCAAGCTGAGAGAAGCGGACCTGCTCATACAACTGCCCCTTGCTGGTAAGCAGCTGTGTAAGCAGCTGGTAAGCAGCTGTGCATTATGGGTAATCATACGTCCTTAGAAATAAAGACTGTCCTGGTAACCTTACAGCTTATTCTCCTTATTAACAATCAGTTTATGATTTATGAAATCATAATGAAGTTTATGAAACATGGGACCAAATTGATGTCAAGGTGTGAGACTCTGCAACTAAAAACGACAAAGTTGCAGCGGAATTGCTCGGCACCTGGCAAGCAATCTCTGAGGCCTTAAAGAGTCATGTGGAGCCACAGTCACAAACTGTGTTGTGGTTTAACCAGTGCTGTGGTTTAACCCGGCTGGCATCTAAAGACCACACAGCTGTTCGCTCACCCTCCCTCCTCCCTCTCTGGGATGGGGGAGAGAAATGGGAAAGTGAAGCCCGTGAGTTGAGATAAAGACAGTTTTTTAAGACAGGTAAATAATAATAATAATAATAATAACAATAACAATAACAATAACAACAATGATGATAATAGTACTACTACTAATAATATGTACAAAACAAGTGATGCACAATGCAATTGCTCACCACCCACTGACCGCTCACCACTCGCTGACCCGCTGCCCAGCCTAACCCCGAGCAGTCCGGCCCCCCTCCCCCGGCTAGCCACCCCTATATATTGTTTAGCATGATGTCAGATGGTATGGAATACCCCTTTGCCTAGTTTGGGTCAGCTGTCCTGGGTCTGTCCCCTCCCAGCCCTTGCTGCACCCCCAGCCTGCCCATTGGCAGGACAGAGCAAGAAGCTGAGACGTCCTTGGCTTGGTGTAAGCACTGCTCTGCAACAATTAAAACATCAGGGTGTTATCAGCACTCTTCTCATCCTAAGCCAAAACATAGCATTCTACCAGCTACTAGGAGGAAAATTAACTCTGTCCTAACTGAAACCAGGACATCTATCCACCCCTTATTCCATACCATTTATGTCATACTCAGGTTACACTTTTTTCCATACATTCTAATTAGTCACCATTTTCATCTAGGGTATATAGTAATCATGGTAGTGATAACATACAGTATTATATAGTAATTAACATGGTACAATTCAATTCATGGGCTATTCTCACCCAGTATTAAATCCCCTTGAGGTACACACCGGACCTCTCCATTCTTTTGCATCACCCACTAAGTGTATCCAGGTCCCTGAGCAAGAGCAATTCCACGAATGGGTTTGCCTTTTCCTGAGGCAGGAGTAGCCCAGACTGTTTTACCCAGCATATTTCTTACATGCACTACAGGAACTTTATCCCCATCTACAGTATGTAACAGGTTGGATTGGGCAGGTCCAGCTCAATTGGCAGATCCCCTAGTATTGACTAGCCAGGTGGCCTTTGCCAAATGCGTATCCCAATTTTTGAATGTCCCAGTGCCCATTGCTTTCAATGTAGTCTTTAACAGTCCATTGTATCGTTCAACTTTCTCAGAGGCTGGTGCATGATAGGGGATGTGATACACCCACTCAATACCATGCTCTTTGGCCCAAGTGTCTATAATGTTGTTTCGGAAATGAGTTCCATTGTCTGACTCTATTCTTTCTGGGGTGCCATGTCACCATAGGACTTGCATTTCAAGGCCCAGGATAGTGTTCCGAGCGGTGGCATGAGGCACAGGATATGTTTCCAGCCATCCGGTGGTTGCCTCCACCATTGTAAGTACATGGCGCTTGCTGTTGCAAGTTTGAGGGAGTGTGATGTAATCAATCTGCCAGGCCTCTCCATATTTATATTTCAGCCATCATCCTCCATACCAAAGAGGCTTTGACCGTTTGGCTTACTTGATTGCAACACATGTTTCACAGTCATGAATAACCTGTGCTACAGCGTCCATGGTCAGGTCCACCCCTCGATCACGAGCCCATCTGTATGTTGCATCTCTACCTTGATGGCCTGAGGTGTCATGGGCCCATCGGGCTATAAATAATTCACCTTTATGCTGCCAATCCAGGTCCACCTGAGCTACTTCAATCTTAGCAGCCTGATCCACCTGCTGGTTGTTTTGATGTTCTTCAGTAGCCCGATTCTTGGGTACATGAGCATCTACACGGCGTACCTTTACAGCCAGGTTCTCTACCCGAGCAGCAATATCTTGCCACAAAGCAGCAGCCCAGATGGGTTTGCCCCTGCGCTGCCAGTTGTTTTGCTTCCATTGCTGTAACCATCCCCACAGGGCATTTGCTACCATCCATGAATCGGTGTAGAGATAGATTTTCTTGTTCAGCAATGTCTAAAGACAGCTGAATGGCTTTCACTTCTGCAAACTGACTCAATTCACCTTCTCCCTCAGCATCTTCTGCAACTTGTCGTGTAGGACTCCATACAGCAGCCTTCCATCTCTGATGCTTCCCCACAATACAACAGGACCCATCAGTGAACAGAGCATATTTCTTCTCATTCTCTGGTAACTGGTTGTACAGTGGGGCTTCTTCAGCACAACCTACCTCCTTCTCTGATGATATCCCAAAGTATTTGCCTTCTAGCCAGTCCATAACCACTTCCAAGATTCCTGGTTGTTTCCTGTTCGAAACCGCTGAGTAATCAATGCAACCCACTTGCTCCATGTAGCATCAGTTGCATGATGTGTAGAGGGGACCCTTCCTTTGAACATCCAGCCTAGTACTGGCAGTCAGGGTGCTAGGAGGAGCTGTGCTTCAGTATCGACCACCTCCGAAGCAGATCGAACTCCTTAATATGCTGCCAATATCTCTTTTTCAATTGGAGCGTAGCGGGCCTCAGATCCTCTGCATCCTCGACTCCTAAACCCCAGGGGTTGACGTCAAGTTTCCCCAGATTCTTTCTGCCAGAGGCTCCAGGTGGGGCCGTTCTCCCTGGCTGCAGTGTAGAGCACATTCTTTACATCTGGTCCTGTTCAAACTGGCCCAAGGGTTACTGCATGAACTATTTCCTGCTTGATTTGTTCAAAGGCTTGTCATTGCTCAGGGCCCCATTCAAACTCATTCTTCTTACAATCAGACTGTAATCAGACTGTAGGTTTTACAATCAGACTATAATTTGGAATGTGCATTCTCAAAGACCCCACAACACCTAGGAAAGTCTGTGTTTCTTTTTTGCTAGTTGGTGGAGACATAGCTGTTATTTTGTTGATCACTTCCATTGGGATTTGACAACGTCCATCCTGCCATTTTATTCCTAAAAACTGGATCTCTCGTGCAGGTCCTTTAACTTTAATTTGTTTTATGGCAAAACCGTCTTTCAGAAGGATTTGGACTATTTTTTTCCCTTTCTCAAAAACTTCCTCTGCTGTGTCACCCCACACAATAATGTCATTAATGTACTGCAGGTTTTCAGGAGCTTCCCCCTGCTCCAGCACAGATTGGATCAGTCCATGGCAAATGGTAGGGCTGTGTTTCCACCCCTGGGGCAACCGATTCCAAGTATATTGGACTCCCCTCCAAGTGAAAGCAAATTGTGGCCTGCACTCTGCTGCTAGAGGGATGGAGAAAAATGCATTAGTGATATCAGTTGTGGCATAGCACTTGGCTGCCTTCGATTCAGGTTCGTACTGGAGTTCCAGCATGTCTGGCACTGTAGCACTCAGTGGTGGCGTGACTTCATTCAGGCCACGATAGTCCACTGTTAGTCTCCACTCGCCATTAGACTTTCGCACTGGCCATATGGGACTATTGAAAGGTGAATGAGTCTTGCTGATCCCTCCTTGGCTGTCCAATTGACAAATTAGCTTATGGATGGGAATCAGGGAGTCTCGGTTGGTGCGATATTGCCGCCGGTGCACAGTTGTGGTAGCGATTGGCACTTGCTGTTCTTCGACCCTCAGCAACCCCACAACAGAGGGGTCCTCTGAGAGACCAGGCAAGGTAGATAATTGTTTAGTACCCTCTGTCTCTAAGGCAGCTATGCCAAAAGCCCACTGGAACCCTCTTGGGTCCTTGAAATATCCTCTTCTAAGGTAGTCTATGCCAAGGATACATGGAGCATCGGGGCCAGTCACAATACGGTGCTTTTCCCACTCATTCCCAGTCAGACTCACTTCAGCCTCCAATACAGTCAACTGCTGAGATCCCCCTGTCACTCCACAAATACAGATGGGCTCTGGTCCTTTATAGCTCGATGGCATTACAGTACATTGTGCACCGGTGTCTACTAAAGCCTTATACTTCTGTGTGTCTGATGTGCCAGGCCATCAAATCCACACAGTCCAATAAACTCGATTGTCCCTTTCCTCCCCCTGGCTGGAGGCAGGGCCCCCTAATCCTGGTCAGAATCTTCTTCATTTCTGTGTTTGAAGGACTGTCTGCTAGAAGTTGGAGCAGCAAACTTTTCAGAGAATCTCTTTTTCCCGATTGTTTTCTTTTGCAACTCACGTATCTGTGTCTCTAGGGTCGCGGTAGATTTTCCATCCCATTTTCTCATGTCCTCTCCATGGTCTCGTAAGTAAAACCACAGGGTGGCACGGGGTGAGTACCCACCATATCATCTTCCTTGTGTGGATGAACACTTACCCCTGATAGCTGAGACATTGCTTTGTACAGGTGGGGAGGAAAATAATCTCTCCAAGTTGGTGAAACTTTTCAGAAAGTTTCTCCCAAGTGTTCTCTTTTAGTTGGTGGACACTGGTTTGTTCAGGTGGGGAGGAAGATAGATTCTCTTTGAGTTGGTGGAACTCTTCAGGAAGTTTCTCCACAGATGAGATGCAGGCCTGTAAGGAAGAGGAGAGACTTTCTTCATACTGCCGAAGTTGTTTAGCCACTTCATCCACTGTGGGTTCCTCATCCTCTTTCCAGGCCATTATTGCCAATGAGCTGGCATGTGATGATGGTGCACTCCGTACAAACTTCCACCACATGGGTCGTGTACACCTGACTTCATCTGGATCTTTGGATGTTTGTCTGAGGTCTGGGTCCTCATAAATCACCCATAAATACAGATAATAATAAAGTCAGGTGTAACATCAGGGCGCTATCAGCACTCTTCTCATCCTAAGCCAAAAGATAGCATTCTACCAGCTACTAGGAAGAAGATTAACTCTGTTCTAACTGAAACCAGGACAGCCAGATAGTGAGGGAGCTGTGGGATTGTCCACCTATCCTTCTGCTACATGTATACCATGAGCCCCCACACCGCTACTGCCATCGCAGGCTTTTGCTGTTACACTCTCTGGTGACCTGAACGTGCCTCTTGATCTAGGCCCTATTGACACATATTGTTCCCATGACTAGCACTGGGTTTCTCCTGTGTTTGTAGCCAAGAAAAGGATTGGAAAATGGAGACTGTTATATGATCTGAGAAAAAGTAATGAAGTCATGGAAGATATGGGAGCACTTCAACCAGGATTATCAACTCCAACTATGCTTCCCAGTCATGGACATTAATAGTAAGAGACTTAAAGGAATAGTAATAGACTTAAAGGAATAGTAATAGACTTTAAGGATTGTTTGTTAACACTTGCCAGAATTTGGAAAACTTTGCCATGTTTTTGTTTCAGTTGATACCTTTTCTGATTGCACATATGTACAGGCGTACTCAGGTTTAGTATGTAAAAGCAATGTTCTGTATATTTAGAAAGTTCAATGTTCATGTGTGTGTCTTGGTAGAGTGTAGACTCCCCACGCACCCAGAGCTGTTTACTTGCATTTTATATATATTACTAAACTCAGATTGAGTTGTATCTTCATTTATAACACACTTACACTTCTTGAAATTCATTACGCTCACATGGGCTCATATCTCAAACTTGTCCAGATTTGTTTAAATGAGAAAATTGTATATAATAGAATAATGTTATGAGTAACACTGATATGACAAATTGGAGAGAAACTAAAACCACAGACTTGAAAATCTTGTAATTTCACATGAACTGCTGAAAGTACCACTGATAGACTATTTCTTTAGTGTGGGAGTGTGGCCATGGGGGTCGACAAGCCCCATGGTTGGTGATAACATTGGACTCTTAATGATAACGCCATCAGGAATGTAAAGAGTTTAGAGGGAACAAGAAGGGTGATTCAGGAGACACCTTGCCATTTCCCGTTGCTTGTTCTCCAGCCGTTAAGGCATGGAAGTTGCTGGGTGTTTGCTGTTGCCAGGCAAATTTGTTGGCCAATGAATAGTTAGTGGAAAAGTACTGCTGTGGGGTGAATGGTATAAGAAGGGAGCCTGTCCTCAATAAGAGATAGATGAAGTTATGTCCTCAATAAGAAGAGGAAGTTATGCCCTCATTAAGAGAGAGTTGAAGTTATGTCATCAATAAAATAGTACCAGTTAGTGATACTGAAAGAACCCTGGAGTCCATGTGCTCATTATGCCACATTTTAGAGTGTTTTTCAGCTCATTTTATTTAACTTTTTTGTTTGGGAGCATAATCAGTTTTACTCATGTTTCAGTATGTAGCATTAGGTGTTAAGTGCTATTAAATATTCACAGTCAACATGGTTCACGAGGAGCAGGTCCTGCTTAACAAATTTAATTTCCTTTGATAAGATCATCCATCTAGTCAATCAAGGGAAGCCAGCTGATGTAATCTTTTTAAATGTTAGTAAAGCTTTCATTAGTTTCCCATAGGATCCTACTAAACAAAATGTTCCTCATACAGCTAGATAAAAACATCATATGATGGGTGAACAATTGGCTGATGGATAGGGCTCAAATGGTTATGGTAAACGAGGTTACATCAGGCTGGCAGCCTGTTACCAGTAAGGTCCAGAAGGGCTTCATTTTAGGGCCAGTTCTTTTCTATGTTTTCATAAATGATTCAGATGTAGGTCCAGAAGGTGTTTTGAGTAAGTTTGCTGATGATGCTATACTGGGAGGAGCTGTTGACTCTGTCGAGGGTGGAAAGACCTTGCAGAGAGATCTGGATGGATTGGAGAGCTGGGGAATCACCAACCACATGAAGTTTAACAAGAGCAAGTGTCAGGTCCTGCACCGGGGAAGGGGCAACCCCAGCTTACATACACACAGGGGGACAACACGCTGGAGAGCAGCCGCACAGAGAGGGATCTGGGGGGTTTGTTTGATAGCAAGTTAATATGAGCCAGCAATGTGCCCTGGGAGCCAGGAGGGCTAACGGTATCCTGGGTGCATCAAGCATGGCATTGCTAGTTAGTTGAGGGAAGTGATTGTCCCGCTCTACTTTGTGCTGGTGTGGCCTTGCCTTGAATACTGTGTGCAGTTCTGGACAACACAGTACAAAAAGGACGTGTCACTGTTGGAGAGTGTCCAGAGAAGGGCTATGAAGATGGTGAAGGGCCTAGAGGGGAAGACATACAAGGAGCAGCTGAAGTCACTTGGCCTGTTCAGCCTGGAAAAGAGGACACTGAGGGGAGACCTCCTTGTGGTCTACATCTTCCTCACAAGGGGGAATGGAGGGACAGGCGCCAATCTATTCTCTTTAGTGACCAGTGATAGAACCTGAGGGAATGGTGTTAAGCTACTATGGGTGAGGTTCAGGTTGGATATCAGGAAGAGGTTCTTCACTGAGAGGGTGGCCACTCTCTGGAATAGGCTCCCCAAGGATGTAGTCACTGCACCAAGCCTGTCAGAGTTTAAGAAGCATTTGGACTATGCTCTTAGTCACATGGCCTGAATTTTTGGGTAGACCTGTGTGGTGCCAAGAGCTGGACTCAATGATCCTTGTTGGTCCTTTCCAATTCAGAATATTATATGGTTCTATGAAATATGATGTGGCATCTTAAATTAATTTGTAATTAAATAAAAATAATGAACATTGCAATCAATACAGTAATTATAAATATATAAAATAATATGTTACCAATATGAAATGCAATATTTATATTTGAGATCTGTATTTTTTTCCAGTTTTTAAAGTCAACCATATAACTTTATGTTGACTCCTAGAACAATTTCAAAACATGCCTTTAAGGATGGGCAAAATGGTGATTGCAGCAGGCATGTAGTTTTTCTTTTTTGTGATACATGTGCAAGGGATAACTGAAGATTCAATCTTTTCTTTCCCATCTTGTTATGAGGAGGGGAAGAGGTGATATGTGTGTTTTTGGCCTTTGGATTCTCTTTCTCTGTATCAGAAATGCTTGAGAGGAGATATCTGCCTACAGCCACAAAAGCTATTAAAAATTACAAAAGCTCAGATCAACAATGGCATTCTGCAGTTCTTCCAGGTTTTGCAGCTTGAGAATTGCAAATATCTTAGGTCTGCTAGTGCAAAGTAGTGCCTTCGGGCAGGCTTTCTAAAAACTGTACAGGGGGTGTAGTTTAACACTCAAGCAAGGAAAGAGAAGCTTACAATAACAACTCTAAGGTACATTTCAATACTTTTTAAAAGCATCCCAAGCGTCTGGAAGCCTCAACTCTAAGTTACAAAAATCACTTTTCAAATCACAGAACCTCCTAAGCCACTTAGAATACCCCTACATCAGTTTTTTAGTTCAGGAGTGCATTTTGATATAAATTGCCCTGTTATCATCTTCTGACTTGTGTCTTTATGTCCAAGAGCTCAAACTCAGAGAGTAAAACTTGATTCCTTCCACATAAAAGCACTTAACCTGTTTCCCCTAGTTCCAAGTGTCATAGTCCAGTAAACACTATTTATTTTTTTATTTTTTTATTTTTTTTTTTGTCCTTGCTAGTGTCAGGTGGTGATCTGACAGTGCTCAGGACTCTATCTGAGCTTGCCTTGGCCTGAGTTGGTTTTATTTTTTTGAAGCAGTTATAGAGCTCATATGACCATTGGTTGCCCTGCTGTAGCTGAAGATATGGTATACTATATTAAGTGAACTTCTGAAACATCTTGATTGTCATGGCGTAAAAGACAATAGCCCATAACATTAAACTGGGAACCAGTGAGAAGAAAGCAGAGAGTAATAAGAAAACATGCAAAAATAGTCCCAAATGGCCACTAGGTCTGTGAAGTAAGTAACTTTATTACTAGTCATGGTGTCATACTGCAGCTTACTCATCATAACCTTTCCCTCACATTCTCAATGGAAGCTGCACCCATCAAGATTAGGATCCAGAAGAACACTGGGCAGGTGAACATTTCACCAAAGAAAAGAAATAAATAACAGGAAGAAGGTTTATGCTTGACAGTTGTAACTTCACTACATCTGTTGATACATTCTTGTACTATTTTGAGAATGGACTATTAGATGAGTAAAACATTTATTAGATGAGCAATACATTTTTGTTTGTTCATTTTCATAAATAGATGTGTATTCCCTTTATTCTCTTTTGATTATAGTGATAGATATTCTGAGTGCAATAATAGCTGTGAAGCAGCAGATTTAAGGGCCTCTGCATTGTTTGTTGTTGTTGTTTTGTTTGTCTGTTTGGGTGGTTGGTTGTTGTTTTTTTTTTTTTTGTCCTGGAGAACAGTGGCTGTTGTAGACTTAGAATCTGAGGGAAGGGAAGTGTGAGGAATGTTTTAACAATTCGTGTCCATAAAGAACAATTCTGTTTGAATCCTGTCTGCCTCTGGGCCCTGCACTGGCAATTTAATTCTTGAACCACAGATGCAGTGTGTCCCAGTCTCCCCTTCATTCTAGTCAATTTATCAAGTCTTCAGAAAATACTCCTTAAATTTATGAACCTGTTTGCTTTTGTTATTCCAGACTTCTATTTCTAACAGTTACAGCCTTTTTTCCTGTCTTCTTTGAGATTAACTTAACACTGCTATAGATGTGTCTGTGAATGGCTGGGGAAGAATGTTTTAATTACTCGTGAAGCGTCAAATAAGAAAGCTGTTTGTGTTTGATGTCTGGGAGTTTCAGAACAACTGATAACAACTAGTGACTGTTATGGGATACTATGCAGATCTTTGGTATCTGGTTAGGGGGGCCGAGAGATAAAGAGGAAGGAAAAAGAAGCTGAAGGACGGCTGGGAGACAAGACCTGAAGAGAATGTTCTATAAACTTGGTATGGTGCCAAGTAAGTACAAAGGGGGAGAGGAAGACTACGAGCCTTCAGCATGAAAGACCCCTAGAGACCCCCAGAAGAGACCCCCAGAGGAGACTGCGCATGCTCCAGTGGGAGGGACTGGACCCCGGAAGTTAATTATAATAATCTATTTTTTTAGAAGTAGTAATGAATATGTATTAGTCTAGGAGCATAAAAATCAGCTGCTTGATGTAACTGGTGTGCGTCCTGGTGGAGCAGAGACTCCCGGTGCACCCAGCGCTGTTTGCTTACCTCTATTCCTTTATATTCTTTTAATAAATCCTATTTTTTTATTTAATCCTAACTTGAATCCTGAGCCATTTATAACGGAAGGGAAGGGAAGGGAAGGGAAGGGAAGGGAAGGGAAGGGAAGGGAAGGGAAGGGAAGGGAAGGGAAGGGAAGGGAAGGGAAGGGAAGGGAAGGGAAGGGAAGGGAAGGGAAGGGAAGGGAAGGGAAGGGAAGGGAAGGGAAGGGAAGGCCTTACCCAAAGTGGTCTGTTTTCAGATTGATTGCCAGCACTGACCACCTGTGATTTCTGATTTAAAAAAAAAAAAATTAGTATGATTTTTTAAGAACAAAGAAATCTTGTCATGATAGCCATATTTTAGTGAGATCTCCAGGCTTGCATTTTGTCAAGACCTTGCTGTTTTTTCATCTGCCTACTGGAAAAAAGTACACATCTCCAAAACTGTGATTTTAAGTGTTTAGTAAGTTTGACAGTAGCCAAACAGAAATTTATTTAAAATGCAGTTAGATATGCATGGCTTTAATATATATATTTCCAGACCCTTGTGCAACAAAACAGAAACTTAGAAACTTCAACAGAGGCTTTAAAAGAAATGATTAATTAAAAATATCGTATTTCATGGCACCTAGGTCCTTATCCCTTTTTTTCCTTAGTCTAATTTCTCCCAAGTTTCCCTAAGGGTTAGTAATTTATGTTGGCTGTAGTGGATGGCAAAAGGAGGTGCAAGTTTATTGAAATATCAATCACAATTCCATTGAGTGACACATCAGTAAGATCCTATTTAACTAAGTCTACCTTGGTTCATGTTTTTTGGCTAATCCCAGTAAGATGGTTTAGGTAAGATCTTATTTAAAGAAGTTGGAACCTATTTCATAGTCTAAAACATATACACATGCAAAGTTAACACAGGGGCACGCACATTTAGAAATAAATAGAAAAGTAATTGTCAGCTTCACAGAATTTCATCACAGAATTGGCAATGGTTCTATTTATTCCTATCAGTGTTGAATGTACTCCAGTTTTTGGTTTTTTTTTTTCTCTATGTGTACTAGGCCCAAAGCCAATACATACACACGCATATGGGGAATGCTTGGTACAACCAGATGTTAGGAGATGCATTCTTCTAATATTGGCATCTGGGCCTGTGTCTGTTCCCTTGGCACATTTCCCCCTCTGACTCCTAGTTATGTTGTTGGCTGCTGTGACATCTGTTCATCTGTCTTCAGGGTTGGTAAAATGCTGTTATGCTTCTTTATCTTTCTGGATGTCAGATTTCTTTGATATTCATAGGAGTATAAATAATTTAAATTTTATTATTTTGTTCTGGTTAATAGGGCAAAGTATAGATTTACTAGCTGATCCACACCAAGGCACAAGGCCCTCATATAGGGTGGGGAGTAACTTGATCCATGTCTCTATTCATTGTGAAGCAGTGGAAACTTATTAATTTTGTTAAAAATACTTATTGTCATTGTTATTGTTATTGTTATGAAATAATAATAAGTAACCATACTTAAGGTCTACTTATGGTCTACTGTCGCTGTCGGGGAGAGGCAGAAAACCTAGGAGTCGAGGAGGAATGGAGATAGGCCCCTGCTCGACATTGCAGGCAAAGCCCCTGCCACAAGCCCCACCTTCCCAGGTGCCCTTACACAACAGATTTGAGGCCCTGGATCTTGAGAGACCGGTAGCTGAGCATGAGGTAGAAAGTCTACCCAGGAGGATGCCTAGGGCGAGGAAGTCGACTCCACGCCTCAGGACTGCCTCCACCAAGGAAGAAAGAAGGGTGATTGTTGTAGGCGACTCCCTTCTCAGGGGAACAAAGGGCCCTATTTGTCGGCCTGACCCTACCAGTAGGGAAGTCTGCTGCCTCCCTGGGGCCAGGGTCAGGGACATTGCCAGAAAGCTTCCAACTTGGTTCGCCCCTCTGACTATTATCCTCTTTTGATAGTCCAGGCTGGCAGTGATGACAATGAAGAGAGAAGCCTGAAGGCTATCAAACAGGACTTCAGGGGACTGGGACAGTTAGCGGATGGAGCAGGAGTACAGGTGGTGTCTTCGTCTATCCCTACAGTGGTAGGGAGGGGTACAGAGAGGACATGGAAAGCCCACCTGATAAACACATGGTTCAGAGGCTGGTGCCAACACAGAAATTTTGTTGGGTTTTTTTTGACAATGGGACGCTTTACTTGGCGCCTGGCCTGGTGGCCACAGATGGGTCCCCATCTCTAAGGGGAAAATGGATCCTAGGCCAGGAGCTGGTGGGGCTCATGGAGAGGGCTTTAAACTAGGTAAGGGGGATGGTGTTGAAACAAGGCTTGTTAGAGCTGTGCCAGGGGGAACAATGGCAAGGCCGGGAGAGAAGACAATGGCCCAATGGAAGTGCATCTGCACTAATGCACGCAGCATGGGTAACAAACAGAAGGAGCTGGAAGCCATCGTGCAGCAGGCAGGCTACGACTTGGCTGCCATCACGGAAAAGTGGTGGGACCACTCTCATGACTGGAGTGCTGCAACATCTGGCTATAGACTCTTCAGAAGGGACAGGCAGCACAGAAAGGGTGGTGGTGTGGCTCTCTATTTTAGAGAGTGTTTTGATGTTGTGGAACTTGAGGCTGGAAATGATAAGGTTGAGTCCCTATGGGTTAGGATTGTCGGGAAGACCAACAAGGCAAGCATCCTGGTGGGGGTCTGTTATAGACCACCAAACCAGGATGAGGAGACTGAAGAGGAGTTCTACAGGCAGCTGACAGAAGTTGCAAAATCATCAGAGCTTGTTCTCATGGGGGACTTCAACTTCCCTGACATATCCTGGAAGCACAACACAGCCCAGAGAAAGCAGTCTAGGAGGTTTCTGGAGAGTGTGGAAGATAGCTTCCTGATGCAGCTGGTTAGTGAGCCTACCAGGGGAGGTACCCCGCTAGACCTTCTGTTCACAAACAGAAGGATTGGTGAGAGATTTGGTGGTTGGAAGCTGTCTTGGGCAGAGTGACCATGAAATGGTAGAGTTCTCTATTCTTGTCGAGGCCAGGAAGGGGACCAGTAAAACCACTGTATTGGACTTCTGGAGGACTCACTATGAGCTGTTCAGGACACTGGTTGGTAGAGTCCCTTGGGAGGTGGTTCTGAAGGGCAGAGGGGTCCAGGGAGGCTGGGTACTCTTCAAGAAAGAAATCTTAATGGTGCAGGAATGGTCTGTCCCCACATGCGCGAAGACGAGCCGGCGGGGAAGAAAACCAACCCGGTTAAACAGAGAATTGTGGCTTGATCTTAGGAGAAAAAAGAGGGTTTACAATCTTTGGAAAAGAGGGCGGGGCACTCAGGAGGACTATAAGGATGTTGTGAGGCTGTGCAGGGACAAAATTAGAAAGGGCATATCTCATCTGGAGCTCAATCTGACTACTGCCATTAAAGACAACAAAAAATGTTTTTACAAATTCATCAACGCAAAACGGAGGACTAAGGAGAATCTCCATCCTTTACTGGATGCGGGGGGAAACTTAGTTACAAAAGATGAGGAAAAGGATGAGGTGCTGATTGCCTTCTTTGCCTCACAGAAGGTTTTTAGAAGCAAAACCAGTTGTTCTCTGGATACCCAGTACCCTGAGCTGGTGGAAGGGGATGGGGAGCAGAATGTGGCCCTCGCTATCCACGAAGAAATGGTTGGCGACCTGTTATGTCACTTGGATGTACGCAAGTCAATGGGGCCAGATGGGATCCACCTGAGGATGCTGAGAGAACTGGCGGAGGAGCTGGCCAAGCCGCTTTCCATCATTTATCAACAGACCTCGCTACCGGGGGAGGTCCCAGTCGACTGGCGGCTAGCAAACATGACGCAGATCTACAAGAAGGGCCAGAGGGTAGACCCAGGGAACTGTAGGCCTGTCAGTTTGACCTCAATACCAGGGAAGCTCATGGAGCAGACTACCTTGAGTGTCATCACGTGGCACTTGCAGGGCAAGCAGGTGATCAGGCCCAGTCAGCATGGGTTTATGAAAGGCAGGTCCTGCTTGACGAATCTGATCTCTTTCTATGACAAAGTGATGCGCTGGGTGGATGAGGGAAAGGCTGTGGATGTGGTCTACCTTGACTTCAGCAAGGCCTTTGACACCGTTCCCCACAACATTCTCCTCAAGAAACTGGCTGCTCGTGGCTTGGACTGGCGTATGCTTCATTGGGTTAAAAACTGGCTGGATAGCCGGGCCCAAAGAGTCGTGGTGAATAGAGTCAAATCCAGTTGGAGGCCGGTCACTAGTGGAGTCCCTCAGGGCTTGCTACTGGGGCCGGTCCTCTTTAATACCTTTATCGATGATCTTGATGAGGGCATCGAGTGCACCCTCAGTAAGTTTGCAGATGACACCAAGTTAGGTGCGTGTGTCGATCTGCTCGAGGGTAGGAAAGCTCTGCAGAAGGATTTGGATAGGCTGGACCGATGGGCTGAGGTGAACTGCATGAAGTTCAACAAGGCCAAGTGCCGGGTCCTGCACCTGGGGTGCAACAACCCCAAGCAGAGCTACAGACTGGGAGATGAGTGGTTGGAAAGCTGCCAGGCGGAGAAAGACCTGGGAGTATTGGTTGATAGTCAGCTGAATATGAGCCAGCAGTGTGTTCAGGTGGCCAAGAAGGCCAACAGCATCCTGGCTTGTATAAGAAACAGTGTGGCCAGCAGGTCTAGGGAAGTGATTGTCCCCCTGTACTCGGCTCTGATGAGGCCACACCTCAAGTACTGTGTTCAGTTTTGGGCCCCTTGCTACAAGAAGGACATAGAGGTGCTCAAATGAGTCCAGAGAAGGGCAATGAAGCTAGTGAGGGGTCTGGAGAAGTCTTACAAGGAGCAGCTGAGGGAGCTGGGCTTGTTCAGCCTGGAGAAGAGGAGGCTCAGGGGCAACCTTATCGCTCTCTATAATTACATTAAAGGAGGCTGTAGCAAGGTGGGGATTGGTCCGTTATCCCATGTTCCTGGTGACAGGACAAGGGGGAACAGGCTAAAGTTGTGCCAGGGATGTTTTAGTTTGGATATTAAGAATAACTTCTTTACCAAGAGGGTTGTTAGCCATTGGAATGGGCTTCCCAGGGAAGTGGTTGAGTCATCATCCCTGGAGGTCTTTAAAATACGTTTAGATGTTGAACTTAGTGATATGGTTTAGTGGAGGACTTGTTAGTGTTAGGTCAGAGGTTGGACTAGGTGATCTTGGAGGTCTTTTCCAACCTAGACAATTCTGTGATTCTGTGATACTTCATCTGCTTTAAAGAAAAAAGTCTTATTACTTACCCTGTACTTATAGAATCCATCTCTTTAATAGAGGATCCCTTGTGATCATTAAATCAGCATTAAATAGTTTATTTATAAACAAAATGGACTTATACTTAATGCTGCATTATAGTTGAAAAAACAGATGAGAAAAAATAATTCGGGTGGGAAGAAGATGCCATGATAATTACAGTAATCTCCAGTATTTTGCTGCTAAACTTAGGTGCGATGAACAGTATGAAATCCCTTCCTGTAAACATCACAAATTTTAGAACATGTGATCTTTTAAGTCTTGAAATGCATGAACATGTTAATATATGTTTCTACATGAGAAGTAATATGAAAGATTGCTTTTCAGGTCAAAAAATGAACTGGATCCTGACTTGTTTGGGCTACTTTTTTTTCAAATACAATGTGTCAGTATTTTTCTCAAACTGAAATCCCTTCCTTTTTGAATGGAATTGCAGCATCTTTTGCTCCTCACCTCACTCCCCAGCAGAGACAGAAGAATCTACACTTACGGAACTTCTTCCTTTTGGAATTTGTTAATCACTTGAAAGATGCAGTGAGTCAGACCAGCTGAAGAGAGCAGAACCATCAGAAAGATAAAACAATTTAAAACAATAAAACTTGGAAGACCTCACTGTTTCCTTTAAGAGTCGGATAGATTTAATTTGAGTGTTTGAACTCTTCTGATAATGGAGTTAGTGTTTTCTTTTCATTGCTCTTTCTCAGCTACTAAATTGAAATATTTTGTTTCACTTTGTTCAAAAAGGAGATTCATTTGTGTTTATTTACTGTGTGTTACTGTTTATTTATTTTTTTCTCTTTTTCTAGAATTTGTATTGTGAGCAACACTCTGTAGCCAATAACTTAGGCTCAGGTGAGGATCTTAGTGAAGTAGTAATTTATTCGCAATTGCAACGGTGGGCATCCCACAAGCAGGAGCACACCTACTAGTCACACAGTACTGTTTATATACTTTATTTGTCAATGACTGGGACCCTCCCCATTGACTGGGTAATCCAGGTTCACCACCTATGCGATGCTTCACAGACAATACATGGTCTTCAGTTGCCGGCCTGTTACAATTCAAATTTCTTTTGACTTTTTTACTGTTTGAAGTGGTAATGTTTCTTCACTTATCTCACTTGACTTGACACCGTGTTTTTAACCTAATTATTCTAAGTCTGGTTGTCTGCATTTTACGAGGTCACCTGCTAAGTTTCCTTATCACTGCAAACATATCTCAGTACCGCATTCCTTACCTTTAAACAATGCAACTCTGCAAAAACAATGTTTTTATTCCCACAGTATCTCCTATTTCAGTTTTTAAAATAGTCTCCATACTTTATTTCTTGCCTTATATTTTGAGACAGACAATGAGAAGCTAGATGGGTTTCATTAAAACAACAACAAGAAGAAAACGAAAGTCATTTCCACAGCAAGACTAATCTTTTGGATCTAGACTGAAAAACAGAACCCCTCCCCCCCCCCCCCAAAAAAAAAAAAAAAAAAAAAAAGATTAAAGTGGAAGGATAACTTGGCATAACATTGAAATAGTAAAAAATATTTTATATAAAAGTAAATTTTATATAAAATATAAAATATTTTCTCAAGGTTAACACTGGAGGCAGCCTGCTACAGATGCTTAATATTATATGTGCAAATAATTGCTGATTTCAGAGGAATATATATACAATGACTCGTGTAATTCTGGGAGTCTTTAACTAAAAGAAGAAAGATATTGTTAGTTACATGTTAGACCACGTAGCTCTTTACATCAAAGTTCACAGATTTACCTAACTGATAACAGACCCAATGAAAAAAAGGCTACATTATACTTGTCATTTTTAAGTGACTAAGACCTTTATGATGAACTAGTCATAGAAAATAACTATCAACATAAATTAATCAATAAGTATCAACTATCAACATGAACTGATGTCGATATGATCCTATTGAATTAAATAGATTGATTCTGATTTCAAAAGAAAGACTTATGATCAACATTGTCATGTAGTCAACTTTCCTGTGCTCCATATGATCATAGATTAAAATCACAGAATAAATTGAACATACATGCTTACAAAAATATTTAAAATAAAATGAAATGAAATAGTAGAATAGAATAGAATAGAATAGAATAGAATAGAATAGAATAGAATAGAATAGAATAGAATAGAATAGAATAGAATAGAATAGAATCATAGAATATCCTGAGTTGGAAGGGACCCTTAAGGATCATCAAGTCCAACTCTTGACACCGCACAGGTCTACCCAAAAGTTCAGACCATATGACTAAGTGCACAGTCCAATCTCTTCTTAAATTCAGACAGGCTCGGTGCAGTGACCACTTCCCTGGGGAGCCTGTTCCAGTGTGCAACCACCCTCTCTGTGAAGAACCCCCTCCTGATGTCAAGCCTAAATTTCCCCTGCCTCAGCTTAACCCCGTTCCCGCGGGTCCTGTCACTGGTGTTAATGGAGAAAAGGTCTCCTGCCAATCGACACCCCCTTACGAGGAAGTTGTAGACTGTGATGAGGTCTCCCCTCAGCCTCCTCTTCTCCAGGCTGAACAGGCCCAGTGACCTCAGCCGTTCCTCGTACGTCTTCCCCTCCAGGCCTTTCACCATCTTCGTAGCCCTCCTCTGGACACTATCCAACAGTTTCATGTCCTTTTTATACTGTGGTGCCCAGAACTGCACACAGTACTCAAGGTGAGGCCGCACCAGCGCAGAGTAGAGCGGGACAATCACCTCCCTTGACCTACTAGCGATGCCGTGCTTGATGCACCCCAGGATACGGTTGGCCCTCCTGGCTGCCACACTGCTGGCTCATATTCAACTTGCTGTCTACCACGACCCCCAGATCCCTCTCTTCTAGGCTGCTCTCCAGCGTCTCATCGCCCAGTCTGTACGTGCAGCCAGGGTTTCCCCGTCCCAGGTGCAGGACCCGGCACTTGCTCTTATTGAACTTCATGCGGTTGGTGATCGCCCAGCTCTCCAACCTATCCAGATCCCTCTGCAAGGCCTTTCCACCCTCATTCGAGTCCACAACTCCTCCAAGTTTGGTGTCATCAGCAAACTTGCTCAAAATACCTTTCTATTCCTACATCCAGATCGTTTATAAAAATATTGAAAAGTACCGGCCCTAAAATGGAGCCTCGAGGGACCCCACTGGTGACCGCCCACCAGACTGATGCAGCCCCATTTACCATAACCCTTTGGGCCCTGCCCGTTAGCCAATTGCTCACCCATCGTATGATGTTTTTATTTAGCTGTATGGTGGACATTTTGTCCAGTAGGATCCTATGGGAAACCGTGTCAAAAGCCTTGCTGAAGTCCAAAAAAATCACATCAGCTGGTTTCCCTTGGTCCACCATACGGGTGATCTTATCATAAAAGGAAATCAGGTTAGTTAGGCAGGACCTACCCTTCACAAACCCATGCTGGCTGGGACCAATGACTGCTTTGTCCCCCAGGTGCGCCTCAATAAGTTCGAGAACCAACTTCTCCATGATTTTACCAGGCACTGACGTGAGACTGACAGGCCTGTAATTGCTAGGGTCTTCTTTCTGACCCTTCTTGAAAATCGGCACAACATTTGCCAGCTTCCAGTCTACCGGGACCTCTCCAAATTCCCAGGATTGTTGAAAAATAATTGAGAGAGGTTCCGCGATGATGTCCGCCAGCTCTTTCAGCACCCGGGGATGAATCCCATCCGGACCCATGGATTTGTAGGGATCCAGGTGGAGTAGCAAATCCCGCACACGTTCAGGGTCGGTTGGGAGTTTGTCATCCCCACCGTCCCGGTCCTCCAGCTCAGAGCACCCTGGGTCCTGAAGCCCATCATCGGCATTGAAGACAGAGGCAAAGAAGGCGTTAAGCGTCTCTGCCTTGCCTATGTCATTGTCTGTGAGGAGACCTTCCCTATCAAGGAGCGGCCCTATGTATTCTTTAGTTCTCCTTTTTCCGTTCACATATCTAAAAAAAACCTTTTTATTTTCTCTCACAGACACAGCCAGCTTCAACTCTAGCTGTGCTTTGGCCACACGAATTTTCTCCCTACAAACACGAACAGCATCCCTGTATTCTTTCCATGACACCTGGCCCTCCTTCCAGTAGCGAAACACTCTCTGTTTCCACCTAATCTCCATTAGAATGTTCCTGGTCAGCCACGCCGGCCTCCTGCCCCGCCTGCCTGACTTGCGATATTTAGGAATTGCCTGATCTTGTGCTTCTAGGAGGCATCGCTTAAAGAATGACCAGCACTGGTGGACATCGAGGCCTTCAAGAGCAGTTTCCCAGGGGACCTTGCTGACTAGTTCCCTGAGCAGCCTGAAGTCCGCTTTCCCCATATCTAGGGATGAGGTTTTGGTGGCACTTTTCCTTCTGTCACCGTAAATTTTGAACTCAACCACTTCATGGTTGCTATGACCAAGGCGGCCACCAATCACCACATCTCCCACCAGACCCTCTCTGTTTTCTAGCAACAGGTCTAGGAGGGCACCTTTCCTAGTTGGCTCCGTTAGCACCTGCACCAAGAAGTTATCATCTAGGTGCTTCATGAACCTCCTGGACTTGCTCGTGTCAGCCGTGTGGCACTCCCAGTTAACGTCTGGCAAGTTGAAGTCCCCCATAAGGACAAGGGGAGTTAATCTCGAGGCCTCTCTTAGTTCTGTAAAGAATAATTTATCGGCGCTATCGTCCTGGCCAGGCGGTCTGTAATAGACTCCCACAACGACATCCCCTTTATTCGTTCGTCCCTTGATCCTTACCCAGAGGCTCTCAACTTTGCCATTGCTGACCTGAAGTTCCACACAGTCCAGCCCCTGCTTCACATACATCGCCACCCCACCACCTCACCTACCCTGCCTGTCCCTCCTGAAGAGCCTGTAACCATCTATCGCAACACCCCAGTCACAGGACTCATCCCACCAGGTTTCGCTTATGCCGATGATGTTGTAGTTGCGGGACTGGGCCAGGACTTCTAGCTCATCCATTTTATTCCTCATACTGCGTGCGTTCGTGTAGAAGCACTTCAGGTGCGTCTCCTTACACTCAGCACCTTGTGGATCTGACCGAAGGACCTCACTGGCACACAGCCCCTCTGATTCTAGCGTACCATCCCTTAGGTCTTCACCGGCGTGCCTGGTTTTAGCCCCTTCCCCCTTCGACTCTAGTTTAAAGCCCTATCTATCAGCCCTGCCAACTCCTGACCAAAGATCCTTACCCCTCTCTGAGAGAGG
This sequence comes from Netta rufina, assembly GCF_964035555.1. NCBI lineage: Eukaryota > Metazoa > Chordata > Aves > Anseriformes > Anatidae > Netta > Netta rufina. The sequence continues at coordinate 37,400,341 of NC_140123.1, read as the reverse complement.
TGCATCCCATCCGGTGCCATCAGGCCCGGTGTAGCATAGACCTTCCCGTGATCAAAGAACCCAAAGTTCTGCCAGTCACACCAGTCTCGAAGCCACGAGTTTATGTGAACAGCACGCCTTTCAGCTTCGATCCCCCCTATCGGAAGGACAGAGGCAAACACAACCTGCGCCCCTGATCCTCTAAGTAGTCACCCCAAATCCCTAAAGTCTCTTTTGATCGCCTTCGGACTTCTCGTTGCTATTTCATCGCTACCAGCCTGAAAGACCAGTAGTGGGTAGTAGTCAGTGGGCTGTACTAGGCGCTTGACTTTCTTGGCAAAGTCTCTCACCCGAGCCCCAGGGAGGCAACAGACTTCTCTGCGGGTTGGGTCCGGTCGGCATATCGGTCCCTCTGTCCCTTTCAGAAGGGAGCCCCCCGTAACAATAGCCCTTCTTTCTTTTTTGAAGGATGATGTGGCAATGCGATGTGTAGGTCGCCTTGTCTCAGGCGCCCCCTCCAACTGGGACGGGTTTTTATCTACTTTGTCATTCAGATTGTCTTGTTCTAGTCCTTCATATCGATTATTTAAGGGTAGATGAGAAGGTGAGGTGGGCAGAGAGAGGGCTCGCCTACCACCCCGAATAGGCACCTGCCTCCATTCCCCCCCTTGATCTAGGTCTCCTCCCACTGCCTGGCAGGAGGAGGGAACCTCTGTCTTCTGCATAACAGGAGACGCCTGTGCTGTGGCAGGCTCGTGAGCCTGCCTCAGAGAGGGTAGAGTGCACCTCCACCAGTCAATTTCCATCTCTGATTCCCTGATGCTCCTGAGCCTGTTCACCTCCTCCCGGAGCTCCGCTACCTGGCTGAGCAGTTCTTCAACCTGGGCACACCTCCCACAGGCATACCCACCACTGCTGTCGGAGACCGACAGAAGGCTGGGGCACACTCTGCAGCCTTCTCAGAGAAATTCTGCATGTTTCCCCGAGCCCTCCGTCTGAGTAGCCACACTGGTGACCGTGGCTGGAGATGCCGCACAAGATGCGGAGGCCACGGTTTTCTGCCTGGTTGATACCATGGTCAGGTTCTACGCAAGCAGGTTACAAGCACCGAAGGGAGAGGCAGCTGCAACAGAGCGACGATGGGCCCCCCGCTCGCCCTGCCCACACGAACTGCCGCGCAAACTGCCTCACAAACTGCCGCGCAAACTGCCGCGCCACGCCCTTCGACGCACCACACCCTGTTTGCCCGTCCTGGTTGCCGCGCTCCTGGTCGCTTGCGCTCCCTAGGGGCAACTTTTAAATAGAATAGAATAGAATAGAATAGAATAGAATAGAATAGAATAGAATAGAATAGAATAGAATAGAATAGAATAGAATAGAAAAGTTAGATTGAAAAAATGAATTATTTATGACTTATCTACCAGGTGTTCATGTACAATCCTAGACTGAGTGTTTTGTGTAAATACTGATAGCTGATTTCATCTATGTGAGCATTTAGCATGATTTCTCTGAACAACTGAGTTTTCTAGATGAATCCTGCCTCACTACAGAAAGACAAAAAAGTCTACATAAATGTTATTATGAGGACTTTACTGATAATTGCTAGAATGAATTGTGCAAACCTCTGCATAATAATTGCATTTCACATTCAACATGCAGAGAATGTGGTGGCTAAGCAATTTATTTTTATTCTACTTACTCTATCATTACTTTACATTACATTAACCGCACACCATCCACCCTGCACATTTAATCAGGTATGGGTCCTCTAAACCCTTGCATCATTAGCTACATATGAAAAAGTCATTACTATCTGATTCCTGTTCAGCAGACTTTGTGAAATTAATTGCTGGTCTCAGGCAAATGTCCACAACTAAAAGAGTTAGTGTTATAGTTTGTATTACTTTATTCCATTATTCCAAGAGTAAGCAAATTGAGCACAGAGTGGTACATAACCGCTGAATTATACTGTGACTTGCAAAGGTGGTTTCTGCAGCTGAACTTTATAAATACAAATGATATAATGTGTTTTTTTTTTTTTTTTTTTTCAGCAATATGTGTTTAAAAACTGGGATTTTCTGTGTCCAGAACTATCAATCAGTTACTATAGGCTCTACGCACATGTACATTAAAGAAGAATTATGTGAAGACATAGATGAAATATATACTTTATTTTAAGGGTGAAGAGTGTCAATACTCAAAATAAGTCCCAAAACATTATTAGTGGAATGTAACTGTACTCAGGGAACCTGTGAGAAATAATAAAAAGTAAAAAGAAATAATAAAAATATTAAAAAAATATATTTGATCTGCTATGAACATCCTTCTATCTGAAACTCATTAGGTGCAATATTTGGATGAGTTACTGCCTGAATAATTCACAGATCCATTTTCTGTGGTCCTAGTTCAAATTTCTATAAAGTATGTAAGTGAACTTGTACACATTACCTGAAATATATGTATATGATAATGAGATTATTTATTTATTTATTTGTTTTTTACCATCTGGGATTTAAAGAAAAGATCTTCTTTTATAAAAAATAATATAGACTGTGATTCTAAGTGATAGAAATTTTGAAGCTCACTTAGTATATATTTCAGTGAAGAAAATATACCAGTTAAAACTGGGTTAGACTGGGAAGCCTTTGTACATGTTTGTGAAGTTTAACTCAGCTTAGTATTTTGGGTATCAGTAGGACTATTCACAATGAAAAAAATATTACTTATTAAAACCTGTGTAAAAAATGAAAGCTATAGGAAGACATACATTTAAGACAAAAAAAAAAAAAATATCAAATCAAAATGTATATATTAGTCCATATTTTGTCCGTACCTTCACCTTGCATATAAATTCAACCTGAAACAGAAAAAAAAAAAAAATCTATATAAGAGTATACAAAAATACTCATAAACAGTGTCAAAATTCATAGAATCATAAAATATCCCTAGTTGGAAGGAACCCACAAGGATCATCAAGTCCAACTCCCAGCACTACACAGGTCTACCCAAAAATTCAGGCCATGTGCACAGTCCAAATGCTTCTTAAACTCCAACAGGCTTGGTGCAGTGACTACTTCCCTGGGGAACCTATTCCAGAGTGTGACCACCCAGTGAAGAACCTCTTCCTGATATCCAACCTGAACCTCCCCTGCCACAGCTTGACACCATTCCCTCGGGTTCTATCACTGGTCACTAAAGAGAATAGATCGGCACCTGTCCCTCCACTCCCCCTCGTGAGGAAGATACAGACTGCAATGAAGTCTCCTCTCAGCCCACTCAGCCTTCTGTTTTCCAGGCTGAACAGGCCAGGTGACCTCAGCCTTTCTCATATGCCTCAGCATATGTCTTCTCCTCTAGGCCCTTCACCATCTGTAGCCCTCCTCTGGACTCCCTCCAACAGCTTCACATCCTTTATGTACTGTGGTGCCCAAAACAGTACTTGAGTACTTGAGCACACAGTACTTGAGGTGAGGCCACACCAGCACAGAGTAGATCACTTTCCCAAGAAATTCCCGAGAACAGGTGGTATTAAACAAATGATAGTGTTAGATTAATGTTACATGGTTATTCATATGACAGTATAATCAGAGATAATGTTATAACATTATAAACTGATGTCATGTCAACACATAATCATAGTCTAGTATGACATGATGCTTACCATAACGAATTAGGCAACATTTTAAAAGCAATACATTTCTAGTTCCCATGTGTGTCTACCTGTAGTTTGAGTACCTTTACATGTATACATCTGGCAATGTCAGAGCTTCCACGAAACCTGTGAAGGAATCATATAGGAATAAAGAGATCATTATGTATGTATTAGCCTGATACATGATTCTGTAACTAAAACAGGAAATAAAATATCTCTAGGAAGAACAGTGTGATAGGCTCATCTGCTTGGCAAATAAATGTGCCTGATAGGATGCTGTAAACAAAGGACACATATTTAAGAAATATATCTTTTCTCATTTAGGAAATATTTGGTACATGTCCCTTTAAAGTCACAGGATTCTCCAGTGTTCTTTTACAGGCCAAGACACTGGCATCCATAAGGCTCTGTTTAAGAAGAGGAGTGTAAATTTAATGCACACATTTAATGTTCTTTATATTTTATAATATATATATATTCTTCTTATTTTCAGTACCAAGATACAATGTTTTTATGGCACAATTACAGCTAATTGCAGCAGCTAATTGCAGTTTATACCTCCAATTCACATTATTTTGATGCAGGTTCTAGACAGCACCTCTTGTAGACTTGCAAACTGTGACAGAGATGTAAGATCTTTTCTTTCATAAGATAAGATGAGAATCTCAGCATGTGAAGGAAGTGATAAAAATATTCCTTTTGACACTACCTGTAGACTTGTTTGATGAGATACCTTATGATATAAAATAAATAAATAAATAAATAAAATGCAAAGAACTACAAATGCAACATCAGAGAATGAAATTGTTTCTACTTGAAAAGAAGTATCTATGATGAATGTGGCAATTACTGTGAACAGACAAGGCAACAAATGAAGGACTTAGAGAATGGTGCAGATAGACATTCATGACAAATGTTTTAAGGATGCCAATGGACACATTGCCAGACAAGTAAGTCAGAGCAGACACTGAAAATTATGCTGCAAGGGATAACTTTTCAAAAAAGGTCATGAGAGTAGAAAAATAAACTTATATTACATAAATATATAAGAACTCTGTGATTAGTATCTAAAATAGTTACAAAACAGTATACAGAATAATAGAGGAAAGTTATCCCATCAACTTAAAAAAAAATAAATAAATAAAAATTAAAGGTGTTTCTTTGTTCATGGTAATTGTCTTCTCTACTAAACTATACCCAAGAAGTGACTTCAGCTTTACAGAAGCGCTAGACAGCTCTGTACCTCAAAACATACATAACAGGAATATGGAGAGAGTTACATCTCAGCATGGGGTTCAAGGTGTCTGGTGTGAAGCAACTTCACACAGCCAGCAAGACATATTGAAGACATATATGGTTTGGCACAAAGCACAGCATAGAAAAAAAAAAAAATAATAATAATGTATTTAATCTAAATTGGAAATAAAGCACAAGGACCTGTGATAAGGTATTTAGAGCTGAACTTGAAATGGTTAATGAAAGTTAGTTCCATTTCTATGTCTCCCTCTCACATACATGCTTATAAACTCTTATGTCACACATGCATATACAGAAATACATGTAGTCACACCTAAATTTAGATATTTGTACCATACAACTGGGTAAAAAAGAGCTTTTTCTTCAGAATGTCAGTTTGACTTTGTTTAGATGAGGAATTTGAACAAAGTTAATGTATGTCAGATAGAAGCTCTAAACAGAGAAACATTGGATCATATAGAGGAAACTGAAGTCTCTTTAAACAACAAAAAAAAAATCTTCCTAAATATTTATAAGACAAAGTGGCAATGGTCAACATGGGAATAGGGGGTTGGGAAGTTATCTTTCCCCATGACTTTATAATTTAGGGAGTTCGATTTTGACCCTTGGTAGATCTATATTAAAATAAAGCCAGTACCTTGGAAACTCTTATGTACTTCCTCTAACAATGCTCTAATACAGGGTGGTTTCAGTAGAAATTAAAGGAAAAATCTTTAACATTAATAAACAAATTTTATTTTTCTCATATAAATACATGCAGAAACAGCTTATTTTTGCATAAAATTCCTTTATTTTTGTATTTTCTTCCTGTATTGGAAAGCAAGTTGATTGGATTATACGTCATAGATCTGTTTCCTTCCTTCCTTCCTTTCTTCCTTCCTTCCTTCCTTCCTTCCTTCCTTTCTTCATCCATCTCTTTCCCTCTTTCCCTCTTTCCTTCTTCTTAAAATTTATCTGAGTTATCAAATAGTGGTCAACAAAAGGAACAAGTTGTTGTATCATGTAGATAATTTCTCAGATTTGTTTAAGCATTTCTATCATATGGGGGAAAATATCCAGCTCAGGAAGCTAAATCAACAAAATTGACTGTAGATGTTTAATTATTCCATAGCACATTAACAATTATAAGAGTTGTATTTAACATTAGTAAGGAATACAAATATTTCATGACATTGTTTTCAATCACTAAGTAAAATCAGGCTATATCACCTACATATTTTTACAGAAGTTAAGACACAAAATACATTATTAAAAAATCTTAAGTTAATTAATGCCTAGGATATGTTACAATAAATTATCCCAACTGAAAACAAAACAAACAACAACAACTTTTGATGTTTAAAACATGTTTTGTGAGCAACCTTGCCATCTCCAGTGATTTTGGCTGCCTGTGCTGAATGGCAGCCTGAATCAGACAGCTGTGGGAACAAACTATAACAAGTAGCATCCCCCACCCAACCTTCACTCAGAAGATGAATTTAAGCTCAGATCTTGGCCTTTGGTCTCTACCTGCAACAGTTGTGCAGGTAATTACCTGATCAGTAACTCACTAATTCAAATCTTGACTATGACCCACTGTTAAGAAGTAGACCATGCTTGTGTTCTGTGACACACTTCAGAGAAATCTCTTTTACTTATGACAGCTAAAACAAGGAAAAAAAATAATAAAAAATAAAATACAAACAAAGAAACAAACAAAAAGACAAAAAGTGTATCATGAAATAGCCATGCTGAGACCATATAATTGAGAGTCTAGTTGTCTGTCACCAACACAAGCATACCTAAACTTTACTGAAATTTTGTCCAATCCTTATGCTTTTTTTTTTTTTTTTCACTTGAATATATAAATATATTAATTCTATATGTGGAAATCTGGTTACAAAAATCACTTCATCTCATGAAAAGAAGTTCATGAATATTTGTGATTTACTTGGACACTATAGAATTAAAGACTGAAATGTAATGCATCTAGATTAAGAATTAGAGTAAAATTGTGATACTGATACTTATTAGCTTGTCATTGACTTTGCAATAATCGCATTTTGTCATTTATTTTTCATTTCAGTTCTCATTTTGTACGAGTCATGTGTATTAATGTCTTTATACATCTCCATTTGTATTCATGTTCTACACATCTACAACATGAGAAGAATCCCAAAAAATCACTAAGAAGTAAACAAAATGAAGAACAAGTGAAAATAAAATAGAACCATTGAATCATAGAATATCCTGAGTTGAAAGAGACCAACAAGGATCACCAGGTCCAAATCCTAGGTCTGGACAAACCCACCCACAATCTGGTCTTGTTTGGCATTGGCCAAACACTTCTTGAAATTCCGTTAGGCTCAGTGTTGTGACTACTTTCTTAGGGAGCTGGTTCCAGTGCCCAGACGTCTTCTCTCAGTGAGGAACCTTTTCCTAACATCCAGCCTGAATCTGCCCCATCACTACATGTCATTCTCTCAGGTCCTATCACTGTTTGCTGAAGGGAAGAAATAAGCACCTGATAAAAAATAAAATAAAATAAAATAAAATAAAATAAAATAAAATAAAATAAAATAAAATAAAATAAAATAAAATAAAATAAAATAAAATAGAGATAAATCTAGAACCTCTTTTTTTTTTTACTTCAGTGTCTATTTACTGGCTTCAGATAGTTGAGCTGGCAAACTAAAATCACCACTAAAACAGTCTGAAGAACATATCCTTTTTTTCTTGATTTCTTTTTCTAAAACACACCTGGGAATGTTCATGGAGTCTCAAAAAAAAAAATGTATATATATATATATATATAGTTTTTGGAGAGTTTTTGTATAGCAGTAAACCAGAATTCATTTTGCCTTATATGAGAAGTAACCTCTTGATCTTGTGCAGCAAATGACCCCTTTGATTCCTACAACTACCACATGAAATGTGCTTGTTCTTTATATCTTTTCTTAGGCCACAGCTCTTAAATCATTATCTTTATCATTATTATTTTTGTATCAATCCAAGGGTTCTTTTTCTGTATATGATATGTTTTTATATGCATAAACAGAACAATAGCAGAATTGAATATTTTCTGGTTATTTAACATATTTAGAAGATGTGATAAATTAAAACATAATATATGTTCAAAGCCATAATATTTAAAGCATATTCATTCAGGCCAACAATTTTCATGATGCAGTTACCACAAGCACAGAACTGACAGTGAAAAACATAAAAACATTAAAGGTGTTTTTTCTTAATTTTTTTTTTGATTTTTTGTTGAAGATGTAGAAAAAGTCAGCAAAATGTTCTCCAATATTATCACTATATATTACAAGGGAGGACAAAATAAAGTTTTTTTTTGTTTGTTTGTTTGTTTTTTGAGATCAATGCAAGTATTAAATACAAATGTTTAGCTAATAGATAAAACATCTATCAGAATAGAGAAGAAGACAGGGAAAAATATATTTCCCAGATAAAACAAGCATAAAAGAAACAATTAGAAAATGTCCTATGCCTATACAATATAACTATGGAAAGATTTTTAACTGTAGTCTTGATAAGTCAGTGAAATGAGTGAGATTAAAATGGAACTATACCTTCCAATATAGTATTTGGCAATTTTCATTGAGAATCTCAAAGCAGAACATGAACTCAAGGAACAATGTTTTCATTCCTGAAAAAAATACTAAGATACCAACATTTCTTTTATAATTATCAATCTTTGATAACACAGCTGCATTTATTTATTTATTTATTTATTTATTTTATTTTATTTTATTTTATTTTATTTATTTATTTTTAACTGAGAGCTGCAGCTCAATAGGCAGTCTTGTTTTTACATCTTTTGTTTTGGAATATTCCCCAGCAGTAGTCATTCAGGATCTAGATGATTCTTTTAAATGAGCCTCCTCATCTGTTCTTCTAAATCTTGATCACAACATCCTTAAATTTATGAAAACTATATATATATATATTTCTGTACATATGGTATATATTTAACTGCAGTCTGTTTGACCATTAGTAGATATTATAATCAAATGGTCAACTCATTTAGCCAAGAAATTAAATTATTCTCTTGACAGCAACCAACAGCTCCCATTCCTTTACTTATTATTCAGTATATACATATATATATATATATATATATATGTAAGAGATGAAACCTGAGAATCATGATACCACAGCTTTTTCAAGACCTTTTTTTTTTTTTTATTCATCCATTAATTATGGTAATAACTATAAAGAACAGGTCTTTAGAATAAGTTTCTCCCCTCCCCTCCCCTCTTTTTTTTTTTTTTTCTTTGACTCCAAAGCCAAAGCTTTCAAAAGTTTATCTTTGAAATGACTACCTGTATATATTGATCATACTAATTCTGTTAAAAATAATTGTTCAACTGTCACTTGGAAATGTTACTTTTTTTTTTCTTCATTTAAATATCAAAATTACCTAAAGCTGTCCTTTTATTATTATTATTATTGTTATTGTTTTCATCCTCCTATATCTCATTATAGCCTGAAAACAACAAACATGTTTCCAGTTAAATATTCACAATGACCCACAAACCTAACAGCCTTTATCAACTTTATATCTACATAGTATCTGTTAAAGTTTCTTGGTGTCTAAACAGATATTTACCTGCTAAGAAGTGAGAAAGAACATTGAGAAATATTTATATTATCAAACTTTATAGGTGGTGTTCACAGACTATTAGGGTAGCTGATCCAAAACTTAATTAACATTTTATAGGAAACATCTTAATTTTAATCTTAGTTATAAAAATAGCAGAGACATTTTCTCACATGACTCTGATTGCAAAGTTGAAAAGTTGTTTTAGATAATTTTGAGATTTAATTCAAGGAGAGCACTGATTCAGGATGAATTTTAGTCATATACTTTGCTGAGTAGTAAAGTAGTAATTATGTTAAAAGTAGTTTAACGTTCTGGTCTGGATCTATTTCACCCTTCTTTAGTCAGAAGTGGCTGTACTTTCTCAGCTAACTAGTTCTTGTATAGACCATCATATTAAGCAAAGTAGAGCTTCAATAAATTACTTGTCCTCTCCCAGCAGAAGTGATGTTTATCATTAGTGACATAGCCTAATCATAGCAGACTAGAGCAACATTAGCAGATAAGGTGACAGAATACCAATGGATTTGCTGGGTAAAACAATTGATGAGTACCAGATACACAAGGTGTATTTCAGGGATCTTACAGGAGAAATGCTTGAGCTGGATCCAGTGGACTGAATGCTCATCAGCAGATGGAGTACCATAGCTGTGTCTTGAAAGTGCAGATTCAGAGTTTGAGTGCTCTGAAACTACTCAGTAAAGCCAGCCAGAGCTCAGTACATATGGATGACTGGGAAGTTTGTTTCAGAAATGCATTTTGATCCAAACTAAAACACTTATGTGGATTTGCTCAGGAAACTAGAAACAGAAAATAGGTTTGCATGGACAGACAATTCCACAGCAGCACAGAACCAAAAAGCTTTTTTTTTTTTCCTCAGAATTCCAATTTTAAACTGGATGAAGGTGATCAGGTGACTGTTTTACCACCTGATTTTCATCAGATTATAACAGCTAAAAGTAAAGGTTTTAACAGTCTTTTCAGGGGGTATTAGGCTCCTTGAAGTGACAGCAGGTATGTATAAATTCAGTTGTAAGTCATCAAATCATCTTGAATTTCTTGTTCTGCTTTCCAGAGATAGAAAGGGAGAAATGGGGGCAAAGATTACAGATAAAGCTTACAGAGCTAAGAAAATTGTGAGGAGCTACCAATGTTGACTAACTTCCTTTATAAATATTAAATTAAAACTGTAGTTCAGTTTTCCTGAGCAGGTAATAGCAAAAAGTTTTAATCTTTCAGTTTTATCTCCAGATTTATGAACCACAGACTTTAATTAAAAAGGATAACCAAGATTTTTTCACTTCACCCTGCCATCATTTGTTTCAGTTAGAGAATAAGCAACAGTTCAGTAGATATAAACACACATTCTTTTATTCTTCAAAGAAAACAAGTTTGGCATATGAAATCAAAGAGATCTGACCTTCATAATTTATGTATGAAAACTGTATAGACTGGTAAGAACAGAACAATAAAATCTTTGTAGTATAAATTAGCTATAAGTATTTTACTGTGTTTTGAAATGGCCATGAACTTATCTTCTTTGATAGATATCTTCTTTAAATACTTGAATCTAATGCAGTAAGATACCAGTTTAAAAAAAATGTATAAAATAAATAAAAAAAATCTGCCAGGATAAAAACCCAAATGTTTTAAAGAACCAGGTTTTACAACACAGAAAAATAAATCAGATTCTTTTGCAACTAAAACGTGAAAGAAGGTTCAAGGGTACTTCCTTCACACTACTATTGGCATAACAAGACCTCTAAGGAACCAGCTGTTTTCAATCACTATTTTATTAAATGTCAGAAAGTGTAATGTTGAAGGTGCACATTTAAGTCTCATGTAATGTATCTTCCCTTACACAGATAACCTTCACAAAAACATCTTCTGAATCTGCTTGTTAAAAGATTTATGTTATCATGCAATTTTTACACCAATGAGTGCACTAATGGCTTTTCCTGATGAATCCCACAGGAGTCATGCAATCTGGAAAATGCCAAAGTATAGAGTAGCACTTAAGTATCTCAACTTGGTTGGTAGAAAGAAAGTTCTAAGGCAAAGAAGATAAAATATTTAAATACATGAAAGTCTTAAGTATAAAAGTTTAAAACCCTTTTGTGGTATTTAACAAGCACTAAATTTTACTTCTTAAGGCTCTTAGGGGTGGTATATATCTTACCTGTAATTCATTTCTGATCGTTTCCATGGTTAAAAAATATATGTATATGTTTCTTGGTAAAGTAAATCATACTTCTAAAAGAATATAACTTAATTACTATAAAATATTTTAAAACTAAATTATTTTTGAAGCACCTGAAATGATGTGGGTCTCACTTCTTCATTGGTGTTCAATAGCAGTAAGTTGTCTTCTCCTAGGTTGTTGAAAGAAGTTGTTTTAATTTACTTTCAATAAAATAGAAATGATGTAGTAGAGAAAAGACCAAATAAAACACAATACAGATGAGGCTTGTTGAAGATGCATGATTAAAATGAACTTTGTGACAATGGAACAGGAAATATCATAACTAAATGAGGTCATACAATGAAAGGAAAAAAAAAAAAGAAAAGAAAAAAAAAGAAAAATCAACATCATATTTTGATATAATTCTATATATATATATATTTATAAGTAATTTTTCAGAAGTGAAATTAAGAAAATGTTTTGCAGATAAATCTCAGAATTACAAATGGAGCACAGGCCTTAACACTTGTTTTAAAATGCAGCTTTATGGATGGTCTATTTAATTCTTGTTTTTTTTTTTTTTTTTTAATTTTATTTAAAATTATTAATTCTTAAAAGATTTTTTCCATGTTACCTTTCTTTTTGGGGAAAAGAAAAAAAAAGTCTCTGTAATTAATTGCCAAGATATAACACTAAGGCCTATGTTATAAGAATTAGAATGAGATATGTGATCTACAAAAGACTATTGGAGACCTACTCTGTGTATTCAGATTAATAACTCAAGTAACACTCACTCTTATGGCCTCAAAATAAATATAACCCCATAACTTATTTGCAGGTATCTACTCTTACAATTCCACACAACCCTCTCCCTCCCTCCCAAAATCAAAGGAGAAAATACAATAAAATCTTCACCTGTCAACATAGCCTTCCCCTGTGAACATTATTAAACTGAATTTTAATGAAATTGCCTAGAGATTCAACTGTTTTCAAAAGAGTGTAGTTCACAGTTTACATAATTCAGTTGCTGTCAGGAAGCTTCTGTCTGTCTGCTCATTGTTGGAGAAGAGGAGGACAATGAGCATATCTTAGTGCCTATACTATATTCCAGATGAGTGACCCAGAAAGTAAGACTTTTCATCTGCTGCAGAGCACCTGGGATGGTGAACGTCTCCTTCATCTTGACCTGATTTCAGGAGTTAAAACCTTCTAAAGCAGATTTTTAGGATTGTTTCAACATTATTTCAAAAGCTTGATAAGGGAAAGCAAAAAAATAAATAAATAAATAACAACAAAAAAAAAATCAAGCGGGAAGTAAAGGTAAAGGAGTAAGTCTGACAGCATGACAAGATAATTACTCTGAGTTTCATCAGTGTTAGACTAATGCTCACTTTCTTTGAATTAAACAAAGAATCTGTTTTAGAGGCAAATCTTGGATCTTATTGTAAGCCTGAACAAATTGCAAACAGGGATTTAGAATTCAGATTCTTTTATAGGCAGAGTATGTCATTCTTAAGTTTCATGTGGTTTATTCTCAACTATTTGCATGCCCGTTTTCAGATATATTTTTGCATAAGTATTTTCCAGTTTGATTTTTCTCATGTGCTTCAAAAAAAAAACAACTCCATTATACACCCAGTAAAAATACTTAGATAATACTGTATCGCAGTTTTTATGTTACATCACAGACCTACTTGAAGTGTTAGTGCTTTACTGAGGGAATTAAACTTATCAAGTTTAGCTGACATATGCATTGAAAATAGAATTGAAAAGATAGAGTTGCATGTTGTTAATAGTGACGGAGATGATTACCAGAAGAGAAATGAATGTGATCAAATTATTTTAAAATCTATGTTTATCTTTATCTTACTCTACAATAAGAATAATATATAGAAATAGAATCCTGTGTATTCCTTTATAGACATACAGGAATGACCAGCAGGGCTAGGGAGGTGATCGTCCCCCTGTACTCAGCTCTGGTGAGGCCGCACCTCGAGTACTGTGTTCAGTTTTGGGCCCCTCGCTACAAGAAGGACATCGAGGTGCTTGAGCGGGTGCAGAGAAGGGCGACGAAGCTGGTGAGGGGCCTGGAGAACAAGTCCTACGAGGAGCGGCTGAGGGAGCTGGGCTTGTTCAGCCTGGAGAAGAGGAGGCTCAGGGGCGACCTTATCGCTCTTTTTAGGTACCTCAAGGGAGGCTGTAGCGAGGTGGGGGTTGGTCTGTTCTCCCACGTGCCTGGTGACAGGACGAGGGGGAATGGGCTTAAGTTGAGCCAGGGGAGTTTTAGGTTAGATGTTAGGAAGAACTTCTTCACTGAAAGGGTTGTGAGGCATTGGAACAGGCTGCCCAGGGAAGTGGTGGAGCCACCATCCCTGGAAGTCTTCAAAAGACGTTTAGATGTAGAGCTTAGGGATATGGCTTAGTGGGGACTGTTAGCGTTAGGTCAGAGGTTGGACTCGATGATCTTGAGGTCTCTTCCATCCTAGAAAATTCTGTGATTCTGTGATTCTGTGATACAGGCATAGAAATATTGGATATCATCACTCAAGAAACACACAGTAAAATCAACATATGTAAGTGGCATTAAAATTTAATTGGATTTTAATATCATTCTTCCTGGGCTTTGTTCTCTTAAGTTAATGTGTTCTGGCTTCGGTGATAATTAGATGGTGTTTAACACAAGTGTTTGGAAATTTTATTTAAATAAAACTATGTTCTGGAAACATGAAGAAAAATAATAGAATCATAGAATTTTATAATATGCCAAGTTGGAAGTGACCCACAAGTATCATTGTGTCCAAATCTTGGGTCTGGACAGGAACACCCAAAAATTAGACCATGTGTCTGAGAGCTTCTTGAACTCTGGTAGGCTAAGAGCTATGACCACTTATCTGAGAAGCCTGTTCCAGTGCCCAACCATACTTTCAGTGAAGAACCTTTTCCTGATATCCAACCTGAACCTCCCCTGCTGCATCATCTTGCCATTCCCTTGGGTCCTATTGTTCATCAAATAAGAGATCAGAGCCTTCCGCTCTGCTCCCCCTCTTGAGGAAGCTGTACAAGTGACTTCAGATGTTCCTCATATATCTTCCCTCTAGAAAGGGTGAAGGAACTGAAAAAAACAAACAAACAAACAAACAAAAAAGTTAAATTTTTTACTTGCATTGCAGTTTTGGAATAGTTTCACACTGCTTCATGCTGGTGCAATCTCAAATTGAATACTGTGTGCAGTTTGGGGCTCAACTGTATAAGAAATACATCAGACTATTAGAGAGTGTCCAAAGGGAGGCTACATAGATGGTGAAGGGTCTAGAGTTCCTTCACTGAGAGACAAGGCAGGCACTGGAACAGGCTTCTCATGAAAGTGATCACAGCTTTGATCCTACCAGAGTTCAAGAAGCATTTGGACAACACTCAGACGTGTGGTCTGTGCTTTGAGTGGTCCTGTGTGAACCCAGGAGTTGGACCCAATGATCCTTGTGGATTTCTTCCAACTCAGTATCATAGAATCATAGAATCATTCAGGTTAGAAAAGGCCTCTAAGATCATCTAGTCCAACCTTTAACCTAGTACTAAAGTCCACCACTAAACATTGCTGCTAAGTTCTAAATCTACACATTTCTTGGAGATCTCCCTTGGGCAGCTTATTCCAATGCCACGCAACCCTTCAAGTAAATAAATTTCTCCTAATATCCTACCTAAACCTCCCCTGAAGCAACTTGAGGCCATTTCCCCTCATCGTATACTTAGTCTTGGGAGAAGAGCCCAATACCCACCTCACCACAACCTCCTTTAAGGTAAGTATAAAGTGCTGTAAGGTCTCCCCTGAGCCTAAGGATATCCTGAGAATATTCTATGATTTTAAGATTCTATGATAACGGTTAAACTAAACCTGTGTATTTGTGTGTGTATGAATGCACATGTTCATGAGGCGGTGCATGCTAGCAAGTCTGTCTAGAGGTCTTAAATATTTGTATGACATTTTGTCATTGTGGGTGTAAGATATTAATATTATTTTTGATTAGAATTATAGAATCTCCTGCATTGGAAGGGACCCACAGAGATCACCAGGTCCAACTCCTGGATCCACACAGGACCACCCAAAAATCAGACCACATGTCTGAGAGCCTTGTCTAAATGCTTCTTTAACTCTAGCAGACTTGGTGCTGTGACAACTACCCTAGGGAAACACTTTGAAACATTTTTACTTTGCTTCCTCTTTCGAAATAAAATGCTTCCTCACAATAAATGCCTAAAATGAAATCATACTATCTGGAAACCAGAAATTTGGTTAGAGTCTTATTTTTCCTATTTCTCTCCAGAGAAAACAGTGTAAATAAAACTAGATAACAGAAAAAAAGAATTAATCTGTTCAATAAATTCCATATCTGACCTTGAATTTAGAGATCTTAAAATAATAAGATGCCAAGTCAAGAAGGTTAATTCAGTGGAAAAAATACTTTGCATCTCAGAGAAAATACAGTTTTCTTTAACCTGGCAATGGTTTAAAAGGGTAGTTCCTTTGCTGATAGATTAGAGTCATGATTTAATTTGCTTAAATTGCAGTGGTATGTTGATAATATCATTATGGTAATACAAATTAGACTTGAAAAATCCCATTGTCCCATTTCAGAATTAGTGGAAAGCTTCATGAGTTTCATACTTGCATTGTTATGCAAATATGCATGGCTATACCATGCAAGACTACGTTCTGACACTACCTTTGAGCAAACTTGAAGCTGGAGTGCCATTATTCTGAATCTGCTACATACATTTTAATTGTTAGAAGGGTAGCAAGTTTAATTTTAATGTATTTCTTTGTTAGAGTCAGAAAAGAAGAAATGTGGACATTAGGGTAGTAGGAAGGTTTAATTTCCAACCTGGACAGAATTTAATAAACAACAAATATCTTTTATTTATTTATTTATTTTAGCAAGTCTCAAGTTGCCTTGAGATTTTAGCACTTTTTCCATATTCAAAAGCTTTAGGTAAAAATCTAAGAATGCAAACTTATCTGAGTCCAGCAGGAGCTTTGATGTTCATCCTGGAATAATCTTGAGGTGAGCGCATTCCAGTCCTCTGGTAATTAGATGCATGAGGAACTTCTGAGAAGTGTTTGCTTGAAGTATTTTAGCCTTACTCCATTTGAACCATGCACTAGAGTTCTTAGCATACTTTATACAGCTGTAAATATTGAAAACAGTTGAAAAATGCCTGTAATAAAAAACTATATTTCCATTCTTCGAGCTAAACATCATCTTGTTAAACTGATACTATGACTCCAGACAAAGAGTGGAAAAAAATATAATATAAATTAAAAACAAAACAAAACAAAACTAAACTAAACTTACATTTGTTTTGGATTTTTTTATTATTATTAATTCTCACAATAAAAATGCAGTAGACAAATTATATATATATATATACATATATATATATACACACACACACATATATATATATTAGACTTTCTGCAGGTTTTTTTGGACAACTACAAATTTTGGCATTCAGATCTACCTCTCTTTTAGTCAGGTCATAACACACTTAATTCCTACATGCAATGGATAAAAAAGAGGTCCTCAGTCTTCCCCAAGATTAAGTATCTGCCTCCAAAGCAATAACTGACTCCTACTGAACTGTTTGAATAGGGTCTAAATTTCTCTGTAGTTTTCAGTGTTTCAGCTCAGGTTTGAAATACAGAAATGAAAGAGGAGAAGCAGACTGTGGGTGAAGTGATTCAAACAGTTTGGGAGTGATTTAGACCTGGTGATAGACCCTAGTTTCTCTTCCTCCATGTGTTTCTAAATCCAAAGTTAATGCTACGGACAGCTTGAATACTTTTGTGCATCATGTGTAGGTGTCCAGGTGTTGGTAGAAGAGAGGTGGGAGCAGCAGCCTTTTTGGGAAGACAGTAAAATGCAGTTTCTTTCCTCAAAAGTTGTCTGAGGGACAGCAGTATTTTCTAAGTCCTGCTGAAGGTATCAACAACAACGAAGTAACAAGTGACCTCTGAAAAAGTGATGAAATTTAGGATCCAGGAGTCAATATAACCATGTGTAGGAAGTGCTGTCTGTATCGAAAGGAAGCACAACCCAGCAAACATAAAGGTTTTCAAATTGTGGTGCAGTTTATAATACAGTTATTTATTTGGAGAGTATCCACGTTCAGAATCACAGAATATCTCAAGTTGCAAGGAACCCACAAGGATCATCGAATCCAACTCCTGGCACCATACAGGTCTACCCAAAATTCAGACCATGTGACTAAGTGCACAGTCCAAATGCTTCTTAAACTCTAGCAGGCTTGGTGCAGTGACTACTTCCCTGGGGAGCCTATTCCAGAGCATGACCACTCTCTCAGTGAAGAACCTCTTCCTGATATCCAACCTGAACCTTCCCTGCCACAGCTTGACACCATTCCCTTGGGTTTTATCACTGGACACTAAAGAGAATAGATTGGCACCTGCCCTCCACTCCTCCTCATGAGGAGGCTGTAGACCGCGATGAGGTCTCCTTTTTTCCAGGCTGAACAGGACAAATGATCTCAGCCACTCCTCACACATCTTCCCCTCCAGGCCCTTCGCTATCTTCACAGCTCTTCTCTGGACATTCTCCAATAGTTTCATGTCCCTTTTTTACAGTGGTGTCCAGAACTGCACACAGTACTCAAGGTGAGGCTACACCAGCACAGAGTAGAGTGGGACAATCATTTTCCTCAACCAACTTAATTCCTTCAATGCTGTGCTTGATGCACCCCAGGATACGGTTGGACCTCCTGGCTGCTAGGGCACGCTGCTGGCTCATATTCAGCTTGTTGTCAAACAAACTCACAGATCCCACTCAGATGCTGCTCTCCAGCATCTTGTCCCCCAGTCTGTACGTATAGCTGGGGTTGCCCCTTCCCAGGTGCAGGACCTGGCACTTGCTCTTGTTAAACTTTATGTGGTTGGTGATTGCCCAGCTCTCCAATCTTTCCAGATCTCTCCGCAAGGCCTTTTCACCCTCAACAGAATCAACAACTCCTCCAAGTTTAGTATTATCAGTAAATTTTCTCGAAACAACTTCTAGTCTTACATCCAAAGTGTTTATAAAGACACTAGAGATCTGTCCCTAAAATGGAGCCTTGAGGGATCCCACTAGTGACTGGCCACCTGCCTGATGCAGACCCATTTACCCCAACCTCTTGAGCCCTGCACGTCAGCCAGTTGCTCACCCATCATATGATGTTTTTTTCTAGTTGTATGCTGGACATTTTGTCCAGTAGGATCCTATGGAAAACCGTATCAAAAGCTGTACTGAAATCCAAAAAGATCACATGTGCTAGCTTTCCTTCCCTTCCCTTTTCAACTAGATGGGTGATCTTATTGTAAAAGGAAATCAAGTTAGTCAAAAAGGATTGTTCCCCAGGTGCACTTCAATAACTTCAAGGATGATCTTCTCCGTAATTTTACCAGGCACTGATGTGAGACTTACAGGCCTATAATTGCTAGGGTCTTCTTTCTTACCCTGCTTGAAAATTGGTACAACATTCGACAGCTTCTAGTCTACTGGGACCTCTAAATGCCCTGGGATGAATCCCATCCAGACCCATGGGCTTGTATGGATCGAGGTAGAGCAGCTTGTATTAGCAGAGCTGAGATTAATTTAAGATTGAAGGTCAATCTCACACTAGGGATGGTTGTTGAACAGTTTGGGTTGCAATGTTGCAATTATGAGTGTATTTTTCCTGTTTATTCCTGTTCCTATTCTTTTGGGTTCATGAAAAAAGGAAAACTGATATTTATTTGAGTCAGATGTAAATACCACAGGAGGAATCCATATATGTATCCCCCAGTAATACCATTCAGTATGTAAGAGAATGTGCCAAGAGCAGCTTTTCACCAAAATTAAAATAAAATTTAAAGAAAAAATGTTTAAATATGCCATGGCATCTTGGGGAGGTAAACTGTTCTCCCTGAAGTGACATCATTAAAAGTACCAAAGGCTGATATGGAATCCATTGTATAGAATATTATAAGTGTCTTTGAAGTATCATAAATAGTTGAAAAAGTGGAAGACTTAAAATTACATTACAGAAACACACACACACACACACAAAACCTCTAGGAAATGCTATTGTATTTATGAATGTAACATACTGAGTATCGAAGCAACAGTATATACAACATAAAAAGGGTTTTGTTTAGATTATACTACACATATTGCTTTTGATTGATTGAAGGCATAAATTTGGCTTTAGGCTTCAATACCATGAAAATAAAAACCTCATCTCATTCTCAAGTCTTTAAACACTAATTCCTTTGATTAATATATCAATAGACCCATGAGTGTTGAAAACACAGCACTACAACTGTCAAAAAATTCTAAATGTGAGCATTAAACCAAATAATACCTAGCTGAATTTTACTGAGGTTCAGCCATATGATCAAACCTTGTTAAAAAATCTCTTAATTTCTGGAGTTATGTAAGGGTCTATCTGTTCCTAGTTGTTGCAGACAAAATAAATAAATAAATATCATATCAATAAACAACATTGTGATTCTTCGTATGTATGGACACACCAAAACTTGTGATATTAAGTGTTTACTTGCCATAATTTTTGGTATATACACTTATAAAGGTAAATATTTTTCTTTGCTGTTTCAGGAATTGGTTAAGCAACACTGTATTCTTCTCACTCACACGTGGAAACAATGAGGGAGACAATTCAAGCTGATTTGGACACTGTTGTTTGCATTATTTAAAAAAAGGGTAGTTCTATACATTTTTTGCACCTAACAGAAAATCTAGACACAGGCCCAATACAGGAATTTCAGTGAGTACTTCCATTAATTCAGGATACAAAAATGTGAAAATTCCATTGAAATTGAGGCACTTACGTTGTCAACAGTGCATGTGTTTTATAGATTTTATGAGGTCTAGATTTTGTCTTCTTCAGCCTGGAGGTGAAACAGTGCAAAGATCCCACACACCAATAAAATGATTCCTGGTTTTAGGGGATTTAATTTTGCTTAAAATTTAATGTCCTTAATTGCTGTCCAGGTCCTGGGAACATAATGGCATATTAACCTGACCTAATTAAGGTACTTAAATATGAGTATCTACATTTTGTCTCTCAATTTATCCCACCTAATGGTTCTCACCATTTCCTCAGTCCAGCTAAGTCCAGTAAAAGTACCATGCTTTGTCCAATAAATATTCAGATTCAGGTGCATAAACATTCCATGGATTGATCTCCTATATCCCTCACAACCAACACATACAACTTATTTGCTTGAAACCAGGAAACATTAAAAGGAAAGAAACACTTAATTTTTTCCATGTTTCCTATGCTATATTTTTTTAAAGTGAATGCCAGGGGTTACTCTCACGGATGAGACAAGGTTAGGACGAAATCTGTTCTCAAACACTGTGACTATACCTATATTCTCAAACAGACAATAGTTTATCATGAATCAATTTAAGTCCATGAGAACCAAGAACATGTACTATAGGCAAGATGATCAGTAAAAGAAAGAATCAAAGCATTTATTTTGTAATTTCTTTCTAGTAATACATAAGTATCACAACAATTTAGGCTATTCTATTTATTTCAGCAGAGACATCGTTGCTACTGCTTTCATCTATTTTTTATGCAGAAGAAATTCAAGTACAATTGAAATCTGTAGTTAATATGTTCATAGAATCATAGAATATCCCCATTTGGAAGGGACCCATAAGGATCATCAAGTCCAACTCCTGACATCTCACAGGTCTACCCAAAAGTTTAGACCATGTGACTAAGTGCACAGTCCAAACACTTTTTAAATGGACAGGCTTCGTGCAGTGACTACTTCCCTAGTGAGCCTGCTCCAGTGTGCAACCACCCTCTCAGTGAAGAACCTCTTTCTGATGTCAAGCCTAAACTTCCCCTGTCTCAGCTTAACACCGTTCCCATGGGTCCTATCAGTGGTATTTACAGAGAATAGGTCACCTGCCTCTCCACTCCCCCTCATAAGGAAGTTGTAGACCGCGATGAGGTCCTCCCTGAGCCTCCTCTTCTCCAGGCTGAACAGACCCAGTGACCTTAGCCGCTCCTCATACGTCTTCCCCTCTAGGCCCTTCACCATCTTTGTCGCCCTCCTCTGTACACTCGCCAACAGTTTAATGTCCTTTTTGTACTCTGGTGCACACAGTAGTCAAGGTGAGGCTGCACCAGCATAGAATAGAGTGGGACAATCACCTCCCTCGACCTACTAGCAATGCTGTGCTTGATGCACCCCAGGATACAGTTGGCCCCCCTGGCTGCCAGGGCACACTGCTGGCTCATATTCAACTTGCTGTCAACCACAAACCCCAGATCCCTCTCTGCAAGGCTGCTCTTCAGTGTCTCGTTGCCCAGTCTGTACGGAAAGCCAGGGTTGCCCCATCCCAGGTGCAGGACCCAGCACTTGCTTTTGTTAAACTTGATGCGGTTGGTGATTGTCCAGCTCTCCAATCTGTCCAGACCTCTCTGCAAGGCCTTTCCACCCTCAGCAGAGTCCACAACTCCTCCAAGTTTGGTGCCGTTGGCAAATTTGCTCAGAACACCTTCTAGTCCTAAATCCAAATCATTTATAAAAACATTGAAGAGGACTGTCCCTAAAATGGAGCCTTGAGGGACTCCACTAGTGACCATTAACTAGCCTAATGTGGCCCCATTTACCACAACCCTTTGAGCCCTGCCTGTCAGCCAATTGCTCAACCATCGTATGATGTTTTTGTTTAACTGTATGCTGGACATTTTGTCAATTAGGAACCTATGGGAAACCGTGTCAAAAGCCTTGCTGAAGTCCAAAAAGATCACACCAGCTGGTTTCCCTTGAAAAATAACCCCTAGACGGGTGATCTTATCATAAAAGGAAATCAAATTTGTTAGCTAGGACCTACCCCTCATGAACCCATGTTGGCTGTGACCAATGACCATATTGTCAAACAGGTGTGCTTCAATAACTTCAAGAATCATCTTCTCCATAATTTTACCAGGCACTGACAGGCCTGTAATTGTTGGGGTCTTCTTTCTTACCCTTCTTGAAAATTGGCACAACATTTGCCGGCTTCCAGTCTACTGGGATCTCTCCAGATTCCCAAGATCATTGAAAAATAATTTAGAGAGGTCCTTCAATGCCATCAGCCAGCTCTTTAAGCACCCTGGGATGAATCCCATCCAGACCCATGGACTTGTCTGTCCCTCCTGAAGAGCCTGTAACCATCTACTACAGCACACCAGCCACAGGACTCATACCAACAGGTTTCACTTATGCCAATGATGTTGCAGCAGTGGGACTGAGCCAAGATTTCTAGCTCATCTATTTTATTCCTCATATTGTGTGCGTTTGTGTAGAAGCACTTCAAATACACCTCCCTACATGCAGCACCTTGTTTTGCTGACTGAAGGACCTCAACAGCACACAGTCCCTCTGATTCTAGCGCACCATCCCTTAGCTCATCACCGGCATGCCTGGTTTTATCCCTGTCCTGGTTTCAGTTAGAACAGAATCAATTTTCTTCCTAGTAGCTGGTGGAATGCTGTGTTTTGGCTTAGGATGAGAAGAGTGCTGATAACACCCTGATGTTTTAATTGTTGCAGAGCAGTGCTTATACCAAGCCAAGGACATCTCAGCCTTTCGCTCTGTCCTGCCAACAGGCAGGCTGGGGGTGCAGTAAGAGCTGGGAGGGGACAGACCCAGGACAGGTGACCCAAACTAGCCAAAGGGGTATTCCATACCATCCGATGTCATGCTAAACAATATATAGGGGTGGCTAGCCAGGGGGAGGGGGCCGGACTGCTCGGGGTTAGGCTGGGCATCGGTCAGCGGGTGGTGAGCAATTGCATTGTGCATCACTTGTTTGTACATATTATTATTACTTTCCTATTATCACCATTGTATTATTATTATTATTATTGTTATTATTATTTTGTTATGATTATTTTCCTGTCTTATTAAACTGTCTTTATCTCAACTCACGGGCTTCACTTTCCATTTCTCTCCCCCATCCCAGAGAGGGAGGGGAGGGGGTGAGCGAACGGCTGCGTGGTGTTTAGCTGCCGGCCGGGTTAAACCACGACAATCCCCTTCCCCCTTTGACTGTAGTTTCAAGCTCTGCCTATCAAGCTCTGCCTATTTAACTCCTGAACAAAAATCCTCACCCCTCTCTGAAAGAGGCGCATCCCATCTGGTGCCAGCAGGCCTGGTGTCATGTAGACCTTCCCATGATCGAAGAACCCAACGTTCTGCCAGTTGCACCAGTCCCGAAGACTGTACCAAACCATGTTTTCTGAAACCTGCCAGCAGAAGTATAATTATCTTGAGAATTTTCTTCCTTTTCATAAAAGATCATAACAGAATCTATCTGGCCATCCCTAATTTCAAGGGATCAAGTTCAAATCCACTTTCACAATAAATAAACAAACAAATAAATAAATAAATAATGTAAATCTCAATTTTCAACTTGAATTTCTGACATGTACGTATACAGCGATAAACATTTATAAAGTAAATGTTCTGAAATATATATATATTGCATCTGTTTCTTTCTTGGTTCTTTAAGGAATTATTGGGAAATACTGTTATTTCAATATATAGGCATTTTGATTGAAACAAGATTAACGTACATATGTAAATTCTAATCACTACAGGAAAAAAAAAAAAAAAAGGAATAAAGAAATAAAAAGATCATTTAAAGATGCAAGGATTATTGCAAAGCAGGATTGTTTCCAGCAGTTCTTATTTTTACTTTCTGCATCATATCCAGCTTATTATACTTGCTCTTTTCAAAAACTATATGAAGTAACTTTTTTCTCTCATATGGTGATAGAGGGCATCACCAATTCTAATAATTTTGAATTATTTCCCATTCCTTTTGCTCTAGGTGGATGAGGAGATAAGAACAATTTCTTTAAGCCCTGATTTTAGAGCTGGAGATATTAAAAGCCTGTATGTGGGGCTAATTCAGTGTTAGCCACCATTCTATAAAAGTACAATAATGTTAAATTACAGAATAGAAACATAATTATGTGTAATTTACTACAAAATATCATCCTATGACAGGCATAATTGCATATTTATATTTTATTATTTTATTAGGAGGTGTATTGTAGGATTCTTACCAAAATTTCAGCAGAAGCTGAGAGATGGTAACTGAAATGAATGGATTGGAAAAAAAAAAAAAAAAAAAGTTTCACTTCTATTTTCACTGGATTGGGGGATTTTGGAATGATACGATTAATTACTTAAAGAAGAAAAACAAAACAAAACAAAACAAAACAAATAAACAACCGCAACTTAAAAGAACATTTATTAAGCCCCATACATTTATACTTGAGAGTTTACTGTTTATTTTGGCATCCAAGTTTTACCAACCATTTCTCTTTTTATATTATCTCTCTGTTGAATGTTGAAGACCAAAGTGATTAGACTGTATTAATCTAGAT
Organism: Netta rufina; assembly: GCF_964035555.1. Taxonomy (NCBI): domain Eukaryota; kingdom Metazoa; phylum Chordata; class Aves; order Anseriformes; family Anatidae; genus Netta; species Netta rufina. The sequence goes on along the minus strand of NC_140123.1, from coordinate 37,375,219 downwards.
GTCATTTTCTGAGCTGTTCAAAAAAGTGAAAGCAAGCAAATTGAAATGTATTCATAACACATAAAAGATAACTCAAGTTCAGATGCTCTTGAGGATAGACAGGTTTTTAATTTCTAGTAGTATGCTGTGATGTCATTAAAAATGCCCCACAAATTAAATTTTATCTCTTTCTCTTTTATGTTTAATACAATAAATTAATAAAATAATTTAATTTAAAAAACAAACAAACAAACAAAAAAAACACAGAGCTGAGCTAGTTGTCAAAAGTAACATCTTTTAATGAGGTGCAAAAATTTAAAAACTGACATAATCCACTCATGAAATTTAGTTTATGAAAATTTGCAGATGGAAGAAAATGAAATTGGAAGCCTAGCTGAGTTTTACTAGCCATTTTAAACATTAGTAAACTAACTAATTTTTTAAACACCTATTGTTTTTGGTTTTCCTTGGCAGAATAATGACCAGTAGATTTTTAAGAAGCTGCAAAAAGAAAATCAAACCAGTGTTTTACAGTGCATTTAAAACTGTATGATTTATGAAATTATAATTAAATAAATTATGTATATGTAATCTAGCTCCCCTTCATTACTTATGAAGTAAATAATGCTTTCTTTAGAAATTTAAAGATCCTTCTGCTGTAAATCTTAATAATTGTTTGGTTTTTTTTTATTCCTTTCTTCTTGCTCTAGGGCAGTCTATACAATAGAATCAACTAATTTTTATTGTTCTCAGACTTAAAACAGAAGCTTTTCGGTTCTCCAAATAAAAGAATTGTTTGGGCTGCTGTTTTTTATTTTTATTGTTTTAAACATCAAGAAAGATAAATTAAGAAAACACACAATACATTTAAGGTTCTTAAAGTTAATCTTAAGATTATCTCTAACGCCTGATATACATACAAATTTGATTATTCAGAATTGTACAGATACATGTATTATCTACAATTCACAATGTTCCCATTGTGTAATAGGAAGGGTGGGGCAGGAAATGTAAGGGAGAGGAAAATAAAGGAAGGAAGAAGAGGAAGGGAACATTTTTAAAGTACCAAGAACACTTCTTCAATGTGAACAACAAAGTTCTTGAATATAATCTTTATTTGCATAACAACGTGTTATTGTGATAATGATACTTATATTTTTTTTCCCATTTTTCCCCTTCTCTCTTTCCTTCTCTTTTATTACCAGACACATTTAAGAAAGTGATGGAGTTAAATTTGTCTAGTTAATGTCAGAATCAAGAAATCCTGTTTTTCAGCTTTTATTACTTCATCAATCTTGACAGAAATACAATGAATTTGCTGGGTAAATTTTCTCTTTCTTTGTTTGTTATGGGTCAATTTAAGATAAAAATTATGAAAACTACATAAAATAAATATAATGGCCTAACATTCAGCTGACTGAAAAATACCCATTTGAAAATAATATTATTTATATATAAATAATAATATTTGAAAGTAAATAAACATCGTCCTTTCACAATACCTTTTCACATTATCCATTAGAATCTATGAGGTAGCCAAGTGTTCTGAGGGAAAGAAATCTTCTTGTGTGAAAGTCCTTCAGCATAATTACAGAAATATATAACTGATAAAGCTTAAGGTCTGTTGTACCAGTGAGTTGTGTCCTCTTGAGATACACATTCAAATATAGCCTTAGGTCATACAGATAATGAATTAGATGGTTTCATTTTGGCTCCTAATAAATCCTGTACTTGAACTACAGACACGTCATATAGTTTGTCAGCAATCAACAAAAATGAGATCGCTGAAACTGTAAAATAAACTTCAGAGTATTGCTACAGGTGCTTCATATCAGAAATTCACTTTTTTAGGGAATTACTATAGTGGAAGGAAAACACAAAGTGATAAATGAGTATATATCAATACTTACAAGAGATTAAAAAACTTTTATGAATGTAAGAACCATCATTATTAACCACTGTAATAACTCTGAGTAATAAGGTCTTACTAATTATTCTAAGTTCTTACAAAAAGTTTGATAAATTGCTTTGAATAATGTATTTATTCAGGAACATGGAACATGGAGTCCATCAATCAAAATTGAAATGGATTTTTATAGTCAAGAAATTAGAAAAATCTTGAAAATTCATTCTTTTATAATTACTGGTAACTGAAATATAAATTGAAAAAAAAAAAAAAAAGATTATAAATAAATAGATTATAAATAAATAGATTATAATAAATATTTTTTTTTTCATTTTTTTTTCTCCTTTCCTCTATAACATCTTTCAAAGCTAATTTGCAAGAGATTTGTTAAGATCTCTGAATTGTTTTGAATTCAGTCCACAGGACTCTATTTTATTTTTGCTTTCTGTTTTTTGTTTTTCCCAGCTGAATACACCTGCCAGCACAACTGCACTCAGCAGATTCCAGGAAAAAAAAAAAAAAATCATATATACATATATATATATATATATATATTTTGCTGATTCAAATCTTCTAATTTTGGACATGAAATTATTGTGATTTATCACAAGTTAGAACATTTTAATAAATGAAAGATAAGTCACACTTCTGAATTAATTTGAGAACACATATTTCAATCTGATTACCTACATACCTAGGGATAATACCTCAGGAATGAGAATTGTTATGTTGACTATGTCTTTTGAATGCCTACAGGGATGGGGACTCTATCACTTTCCTGGGCAGCCCATTCCAATACTTGGTCACCCTCGCCATTAATAAATTCTTCCAAATATCCAGTTTAACCTTCCCCGGTGCAACTCAAGACCATTTATTTGCATTCTATCACTTGTCACCCAAGAAAAGACACTGATGCCCTCCTCACTACAACCCTACAATCTTCTATCAGGTAGTTGTAGAGAGTGATGAGGTCTCCACTCAGTCTCTTCCTCTCCAGACTAAACAATCCCAGTTCCCTCAGCTGCTCTTCATATGCCTTATTTTCTTATTCCTTCACCAGCTTTATTGCTCTTCTTTGTACATGCTCAAGCAACTCAGTATCCTTTTTGTAGAGAGGAGCCCAAAACTGAACACGATATTGAAGGTGGAGTCTCACCTGTGCTGCATCACTGGTGGACAATCATTTTCTGAGTCCTGCTGGCCACACTAGTTTTGATGCAGGCCAGGAGGCTATTGGCCTTCTTGGCCACCTGGGCACTTTGGTGGCTCGTGTTCAGCTGGCTAACCATGTGCCCCAGGTGCTTTTCTCTTGGGCAACTTTCCAGACACTCTTGCCGTAATTTATACTACTTCATTGGGTTGCTATGACCCAAGTGTAAGACCAGATCTTACCCTTCTGCATGTCATCCAATTGGACTCAGTACATTGATATAGCCTATCCAGATACCTCTTCAAAACCTTCCTAATCCCAAGCAGAGATAGTTGGATCAGTTTGCTCAAAACCATGCTGACTGGAGATCCCACAGCCTCTCTGGGCAACCTCTTCTGAATTTGATCACCCTCAGTGTAAATAAATTTTTCATTGTATCTAATCAGAATTTCCCATTGTCTTATCCTTGTGTGTCTACTACAAGATGTGTCTACCTTCTCTGCACACTTTTGGCCACACTTTTTGACTTATAGCTGTTGACAGCAATAAGATCTCCTCTGAGCTTCCTTTCTCAGGGTTGAACAAACCCAGATCTCAGCTTTGCCTCATAAATCATCTCCGGTTGAGGTTCGTAGCCTGTGCTAGACTACTCTGTTTCAATATCCTTGTACTGGAAAACACAGAACTGGGCACTGTACTACAGACATAGTCTCACTATAGATCTTGTTAAATAAAGGGGAATTAATTACTTGTTGGCTGCATTCTTCCTAATACAATTTAGAATGCTGTCAGAGCACACTGCTGAATTCTGCTCAACTGGTTGTCCATTGAGACTTCCAGGTCCGCCTATGTAAAGATAATTCCTAGACAATCAGCTCCAACCTCTACTGGTGTTTGGGTTTCTCTCTCCTCAGGTACTGGACTTTGCAGTTGATTTTGCTGATCTTCATGGCTAGCCCATTTCTCCAGGCTGTTGAAGTTCCCCTCAACAGTATCCCTACTTTGCATCATACCGACTATTCCTACAAAAGTGCTGTCATCTTCAAACCTGCTGAAAGTACACTCCTATCAACCATAATGGTTGTTAAGGACATTACATGGTATTGGTCTTAGGACTGATCCCAGATGAGTGTTATTTTTATTGGTCATAAGCTGAACTTTTCCCTGATGAATGTAACTCTTTAAGTCAGGCAGTCCAGCCAATTTTTCACCCACATTACTGACCATTTATCTATCCTATGTCTCACCAGTTTGATGAAAACAAGACTATGGGAGAGTGTGTCAAAGACTTTGCTAAGTCTAGTCACACAAGATCTACTGTCTTCTCTGTGCCAAAACAGCACTACTGAAGATAGATAGATGGATGGAATAAGTGTTAGGATTGCAAAGATCACTTTTATGACCAAATTTGTTCTTTCAAAACAAAACAAAACAAAACAAAAAAAAACAAAAAGACAATAAGTGAAGATTTAAACATAAATTAATAATAATAATAATAATAATAATAATAATAATAATAATAATAATAATAATAAAGCATGTCAATAATTATTACCTTCCAACCTTTAACCTTAAGACAAGCCCTAAATATTTCTATAAATAAAATTAGGTCCTGCTTTTCCACAGTTTTCTCTACTTTGCTCTATAGACTGACACAGAAAACAATATTTATAAATAAGTCTTAGACATTCACAAGGAGAATTTAAAGAAATGAATTAACCTTGAAATGTTATCTTGAAAAGACTTCCAGGGATGGTGACTCCACCACTTCTCTGGGCAGCCTGTTCCAATGCCTAACAACCCTTACGGTAAAGAAGTTCTTTCTAACATCCAACCTAAAACTCCCCTGGCGCAACTTAAGCCCATTTTCCCTCGTCCTGTCACCAGGCACGTGGGAGAACAGACCAACCCCCACCTCGCTACAGCTTCCTTTAAGGTATCTGTAGAGAGCAATAAGGTTGCCCCTGAGCATCCTTTTCTCCAGGCTGAACAAGCCCAGCTCCCTCAGCCGCTCCTCGTAGGACTTGTTCTCCAGGCCCCTCACCAGTTTCGTCACCCTTCTCTGAACTCGCCCAAGCACCTCAATGTCCTTCTTGTAATGAGGGGCCCAAAACTGAACACAGTACTCGAGGTGCGGCCTCACCAGAGCCGAGTACAGGGGGACGATCACCTCCCTAGACCTGCTGGTCACACTGTTTCTGATACAAGCCAGGATGTTGTTGGCCTTCTTGGCCACCTGAACACACTGCTGGCTCATATTCAGCTGACTATCAACCATCACTCCCAGGTCCTTCTCTACCTGGCAGCTCTCCAAGTACTCATCTCCCAGCCTGTAGCTCTGCTTGGGGTTGTTGGGCCCCAGGTGCAGGACCCGGCACTTGGCCTTGTTGAACTTCATGCAGTTGACCTCAGCCCATCGGTGCAGCCTATCCAGATCCTCCTGCAGAGCCTTCCTACCCTCGAGCAGATCAACACACGCACCTAACTTGGTTTCATCTGCAAACTTACTGAGGGTGCACTCGATGCCCTCGTCCAGATCATCGATGAAGATATTAAAGAGGACCGGCCCCAGTACCGAGCCCTGGGGACACCACTAGTGACTGGCCTCCAACTGGATTTGACTCCATTCACCATGACTCTTTGGGCCCAGCTATCCAGCCAGTTTCTAACCCAACGAAGCGTGCGCCAGTCCAAGCCAAGAGCAGCCAGTTTCTTGAGGAGAATGCTGTGGGAAATGGTGTCAAAAGCCTTGCTGAAGTCAAGGTAGACCACATCCGCAGCCTTTCGCTCATCCACCCAGCGTGTCACTTTGTCACAGAAGGAGATCAGGTTCGTCAAGCAGGACCTGCCTTTCATAAACCCATGCTGACTGGGCCTGATCACCTGCTTGCCCTGCAAGTGCCGTGTGAGGACTCTCAAGAGGATCTGCTCCATGAGCTTCCCTGGCACTGAGGTCAAACTGACAGGCCTATAGTTCCCTGGGTCTGCCCTCCAGCCCTTCTTGTAGATGGGCGTCAAATAAGTAGCAGAAAGATTTCTGAGCTAAGATTCTAGCTTAGTTCTCTGATCATGGACTTAGTTGATACAGGGGGGAAGACTGATTTCATCAGAATTTGGACTGCTTTCAGTTCAAATTTAAAATCAAACTATCTTCCTTCCTTCCTTCCTTCCTTCCTTCCTTCCTTCCTTCCTTCCTTCCTTCCTTCCTTCCTTCCTTCCTTCCTTCCTTCCTTCCTTCCTTCCTTCCTTTCTTCCTTCCTTCCTTCCTTCTTTTTTTTTCTTAGTTTATCTGGTTGTACTTTATTTGTGAGGAATCGTGTGAACCATGTGGATAAGGCTTGTGTTAAAAAAAAAAAAAAAAAAAAAGCTGAGGAAGGGAGAAAGTGAAAAGTTGCTAATTTTTCAGTAACAGAGCTGTTGCATAGAGTATCTCATTTTCTTATTTTTCTTATTTTTACCCTTTGGTAATGTGATTGTTAGTTAACAAGTCCAGTATAAGAAATTATACATGGTCTCAAAATATTATGTGCATTTTTATGTCTATATAATATTAAAGGAATAGCCATACTGTGTATGGAGCAGAAAAGGCGAAGCAAAAATACTTCTAAGATTTTCTGAGGAAAAAAAAATATAATAAGTTGGAACTTTTCACAGAAAAGTCTGCATGAAACTTACAGGTTCTACCCAAAAGAGGTTATATGCATATATTTAGTGTTTATATGACTTAAGGTAGCATCCTTTCAGAGATGACTTACAGGGGAAATATAGCAAACAAGATAAACGAGGAACAGATGATAAGGAAGCATTTTGATTTAATCTCTGCATAAGAAAGTTGTGGACTTCGTGGAAAAACAATTGGAGCTGTTTTTCTTTCATCTATTTCTTTTACAAATATGTGTAGCATTGTCTACTTCAGGTGATGTGAATAATTGGCTTTGATTTGCATTGTCCCTTGACATGGCTGGAGATTGGTCAAGAGAACTATGAACTAGGAACTGCTGTAACATCCCTCTTGTATTAGCATGTTAAGCTGTGAAGTTCCATGGAAGCCCAAGACTGGTAAATGTTAAAATTTGCCACCTCCTATAGAAAAGGAAACTGACTTAGTCTAAGAATCCCTGGAGGAGCATCTTTTTTTTGTTTGTTTGTTTTGTTTTGTTGTTTTGGTTTTGGTTTTGGGTTTGGTTTGGTTTGGTTTGGTTTGGTTTGGTTTGGTTTTTGTTTTGTTTTGTTTTGTTTTGTTTTGTTTTGTTTTGTTTTCCTTGGATCATCACTATTCTAGCTCACCTGAGTATTTCTGATAGCACAAAAGTAGGAATGAGAACTGTGGTAGACTCCCTAGGCAGCTGAGAAATTTTATTCTTTCTGTTTTCCTGGACTTGCTGAATTTAAGACCTCTTAGGACAATTATCTCACATCATGGATTAGAAGATAGACTTGAATTTATAAACTGTGTTCCTTCAAATTGTATTAACTTAAAAGACTTCAGTTAATATGGGAATGCAAGTAGAAACAGATGAGATAGGGTGAAGCCTTGTAAACATGGCAAGAGCTAAATTTCAATTATTCTAATTTTCATTGTTTCGCATATTTTATACAGAGGGATTTATTATTATTATTATTATTATTATTATTCAATTTGTTTTCAGTGTCACACAATCAGAATTCTGATATATACTAATATATTTTCTAAAGAAAATGCTCTATTAACTCTCGTCCAGAAGCAAATCATTGTTCATTCCAAATGTCACCTGCAGGTAGAAGATTTAATATCCACTCTATTAACTTTATACAAAAGCAGCTATACACATCCTTACTGACTCTTTAATGGTGATAAATTCATAAACACAGAGGGAACACAATGTGGATGTTCTCCCTTAATGCAATTGCAATTTATTGGCAATGGAAAGGATGATTCAGGGATGAGCAATTGGCTTCTCCCCATCTCCTGAGAGTAGAACATCTGAGCTCTTCAAATGTAAAAATATATCTTCATCTGTACAGGAAACATGAAGAACAATTTACGGTTTCTCACTCCATTAGTGTTTTTTTTTTTTTCTCTTATATTCCATATTACTGCTGAGTGGCAATAGCTCAGTGGCTTTCACAGAAATTGTTTCTGATCTATGTCAGATCATACATGGAAAACAGCACTGATTATATTAAGAGAGAGTATACACATCAATTCTTGAAAGATTTTGTTGCATTCCAGGTAGGCCTCAAATTCATTCAGACTGGATTTTGTGCCTTCCTTCTTTTTAGTTACCTGACTTTTAACCACTTGGAGGCCAAAAAAAGGTCCATCACTACTTTAGACATTTTCCAAAAAATATATATACATATTCTTAATGAACAAAGTCCAGGGTGATGAAGTGTGAAAGCTGATTGTTTCTTCTGAATGTGGGGCAGACTGGTTCAAATCTGACAATTTTAATACAGCCCTACTTGTAAATAATAATAATAACAATAATAACAGTAATAATAAACATATAGTTAAACAGAATATCAAATAACTCCCTGAATATTAAAAAAAAAAAACAAAACAAAACAAACAAACAAACAAACAAAAAAAAAAAAACACATTTTACAGAAGCTCTGCAAAACATTAGATCTAGTTTGCAGATCAAAAAGTCTTAATCATTTTTTTTCTTGTTGAGTGTATTTTGGAATAAATGCAAATCATGTTTAGGCTGTTCTTACAGAAGAAACCAGCAAGAAAGGGGCACCACTGCACCTTAAAAAAAAAATAGATTTACCAGCTATTTTCAGCACCTATTCTTCTGGATACATTTTTGTTTCTTGTCTTTTTTCCTAAAGTACTTGGAACAGATGTTTCTCTTTGTAGACTGTGCTGTACATGCTTATTCAGGAAGACTGCAACTTCACTCAGTTGGTGTCCATGCTATGAGGGTGCAGGCCATCTACTCCTGAGCTTACAGAAAAGTTTCAGAAGAGTCTGCATTAGTGAACAGGAAGTATTTATTACCTTTACAACAAGACATTTTTTCCTGGTCCTTGAATTTCTTTGCAAAAAAAAATGTTTGGAGCCTGAGTTCCATAATTGAACTTAAATAGGGGAAAAAAAAAAAAAAAAAAAAAAAAAAGCATGAAAAAAATGAGCTGCGGTATCTCTTTATTAAATATTTTAAATGGGTGTTTCATCTGTCATGAATTGGGTAACATTCCATCTGGTTTTTTCATTGTTAGGTGATCTACCATGCTGTGATCCTTCTCAGTAATCTTATTAAGATACTTGAGCTGCACTGTTTTTAATTAGTAGTATTAACTATCTTCTACAAGTAGATTGGTCCTATTCACTGGATGAGATTCACTGTCTCGAAATACATCATTATTATTTACTAAATGACAAGAATTTTTACCGTATATAGTCATATATCTTTTAAATTCAAAGTTTCAAAAATTAAGATTTAATGTCTGTGCTGATAATTCTAATTTTAATCTGGTGACTAATGCATCTAGTTTTATGAAGATCTGATAATTACATATTAAGATACTGATTTTTTATTTATTTTTTTTTAATATATATTTATAACACTGAGGATTGGACCTCCCTCTTGAATTCTTCGCAATAATTTAATTCCATGGTTTCCATTTGGAATTCAAAAGCTTTTCTTCAGAACTCCCTGTCTCAGAATTGTATTCACTTGGAGTATGTCAAGGAAGGCCTTCTTTTCATTTCATAGGGCAGTAGCAAAAATGCCTTCATATCCATGCTATCTATTAAATAAATCTATGTTTGTTTGTTTGAATAGTTAATCTGATTGCTTCAATGTTTTAGGTACGTTTTTCTTAGCTCTCTGTTACCACATCCCATATGAAATGCTAATTAACCTTCCTCTAATAACTGCTTTAGAAAATTCCCATGGTAGGTGCTCATAGATGGTAAATTCTGGTTTATCATTCAACTCAATATAACTTTTTAATTTCATCCTTAATTTCATCCACCACCAAGGGATACTTCAAATTAAAACTGTTTAAATGCTTGTCAATTAATAGGAATGTTTGAATAATTCATCTTGTACCCAAACTGGTAGGTACATATTCTGATTAGATGATTGTTCTTCATGCAAGATCAGTACACTATGCTGAAATAGATCATTTGTATGTCATCCCACTTTAAAATCTTGTGCATGGTGGGAACATACATTAAGCACAGTGGTATTCATCTTCCAATTTGGCTTCAGTTGCATAGACTTCCATGCTACTTTAATTGAACAATCATATCTGTGTTGGAAACTTAAAAGTTCAACCTGTATAATTTCTTCTAAATTTATTTGTCTCAGCTGATAAATACAGCTTGTCTCAAACCTGTTGATATTTCCCTTTTACTTGAAAGCATATGTGTGACAAATATATGGTAAGTGCTTACTGTTTGGAAAGCAACATTGAACAATTCATATTTTTTGCAATATACAACACAGGCAAATGCAAATAGGCTTTGTAATGCACTTTAAAAATCAAAACAAATAGAAAGCCCATCACAGATGTCCAGGACTCCCCGCTCTTTTCAACAGTCAGCATCTCCCATGACCTCGTCTTCAGAGACCCATGTTCCCCCTTGCTCCCAGGCCACTTCACCAACTTGCCAGACAGTTCAGCTTGTCCTTCACTAGCACTCACATTGTCACTTGCACACCCGCACTTATTCCAGTTGCTGACACCATTGAGTATAGGCATATAGGAAAGTGTTCTTTTGAGGGGACATATGGAGGAAGACAAATCCTATCTACTAAAAGTATTAACATCAAACCCTACACAGGTCTTTTTATTTCATTCCCTCTGTAGCATAGTGGTTTAAAACTACCAACTCCATCACACAGTGAAACAGAGAGTCTATTTTCCAAAGATTCTTCTCCCTGAGATGCTCAGATATCATACAGAGAAAGACAAACTTTTCTGATTCCTTATGTCCTTCAGTTTTACTCATGAAAGAATTAGTGGAGGAGGAAGCAATAAATGAAAATATAACACCTTCCCCTTAAAAAGGAACTGAGTGATGGTACACCACTGTAGCCTATGGGTTTGGATGATGGGAGATATGCCTTAGGCTTCCTTCAGAAGAAATGGAAAGTACATGCCTGATGTGCTCTCCCAGTTCTCTCCTAAGAGCTATGGAACAAGAAGAAGAAGAAGAACAACAACAACAACAACAATAACTCCATGTGATTAACTCATTCATTTTAAACACTACGATTTGCAAACCTATGTTGCTGATCATCTTTTGGAAAATACATGTAATCCTTTCCTTGCCTTGCCCCACCCATTGCTTCCTTGAAGTTGATGGTTTCAGTCTGCCTCAGGAGAAAAAATGGGAGGAAATGAAGATTTATGATGAACTATCAGCATCCCAAGATCCTCACTAAGAGATGTACAATTTTCACAGTAGGAGTTTTTACCTCCACAATCTTAAATCCACTTAGGGGATTTAAGGTTATTCTTCTTGCCAGGAAAAGGTTCTTGCAGTTCAAGCAGTTGCGTGTTGTGGGGAATCAGACATCCTTAGAAACAAAGACTGTCCTGGTAACCTTACAGCTTATTCTCCTTATTAACAATCAGACAGTTTATGATCCTGAAACATGGGACCAAATTGATGTCAAGGTGTGGGACTCTGCAACTAAAAACGACAAGGTTGCGGCGGGATTGCTCAGCACCTGGTGAGCAATCTCTGAGGCCTTAAAGAGCCATGTGGAGCCACAATCACAAACATGTGGCTTGCCAGATAGTGAGGGAGCTGTGGGCTCCGTCACTGATCTGACTGCTACGCCATCGCCCCCCCCCCAGCCGCTACAGCCATCGAAGGCTTTTGCTGTTACGCCCCCTACTGACCTGGACGTGCCTTTTGACCCAGGCCCTATTGGCCTTGAAAAGGAGATGGATATGCTTTTCTTCGACCTGGGAAGAACGGGATACATAAGGCCCAAAGACCGAGTTGCTTGACAACTTAAAGCGAGACATATTGTTCAAAAGGAATGGAAAATGGACACTGCTTGTAATTAAGAAAGGGAATGTAAAATGGAGACTGTTAAGTCATGGAACTTAAAGGATTGTTTGTTACCTTTCCTGATTGTATGTATGTATAGGCATACTCGGATTTAGTATGTAAAAGCAATGTTCTATATATTTAGAATGTTTGATGTTCGTGTGTGTGTGTTGGTGGAGCGTAGACTCCCTGCACACCCAGCGCTGCTTATTTGCCCTTTATACCTTTTATAGCTTTTATACCTTTTATATGTATAAATATTACAAAATTCAGATTGAGTTGAGACTTCATTTATAACAATACGTATAATTGAGAGTTAAATCTGAACATATATGGGGTGAAGAGAATTGTTCTGCCCTGTCCTGTTGTATTCTGAGACTCAGCATCTTGTTTACTGCCTGACTACCTTAACCACTGAGCTATTGAATCCTTTAGGAAATAAAAGGTTTGTAGAGATCAAATTTGTTTTGATAGACATCTGAAGTATTTTATGTTTTTGTTTACTTTCAGGTATTCTAGGTAACGTTAAAACTGTTTGTATTTGTGACTACATTATGAAGGACACCTCAAGCATTTCAGCCTAAGGTCATTGCTGTTTTTCCCTATAAAGGACTTTTAGAATAGTTTTCAGCAGCAGGGTGAACTGCAGGCAGTATGTCTACTATGTAGCACATTAATTATGTAAACAAAAAAGACCAATCCATTTGTAGACCAAACATACTTTTACAATGAATAATATCTGTGAGTAATAATATCAATAAATTAAGGGTTGTAAATAATCTAGGAATGTTGCAGTTAGCTTGCAAACCAAGATTTCTAAAAGACACGAATTTGAGCATAAAAGCAATAAAGAAAGCAATATTAATCAGGAAGAGGAACACAAATGGAAAATTAATATTGTGTAACAGAAAATACTTTTCAGCAGTAACAGCTGGTGACCAAATTAAGATAGCTGGGACTGGGAATTACCTACCTCTGCCAAAAATAATTATTCCTGATTTTCCCTTTCCTTCTACCCAGCACACATAGAAAATCACATCTCCCAGATGAAATCAGTCAACCAGCTAAACAAGCCTCTGGTCTCCTTCTCAATACAAATCCCCAAAATGAGCAGGAAGCCTCTAACATTCTGCTTTCCAATTACTGACCTCTTCCCGATTTTCCCTTTTTACTCCTTTTAACAATATCCCAGGTCTCACATATAGATCAATTCTTGCTGTTGCTTTTGAAAACTGCTAGAAAACTTCTTTGTCTTTTTCCTCTGGGACTTCTGGAGCTATTTCTGAAGTGTAAATAGAATGTTGTTATATTGCATTCAGCAAACTAGGAGGTAAATCTGCTTTTAGCTCCAAAGAGCACTGAAAAAAAGCTTCTTGTTAACCTGCTTAGAATTTCCATTTTTTTTTTTTATTTTTTTTTTCAGTGTAAGAGTCACAAGCAGGGTCTAGCAGTCTTTCCTCTCTGTTCCTCTCCTGACTGTATTCTGATACTAAAAGAATGTACATTTTAATTTCTTTTATTCTTAGGTGTTTTTTAATCTAGAGTTGGCAAATATTATATATGGAGTGGTAATTCGTGTCGAGAAAATGGCTGATATTAATAAAGAAGGGGGAGATCTGGGAGTGTGGCCATGGGGGTTGGAAATTCATGTGGTTGAGATATCATTAGACTCTTAACGATGAGGCCATCAGGAATATAAAAGAGTTGAGAGGGAACAAAGAAGGGTGATTCAGGAGACTCCATGCAGTCTCCAGTTTCTTGTTCTCCAGCCATTGAGGCATGGAAGTTTCTGGGTGTTTGCTCTTGTTGTTATATGCAAAGTTGTTTGACCAATGAAAAGTTGTTTTGAAAAGAACTGCTGTGGAAAGAAGGGTATAAGAGGGGAGCCTGCCCTCAAGATTAAAAAAAATAAAAATAAAAGGCAACGCGATGTAATGAAGTTATGTTGTCAATGGGGAGGCAGAAAGAAGGAGTGAAGAGGAGCAGGCTAGTGGAACGGAGACCAGGACAGGAACAGGCACGTTGATTGCCTCATGAAGATAGCTTTGGCCAGACTCATCAAACTGCTCAGAGAAGCTTGTACTGAAAGTCACTGGAAATGGGCGTACCAGTGCTGGAAAGAAGCTCCAGCTGAGAGAAGCGGACCCACGCACACAACTGCCCCTCACTGGTAAGCAGTTGCGTGTTGTGGGGAATCGGACATCCTTAGAAACAAAGACTGTCCTGGTAACCTTACAGCTTATTCTCCTTATTAACAATCAGACAGTTTATGATCCTGAAACATGGGACCAAACTGATGTCAAGGTGTGGGACTCTGCAACTAAAAACGACAAGGTTGCGGCGGGATTGCTCAGCACCTGGTGAGCAATCTCTGAGGCCTTAAAGAGCCATGTGGAGCCACAATCACAAACATGTGGCTTGCCAGATAGTGAGGGAGCTGTGGGCTCCGTCACTGATCTGACTGCTACGCCATCGCCCCCCCCCCCAGCCGCTACAGCCATCGAAGGCTTTTGCTGTTACTCCCCCTACTGACCTGGACGTGCCTTTTGACCCAGGCCCTATTGGCCTTGAAAAGGAGATGGATATGCTTTTCTTCGACCTGGGAAGAACGGGATACATAAGGCCCAAAGACCGAGTTGCTTGACAACTTAAAGCGAGACATATTGTTCAAAAGGAATGGAAAATGGACACTGCTTGTAATTAAGAAAGGGAATGTAAAATGGAGACTGTTAAGTCATGGAACTTAAAGGATTTTTTGTTACCTTTCCTGATTGTATGTATGTATAGGCATACTCGGATTTAGTATGTAAAAGCAATGTTCTATATATTTAGAATGTTTGATGTTCGTGTGTGTGTGTTGGTGGAACGTAGACTCCCTGCACACCCAGCACTGTTTACCTGCCTTGTATACCTTTTATAAGTATAAATATTACAAAATTCAGATTGAGTAGAAACTTCATTTATAACAATACTAATAATGAAGTTATACCAATGTGATGGCTTTACTCAGCAGGGCAGCTGAGTTCCAACACAACCTCAGTGCCCCTCCTCAAAGGGAAAGAGGGAGAAAATACAGTGAAAAGGGTTCAAGTGTAGAGATAAGGACCGGGATATCACCCAGACTCTATGGCCACTCCAACCCCTCCAACAGACCTTGCTGCCACTCCAACCCCTGAGATGGTCCCTGCGGCCACTCCAAGCCCTAGGGTCACTCCAAGCCCCCTGACGGGCCCTGCAGCCACTCCTAGTCCTGTGATGGGCACTGTGGCCACTGCCTGGGGATAGGCTGGGCATTGGTCAATGAGTGGTGAGCAATTGCATTGTGCGTCACTTGTTTTGTACACATTATTAGTAGTAGTACTATTATAATTTTAATATTTATTTTCCTTTCTTTTGTGTCCTGTCTTTATCTCAACCCACAAGCTTTCACATTTTTTTTTTTATTCCCCATTCTCTCTTCCATCCCACTGCGAGAAGAGTGGGGGAGCATATGGCTGTGTAGTGCTCAGCTGCCTGCCGGGTTAAACCACAATGGATGGTCCTTTTGCCATGTAAACCCAATACAGACAATAACATGATCTTTATAGTTCTGGTGGTAACCTCACTTACTTACTGTTTTACAGATTTTATTGTCAGAGGAATTGGAAAAGCCTTTCCAAGCTCTGCTTATACAACAAAGAGGCTGATTATAATGCAGACAGAACACACTGTAGCTCGTTCTAGAGGCAGCGAAAGCTCCTGTGATACATCAACAGTATGGACTCAGTTTTTACACATGGAAGTGGCTGAATTAGGCCCACAACAATAGTTGATCTCTTAAAGAAAATACAGAACCTCTTTATGTCTACCCATTCACTTGTACTACAAAAATGCAGAGGTAATTCCAGAGGAATTCCAAGGAAGAACAAGTAGCTGGTGGAGAGAAGAGTAATTGAATTAAATACACTAATAACCATGTTTATTTTATATGTTTTTATTTTGTTTGTTTGGAAAAGTTGCAAAGCATGAAAAAAAAAAAAATCCTAATTGCATTGAAGTATTAAAATATGAATTAATAAATAGTGCCTTAACATGAGTGTGTCATACATGTCATTAACTTTATCTAAGGCAATAGATTCCAGTCCTTTGGGGGAAAACAAACAACAACAACAACAAAAAGACTGTTGCTCATGAACTGAGAGATAAAATAAGAGGTTAGGAAGTCTGACGATACCTCTGGGTTTCCTCTGTGCTGTATATCTGCTCATGCTAGCAGGCTAGTAAAGAGCTAAGTTAGCAGAAACTTTTGTCTAAGTACCAGAGGTTTATCAAGAATAGCTAGGAAGGCGAGGAATGGCCTGTGAAACAGTGACCAGACTCAATGAGCAGCATGAAGGGCAGACTGTGAGATGAAGGAGAGCAGTAGCTACCTGGTTCAAGTGCCAAAAGATTAGCTGTATCCCCAGTTAAATCTTGTTACTCAGTTTGATAATCCCAAACTAGATGCTTCTCCATGAGGAGGAAATAAACTTCTGACATGGTAATTGCATTATCAAAGGAGAGGATACTGAACAGTTACAGTAATCCTTCAGAAAAAAAGCTATTGTGTGTATTATTGTTTGTTTGCCTCAGCTGCCTGATTACAGCAGGTGCAGTCAGCTTCTATCTGTAGAATTCTTTCATAACAAAATTATTCTAAGTTTTTAAAATATATTGTGGGAAAAGTACAGGTAATACTTCCCTCTGACTAGTCACTATCATGAGGGTTTCTGTATCACCTGCTGTCTGTATTTGAACCTTTAATTTTGTGCAATATTTAACTCTCACTATCATACCTAATAGGCTGAGTAAACAGGCATTGGTTTTTATTTTAAAATTTAATTGCATATTGTGTTCATTTGGATGGCTGTTTCCTCAAATTAAATACCTTGTAAATTAAATTCTGTGCTCTACACTAAAAGCGGATGCACTCAGGGCAGA
The DNA here is from genome assembly GCF_964035555.1 of Netta rufina. Lineage (NCBI taxonomy): Eukaryota > Metazoa > Chordata > Aves > Anseriformes > Anatidae > Netta > Netta rufina. The sequence continues at coordinate 37,358,224 of NC_140123.1, read as the reverse complement.
GGCTATCTTCTCACAGGAACCTATATTTCTAGTGAGTAACACCATGTACATGATCTTTTGTATATGAACCTAAGAATTCAAATTTTAACTGAATTTCTCACTCCAGAGAGAGATGTCAATTTGATTAAATATTTACCTTTTCATTGTAGTCTACTTCTTCAATCTGCAAATCTAAGAAGTTGTTACAGTTATTTTTTTGTTTGTTTGTAGCTTTTATTTTTTTCCACAGCTTACCTTTGTTCTAAGTGTATGTTCAATATAAATATTAAGCAAAAGTTCAAAAAATTTCTTATGACATCTCTGTGACCCGTAGTCAGCATAGAGTACAATAATCTTAAGCTACAAATGTCATACAGCTCTAAATGTGATAACCTATTAATCATCACAGGATTCTGAGAAACAACGAAAAAAACAAATGCATTTCTTAATACTGAAAATGAAATCAAAGACAAAGGAAATGAATGAATATATGAAATAATAAATGAATGAATGAAAAAAGTGATAATATTAATTTAAAAAAAAAAGCCAAACAGGCAGAATTAGAACTCATTTCTGCTACCTTCTTCTCTTACATTGTCTAATTTATCTAAGCTGTATTTCACTTTCAGACTTTAAGATGTATTTTCTAAGATATATTTACCGATACTTAATATTCTCCAATTGTTTTAAATTTGTTGTCATGACAATTTTCATTTATTTGTACTGCAAGTTCATTGTCTCCTGGGTGTGACCAAAACACACAAATACACATTTCAAAATGAATCTATTAGTCTTACATTTTCTCCTGTATGATTTTTCTCAAGGGTTACATTTCTCCACAATTAAAATGCATGCTTCATTGCCTTCCTCAGTTTTCATTAATTAGAAATCCTGCTGAGTATAGACTGTTGCTAAGATATGCTCACATAGCAAAAGCAGTCAAGCCTAAACATAGAAAGGTGTGGGATATTGTTTAGCCCCTCACCAAAAGCTCATCTGAAGATAATAATGTTTTTCTCTCTATTACTAAATAATATTGTCTGCTGTGTTTTGGTAAATTTTCCAGTCTGAGTGCATTTCAGAGGATTTATGCAAAGAATAAGTCTAATGGAAGGTACTGCTGTACACAAAATATATACTTTCCTTCAAGATTTAATAAATGCTCAGCTTAAGTTATCACTTCAGTGGAGGATTATGCCTCAAATTCCTACACAGATTCTGTCAGATACTCCCAATCTATTAGTTTCTCACATTCCTGGTTCATAATGAGTATTTTGCTTATGTCCTTCCTATTAAGCTGACCTATCATAAGACAGACTGGTCTGCCATACATCTTACACTTAACACACATTTGCTGGATTTGAATGCCACAGAAATGTCATATTATTTCAATAGAACTGAGACTTAAAATTCATTAAACTAAATGGATAGGCTCATGTCATTGCTACAGAAATAATATGTATATTTATTTTGCCAGTGGATACGGTATGCACACCACCCATTTTTTCAAAATTACTTGTTGTTTTAATGTTTTTCATAGTCCTTTTTTTTTTTTTTCCTTCTCTGTGACTAACATGATGCAAAAATTACCAAGTATGAAGTGTTAAGAGCACTGAATTCTAAAATAGCAATGAATTGAAGTAAGAGTTTGCTTGCTTTTTTGTTTGTTTTTACTGTCAAATGATGCAGTTCATCAGATTTTATTTTCTGTGAGAAACATTATGTCCATAATCACCAGATATTTTAACATGCTGCCATAGGTCATATAATTATTATATTGATAAATTATCATAATAATTGTATAAATTAATTTTACACTTCCAGACAGTTAAATAATATTTGTACAAAAGGAGAGTTTTTTCCAGGAAAGGCTCGTTGCCAGAATTACAATGGGATTTAAAAGCCTAATCACACACTGAAAACTACATGGGTCATTTCTGTTCAAATGTGTATTGGTTTTCAGTTCAAGTCCATTGTTTAAGATCAACCTGATATTACAGTTTTACTGATGAATACCAAGAAAAGCTGTGATAATAAGACAGGTGTCTCTGCTAGAAAGGAAGAATGGCAAATGAGTTGATTTTTGAGTATGTCAGATGTTATTGAGAAAAACGGGGATGATAAACTATGTGGATGTATGGCACTGGAAGAAACTATCATTGATATGCTTTACTTTAAAATCCAGAATTAATTTAGAAAATAAGAAGGTTGCTTGTGTAATGTTCTTATGGTGAAAGACAAAAGGAAATTATCCCATTTCACTTATCAGTTAAGATGATGGGTTTCTTTTTTTGTTCATTTCTTTGGTTAGTTGGATTCTTCTTGTTACTGGTGTGTTTTTTTTGTTTGTTTGCTCATTTGTTTTTGTTTTTTAATCTCAGTCGAATCATTAAATGTTTCAATGGAGAAAATTTTGAGAATCTTAGTTATCATTATAAGATTTACAGTTTTGTTACCTGAAAGTTAAAAGTAAATAATTTAAATTGAAATAAGAGCTTGAATGAAAATTATGGTTAAATGAAGAAAACTTGGAGACTTGGAATAAGGTGATCAAACTATTTTCTTCTGACTGTGTCTAAGAAAAAATCATAGAATCATTAAGGTTGGAAAAGACCTCCAAGATCATCTGGTCCAACCATCCCCCTACCACCAACATCACCCACTAAACCATGCTCCTAAGCACCCCATCCAACCTTTCCTTAAACACCCCAGGGATGGTGACTCCACCACCTCCCTGGGCAACACGTTCCAATGCCTAACTTTTTTTCTGAGAAGAAATGTCTCCTAATTTCCAACCTAAATCTTCCCTGGCAAAGAGATTCATTCCAGGTTAAGATTTATTTAATATCACATGTCTTGTTATTAATATCTATGAGTGGCACAGTATCTGTTTAGCAATTGAATCATTGAATCATAGAATATCCCAAGTTGGAAGGGACCCACAAGGATCATTGAGTCCAACTCCTGGCACCACACAGGTCTGCCCGAAAATTCAGACCATATGACTAAGTGCACAGTCCAAATGCTTCTTAAACTCCAACAGGATTGGTGCCCTGACTACTTTCCTGGGGAGCCTGTTCCAGTGTGTGACAACCCTCTCAGTGAAGAAGTTCTTCCTGATGTTTAGCCTAAATCTCCCCTGCCTCAGCTTGACACCATTCCCACAGGTCCTATCACTAAAGGGAATACAGATCAGTGCCTTCCCCTCCACCTCCCACATGTGGAAGCTGTAGACCATGAAGAGGTCTATCCTCAGCCTCCTCATTTCCAGGCTGAACAGGCCAAGTAACTTCAGCCACTCCTCATACATCTTCCCCTCTAAGACCTTTACCATCTTAGTAGCCCTTCTCTGGACACTCTCCAACAGTTTTACATCCTTTTGCTACTGTGGTGTCCAGAACTGCACACAGTACTCGAGGTGAGGCCACACCAGCACAGAGTACAGCAAGAACCTGAGCAACTCAGAATTATCCTCAGCTTTAAAAATGAATACCGTGTTTCAGTATTTTCTGTTTCTTTTACTGCATGAAATTTCTATTATTACAGAACAATATCACATTCAATTCACATGAGTAAAGTCAATACTATGTTAAGCTAAACTGATCTTTCCAATATTCTTTTGTTTTAATGGCTAAAGCACACATGCTATGCAAAGAAATGTGAGACTATAACAACAATCTGGGGATTAGTAGACCTGAAAAAACAAGTCATTTTGCTGAATACTATGTTATTAAGATCTAAACTTATCCCAAATGTAATACATTGTTTTAAAAGTGTTGCAAAGTCATTTATAAAAATACCAATGATAGCAGTTTACTATGAAACTGTTTGCATACAATCATTTGAAATGAAAATTGTAATGAGTTCAAAATTGTCACTTTTGAAATCTGTGTACATATCAATGATAAACTATGTTATAGATATGTATAAATTAAATTTATTATGCATGTTTGAATGATGTTCTCACTCTACGTCTTTAATCACATCAATATTTACAACTAAATGTAATAAAATGCGCATTTACAGTAAATATGTGATGGAATTATATTTGGCCTCTGTGCTAGTTATAGGTTTCAGCTTCCAATTCTAAGCAGTTTCAGTTGTGCATTGGTGGAAAGGATCATTCTTGACTTTATAACAATTTTTTTGAACAATGAAGTTACTTTGGGCAAAGCTGTTGTGTTTGGAAATGGTATTATCTCTCACCACCTGGTAGCCTTATTTTTCCGTTGGTGTACCTTAGACTGTAGGTGGTCTATATTAATACAAACACCATGTTTACAATCTACATGCCACTAACAGCCAAAACAAATTCCATGACCTTTTTGCTAAGCTGTTGTGAGACAATCGATTGTGTTGGAACTATTCCAGTCTAGTGTAAAACTCAGAACATTTCCTGTTCTGAGTGGATTTTACATATAGAATCATAGAATCATAGAATATCCTGAGTTGGAAGGGACCCTTAAGGATCATCAAGTCCAACTCTTGACACCGCACAGGTCTACCCAAAAGTTCAGACCATGTGCCTAAGTGCACAGTCCAATCTCTTCTTAAATTCAGACAGGCTCGGAGCAGTGACCACTTCCCTGGGGAGCCTGTTCCAGTGTGCAACCACCCTCTCTGTGAAGAACCCCCTCCTGACGTCCAGCCTAAATTTCCCCTGCCTCAGCTTAACCCCGTTCCCGCGGGTCCTGTCACTAGTGTTAATGGAGAAAAGGTCTCCTGCCTCTCGACACCCCCTTACAAGGAAGTTGTAGACTGTGATGAGGTCTCCCCTCAGCCTCCTCTTCTCCAGGCTGAACAGGCCCAGTGACCTCAGCCGTTCTTCGTACGTCTTCCCCTCAAGGCCTTTCACCATCTTCGTAGCCCTAATATATGTGTGTAAATTTTATTTTATTTTTTTTTAACCTTTGGAGAAATATGGTAGTTCTTACAAAGTATTTGTGTGTGCCCAAGATTTTATGAAACTAATTACCTACCTCTAAAGTTGTCACTGGTATCCTTAAAATACTGTGATTAGAGTGCTGACACTAGCTTCCATTTTGGCACTTAGCTTTCACTAAATATTCAAATAATTTTGCATATGGATTCCTTTTTCTACTCCCATTTATTACCTTAGCAACTGCAAACTTCAAAGATTAACAGAGAATGAACAAAGCAGATGAATGAACAGGTCAAATGCTGGATAAGGAATGGGGAAAGTGATGGCTATATCTTTTGGGAATAAAATACTTTTGTATTGTAATCCCATAGTCTGGAAAGAGAAAATATCATTAAAATGCTGCACACAATCAATTTGCAGGAAGTTGAAGAAAGTTATCCTACTTTAACATTGTCTCATTTACATACCAATGCAAAGTTATTTGCAAATTGTGTAATTGTTGCACACTGGACCAGTATTTAAAGTATGCAGATCAAATTGATCTCACTATCATTCTCAAAACTTTCCATAAATTCATCAGAGTGATAACAATATGTATCAGTTTTGTAAATCTACTTGAGGTGAAAAAAATTAACAGTTTGAATTTCTTTAATTTATATGCCTGTTTACCTATGTATGGAAATTTTATGCTGGAATATATCTCATCCTCTGTAAGTTTTAAGAAGAATACAAAATAACTTGGAAAAGATTTTTACTTTAAAAGTAAAAATCTTTGCAGATGAATGTTGAAAACAATGACCTTTAACATAGTTACTTACCATGGTGCGTTGTTGGGGCTGATTTATTTTTTTTACTGGTAGGTAAGGGATTAAGATGGGAAGAGTGCACTGGGTTTTACCTACTGCATAGCTTTCACTAAGCCTACTTGGAAGGCAGCTAAGTCTGTATCACTTGCAAGGTTAGCTTTCATTTTGTCTGTCCATTGCAGTTGTTAGAGTATATGCTCTGCTACCTTTTTAATATTCAGTTTGACTTGGCAAGGACAAAGTTACAGTTGTGCTGCAGGAAACCCTTTGGGGAAAACAAAAAAAACAAATTTGTTGTAATCATTTAAATGTTCTGCAGTGCAACAAACAACAAAGTAACCAATATCCTGTTTCTTATTCACATTAGCACCACCTGTGTTATCTTACAAAATACAAATACATAATTTACAACATATTTTTACTGCAAAGATGGGCAAGAATGGGTACAACAATGTTAGTGTTCTCACTTTCTGTCTGGTGGTGAACAGTAGAGCTGTACAAAAGTCGATGATGTACAAATAAATATAAATGATTCTGCTACTGGTGAGCACTGCTTCAAGGAAAAGCATATCAAATTCACCTATGATATAGGAATCTAGTAATTCAAACAATTTATGTGATTCTGTAAACATTATCCTATCTTTCTGTCCTTCTAATAAGACAAAAGAAAGCCAAGTGATTTAAATTTTTTTCATAGCCAAGACTGAAAACTTTTGATCTAACCTTTCTTTTTGTGAGCTGGACAAATTCTGCTTGTAAATAAAAGGTAATAAATTACATAAATCTCCATGTTCTGAGTCTGTTTTGCCTGTCATGATAATTGTTGGGTGATCTCTCTGTCTTTATCTCAACACTTGAGCCTTTTTCATTGTATTTTCTCACACTTTGAGGAGGAGGAGTGAGAGAGTGGTTCAGCTGCCCAGCTGAGTAAAACCACCACACAAACAAACAAGCAAATAAAATAAATAAATAAATAAATAAATATTATATAGAGAGAGATGCAGAATAAAATATGTTATTGTATTTATATCCAATACTTAGACTTAATCAGTAGAAATATTTTTTTAGTTTAATTAGCAGTTCAGAATCAACCTTCACACATACTAATATTGTTTAAAATCCGTTATGAGTTATAAATTTGTCAATTATTTAAGCTTAAACTGTTCCTTAAACAATAAGATGTTCCAGGAATATTTGTAAGTCTATCTCACATTTTTATTCTTGTCATAGGTAAAAATCTTCACAATACACAATACACTGTCATTAAATGAGATCGTGAGTAAAACACTTCATATTCAGAAAGAATAATAACAAAAGAAGAAGTCACAAACTATTATAACTGTTGATCAAACTTGTTTTTCTAATTCAGCTCAATGGTTGATGCTATGTTAGTACAACAGGATGGGTGGGAAAGATCGGTATATTAACAGAAGGTTAACATAAATAATCTTTTAATCTTTTCTTTAAGAATTTTCTGAGAAAAGAAAAGACAAGGATCAATGTGTTGAAACTAGATGGGCTGTTATTGAGCCAAATGGGTCTTCACAGGCTCTGCAAAAACAATGCAGCTTTTTATTTAGAATTAAAACCTAATTCTTCATGATGTTTCTCAATGAACACTGTTCATTTCATTAATCTCATTAATTACTCTAAGGACATTTTGTTGTCTTGTTTACATCTTTAAATTCTACAAACAACAAAAACAGACATAAAAGACATTGTGCATTTTTTGTATATGTTATTTGTATAAATATTATGTGTAGATATCTTTTATATGTGTATATATATGTGTACATGTATTATGCATGCATGTGTAGGTATGATCATAGCTATATATTTTATCTGCCTATCTAGCTGTCTGTCCCAATATTACTGGCACAGTAATTATGCCAATGAATTCCCTTCTATAATATAAACCTTTAACAAAGGAAGAATTTCTTCAAGGAATAAGTGAGACCTTTTGGAAAGTTTGACACTTTGTTGTAAATGACCTTTCCCAAGGCAAGTTCACTTTCCTATTTTTTTTTTCTCCCACTAGTCAGCATTTTATCTCATTTCAATTTAAAAATAAATAAAGTCACCATTATTTGGAAATGTCACATTTTTCTTTTTAAAGTATTTAATATTTCTGAGAAGAGGTTTTAAGGAACAAGACCAATATTAATAGAAGTAACAATATTATCACTTAATCTAATTTAGACTGTCTTTCAGTAATTCAAGATACACCAGTCCAGATATAGTCAAGGTATACAAAATGCAGAAGTATTAATGGAGTTTAAAAAGCATTACTTTCTCTGGCATAGCATAGGGGCATACCCCTATAGTGAATCTACAATATTTTAGGACAACCAACCAACCACCATCACCTCCACCAAAAACAAACAAACAAAGAAAACACACACACACACACCCCACCACCAACAACAAAAACACCATGCACCTTGTCATTTTATCAGTAAAGATTTATCTTTAAAGAAATGTCTGAAAGGACATTCAGAGTGCTACTAACAAACAAACAAAAAATTGTAGCATCCTTATCTGTATGTATAAGAAAAGTTCTGTATTACAATGATTAGAATTTATCATTAACTTTACATTAATTCAAATTTATTATTAAGTTCTTTTGCTGTCAGTCTATTACTGTGTTTTTTCATTCCATATGACAGCTTCAAATACACGACAAAATAACATTCCATCCAATCTCAGTATGCTTTAAAGGCCATCTATGATTCCTAAGAAAAGCTATGAATAACAAAGTGAAAATTGCTATTTCATACATGCTCCATATAAATCAAACACTATATGCAGAAATGAAGAAAGTTTTATTCTTTATGCTAAATATATATATGTGTATATATAGAGAGAATATTAATATTTTATTTGTTTCCGTTTATTGATTATGAATTGGTGCAGTGTGGACATGACAGATTAATTTTAATAGCTATTGAACAGTTTAACAAACTAGATTATGGTTCATCAAGTTTTACCTACTTCAAGAAAGCAGTGAGAATTTTCTCAATTAATTCTAGAATTCTTTTAGCAACCTTTTATTGTCAAATATGAGGATTTTAGAAAGGACTGAGAAGATCACTTCATGTGGTGACACATATGATTTATGAGGAACCCAAGTAGTTTTGGAATTGTAGCTGGAGGACAGTTTCATCAGATGTCTGTGTGTGGACATCTGAATTGAGGCTTGAGCTAATATGAGCTAGTCATCCCAAGTTAGCTTCAGAGTTAGTGGAGGAAATATCCAGCTTCCTAGCACAGTTTATGGGATGAATTTTAGATGTCTTTAAACTAAAATTAATCCCATCCTTGGCTAAAAGCTGATTAATAACATCAGAATCTGGTTGATCCTTTGAAGTGCTAAGCATTAGATGAAGAAAATATGTATACTTTTTTTTTTTTCTTTTTTAAACCCACAATGACTTAATTTAAACAATTGCTCATTGCTCAAGGACATTTGCTGGATCATGGGTAGAGTGAATGGCTTACAAGATAAAGCCCTCAACAAAAACTAAACACAGGATTTTGTCAAAGATAGTAAAGAAAAAAAAATAAAAAAATAAGAGAGATGTTGTGATCCATCTAGTGCTTTGGTAGGATTCACATTTGGATTAATCTGACTTGAAATTCAGGAATTTAGGCCAAACCTTTAAAGATATGAATAGTGATCTAATAGCGATCTAATAATTGAGAGACTGTATAGCTGTTGTTCAGAAGAATGTTAGTTTGGGGGCAGAAACATGTTTCTTCTCATGCTGAGACTTTCTGAAAGAAAGAAGGTCAAGGGAATGCAATATGTTCTCATTTTGTGTGTCAGGAATTTTTACAGTCATTTAAGTTTCATTTTCATTCTGTTCCACTGGAAATTTATAGAACTTAATCAGTGAAAAATATGTGTTCAGACAAAACAACGCAAAAATAACAGGAGCAATACTTTGTCTCTTTAGTTACACAGATGAATTTACTGAGAGACTTTTTCAGTAGGTTAATTGGTAAAACTGAGAGGCATGTTCCCTAATACATAGCACAGAAGCTATTAAAGAGTAATTTATACAGTAATTATATCTCCAGCTGTGACATAATCCTACTCTCTCCTACTTATCATACTTACTGTGTATGATTGGCTAACCAAAGTAGTGTCGTATACATTCCTATTACAGCTTCCTAATTTAGAGCTTCAATGTTGGCATCAGCCCATAAGTAGGAGAAATAGAAACAACAACAGAAGCATCCCTCAACCACCCAAATTCCCTCTCACATCTGGTCTGGAAGTATTTTGAAAAGCTGTCAGAATTAAAATGATTAAGTAACATTACATGTCTCTCACTTTCTTTAGATTTATGTATATCTTCTTCCACTTTAACACACCCTGGTCTGTTATAAACTATGTCTGCCATTCTTTATCATCACCATGAGAAAAATAATGTTTCCAAGCAAACAAGGTTCATAAAGTTCTATCGGGATTATACCAAAAGGAATTTGCTAATCCTCACCTCCAATTGCCTTTTACTGAAAGACTTCAAAGTACTTTTAAATTTCATTATTTATTCATTTTAACCTGAGAAGGGATACCAAAGCAGTTACAAATTCCTATTTCCATCAAAAATGATTTATTATTTTTTTTTGGTAACAATTCCAATTAAAAGATACACAGTAATGGAAAGAGAATAATGTTTCTATAATTCATTATCTCATGCTGTTCGGTCAAAAAAAGTAGGTAGAACTACTTATTATATTTTATACTATTAAAAATAATTGCAGAAACAGAAAACTGAAAATAACTGTTCAGAGATTGTATTTCCAGGAATCTGTAGTATTCTGAAGGGCAAAGAGGGTTCATTTCATTAAAAAATATTTCCATATATTCTTAGATAGACCTTATATAATTATTTTAAACAACAAATAGATAGATCTTTTCCTTTCTCTTATTCTCTCCTCTTCTTTTTCAATAATCTAAAGAGAGCCTTAAAGTTCTAAACAAATAAAATTAACTGTATATGTTTTAAAGAAAAGGACATGGAGATTTCTTCAGAAAGGCACATGGAAAGTTAATCTGAATCATAAGGCTTGCTATGGAAAAAAGAGGTGTGTTAGGTGCTTGAAGCATCTCATTCTTTGGTATTTATTTATCTGTGGTTGTTCCATGACAAAGCTTTCCTTCCTCTCCATGATTTAGCTCTAGAAATGCACACATGTTACAAGATAAAGCACTAAGATACAAGATAAAACACTCAGAATGGTCAATGAATTAAAATAAACAAATAAACAAACAAACAAATAAATAAATAAATAAATGTTTTTATAATCTTTTGATACAATTTGTCTTTCACAGAATCACAGAATTTCTAGGTTGGAAGAGACCTCAAGATCATCGAGTCCAACCTCTGATCTAACACTAACAGTCCCCACTAAACCATATCCCTAAGCTCTACATCTAAACGTCTTTTAAAGACTTCCAGGGATGGTGACTCCACCACTTCCCTGGGCAGCCCGTTCCAATGTCTAACAACCCTTTCAGTAAAGAAATTCTTCCTAACATCCAACCTAAAACTCCCCTGGTGCAACTTTAGCCCATTCCTCCTTGTCCTGTCACCAGGCACGTGGGAGAACAGACCAACCCCCACCTTTCTACAGCCTCCTTTAAGGTACCTGTAGAGAGCAATAAGGTCACCCCTGAGCCTCCTTTTCTCCAGGCTGAACAAGCCCAGCTCCCTCAGCCGCTCCTCGTAGGACTTTGATCTTGTTTTTTTTTTTTTTTTTTTTTTTTTTTTTTGTTTCATTTTATTGTTGTTGGTTTTTTTTGTTGTTTGTTTGTTTGTTTTGTTTTTGTTATGTTTATACAGAAGCTTTGGTTTTGTTTATTTTCATAGAATCATAGAATATCCCAAGTTGGAAGAGATCCATAAGGATCATCAAGTCCAACTTCTGGCACCACACAGGTCTACCTAAAATTTCAGATCGTATGTCTAAATGTACAGTCCAAATGCTTCATAAACTCCAACAGGTTTAGTGCCCTGATTACATTCCTGGGGAGCCTGTTCCAGTGAGCCCTCTCAGTGAAGAACCTCTTCTTGATATCCAACCTGAACCTCACCTGTCACAGCTTGACTACATTCCTTCATGGCCATGAGCTTGACTCCATAGCCCAGCTAGCTCAGTCGGTAGAGCATGAAACTCTTAATCTCAGGGTTGTGGGTTCATGCCCCACTTTGGAGAGGAAAGAAATTACTCTCTGCTTCTCACAAATGAGCGATGATTGACCATGTCCTTGAAGCAGGAGAACCAACATTCTCACAACGAGAGCCCAACCCTCCTCTCTTCTTCCTATTTCCACCTTTTATTGCTGAGTGTGACATCACATGGTATGGAATATCCCTATGGATGGTTTAGGTCAGCTGACCTGGTGATGTTTCTCTTCTCGCTTTTTGCCCACCCCCTAGGAGGGTTAGAGAGAGGCCCAATGTTGTGCCACTGCTGCTCAGCAGTAGACACAACACTGGTGTGATAACACTGCTGTTCCAGCTACAAGTGCAGAGTACAGCACTGTATGGGCTGCTGCAGGGAAAGTTAACATTCCAGCCAGACCCAGTACAACCTCATATTGCTGGTCACCAGAGAGAAGAGATCAGCGCCTGCCCCTTCACTCCCCCTCATGAGGAAGTTGTAAACCATGATAAGGTGTCTCCCCTCAGCCTCCTCTTCTCCAGGCTGAAATGGCCAAGTGACCTCAGCCGCTCCTCATACATCTTCCCTTCTAGGCCCTTTACCATCTTCTCTGGACACTCTCCAACAGTGTCATGTCCTGTTTGTACTGTGGTGCCCAGAACTGCACACAGTACTCGAAGTCAGGCTACACCAGTGCAGAGTAGAGCGGGACAATCACTTCCCTCAACTGACTAGCAATGCCATTCTTGATGCACCCCAGGATACAGTTGGCCCTCCTGGCTGCTAGGGCACACTGCTGGCTCGTATTCAACTTGCTGTCAACCACAACCTCCAGATCCCTCTCTGTGGGGCTGCTCCTCAGCATCTCATTGCCCAGTCTGTACATATTGCCTTATTGCTCTTGTTAAACTTCATGTGGTTGGTGATTGCCCAGCTCCTCAGTCTGTACAGATGTTGGTTTCAAATAAAAGAACATTATTTTCCTTTTCTTTACAGAGAAACTGCCCAACTGCCTCAGCCTGTCCTCATAAGAGAGCTGCTCCAGCCCTCTGATCATTATCTGGACTTGTTCTACTAGGTCCATGTCCTTCTTGTGCTGGGAGTCCAGAACTGAATGCAGTATAATTAGGATCTCACAAGAGCAGACTAGAAGTTATGCTTCTTTTGATATGGTTGTCTTTCTGGGTGGCAAGCTCACATTGCCAGTTTATGCTGAGCTTCCTGTCAACCAGTTCACCTAAGTCCTCCTCAGAGATTCTCTCAATCCATTCTCCACACAGATGATATGCATGTTGTGAATTGCCCTGACTTTTTTTCCCTTTGCTTTTAGTGTGGTGCACATTAGTTTGGGGGACTAGCTTTGTTTTTCACTATAACTTGAATACTTCATGGAATTGCTGATTCCTTTGCTTAACATGTTTTAATATTCTACTGCTTTAGTTGTGCTTATGTGAAATGTTTTTGGTTACTACTTATGATTCATGAATCTTTTTAAGGCTTGTGAAGAAAGGTGAACTTACTTGGCAATTGGCAATAAGTTTAGCAGCTGTGATGGACTGACTGGTTTGAGTTAGGAAAACTTCACTGCAAGTTTTTTGGGATGAAATTATTCTATTATGTGATTATTTTTTTTTTATTATTATATATTTATTTTTTTTTTTTGCTTTAGTATAGCAACAGAACGAAGATCAAATGTGAAAGTAATTTCCAAGGTTTTACAACTAGCTGTTCATGTTTTGTGGAATAGAACAAGGCCTTGTGAAAACAAGGCACGTTGTACTAGGATGCAGGATCAGCCAGAGTGGTCTTACAATGACCCCTGCTGGCTGCACTACCTACTCCTGCACAAGTAGCCAGCAAATACACCCCGGTGCTACAAACTCTTTGTACCCTTTGTGTAGCGCATGAATACATGCAAATGGTACAGAGTCTGGGAAGTTTTCTGAATTTGTCTCTGAGCTTACATAGAAAGAAATTAAGGATAGCTATTAGATCTCATATTGATCCATCAGGTAGCAAACAGGTTAAATAAAAATGTATGCAAAGTAGAATGATCACAGAGGCAAAGGGAATGACTCCGTTCCACAAAACAGAAAATGCTTTGTGATAGAAATTTGCATTATTCTAAGCTGAGGTGTGTGTATTAATATACCTACCATCTGAAGTGGTAGAAATACTACTACTACAGAAGCAGAGAAGTACAACTTTCTAAAAATAGTTTTGATCTTTTCCTTATGCTTCAACAGCTGTGAACATTCCTCTGATTCTTCTGCCTGCTTGTCCAGCTATAACACTCAATGCAGTTACAGAAAGAGAAAGGCAGTTATTTAGTTAACTGATCCTGGACACCTCATTTAAGGCCACATGGAATCTCAAGTCCCTCCCTTCCTGGACAAGCAAAGTCTACAACAAACCTTGATAAAAGAAGTGAAGGACAAAATGGCATCCTCACTAGTTTGTTTGTTCTTCCTAGAAATTCACCCCATTTGAAGGGTTACATACCTTTTAGGAATAAATGTTGCATGAAAAACAAAACAAAACCAAACAAAACAAAACCAGACAAAAAGATATTGAAACAGACCAGTGGATCTTAAGTTATTACTGAAAGGGCAAGTTGTCTTGGATGAGAAAACAAATAAGATTACAGAAATGATACAAGGAAATTGGAAACCATTAGAATACTCCATTATGAAGACAGTATTGTCATGATTCTTAAGGAAATTTTACTTTTACTCGTATTATTATTATTATTATTATTATTATTATTATTATTATTATATTTTTTTCTTTTCAATTTTGCAATCTTCCTCATCCTTAAAGGACTTTTCTTTTTTTTTTCTTTTTCTTTTTTTCTCCCCTCCAATCATTTCCTTTTCTTAAAAAAAAAAAAAAAAAAAAAAAAAAAGGAGGCAGAAAAGGAAGTGGATATCGATTCATTTTTCTTCTAGTTAAAGTCACAAATCAAACTGTGTGTGTGTGCATTTCAGTGAAATCCAGGTCTGCATGAGTAGCTTGCTGTTGCCCTAATTTCTACAGAATAGCTTGAACTTATCTGCCAGCACAATGTTATCATCTGTTGGTAAACAGAACACAGCTGACTATGGAGAGATTAGATGTACCTGAATTAAGTTACATTACTGGAATTCAGAAATATAAACTGAATCCAACTTGAAGCCTTCTGGGAAAAAAAAAAATAAAAATAAAAAAGCAGAAAACAATCTGTTAGCACTAATTTCTGAAAGAAGAAAAAGCTTGATGAATGGTTTGTAAAAAGGCTGAGACTTTTTTCAGTCATTTGTTTTGATACTTGTATTTCAGAAAATATTGAGGCTGACTATTAAGTACTTTATTTATTTTAATACAAATGACACAATCGTTTCAAAACTAACATTCTGAAGGACTTTTGAGTTATGTAGTTCATGATTATGATTTTTACTGATATTAGTACTTTAGTATTCTAAGTACTTTAATTACTTATTCGATGCTATTACAGTGTGAAATATGTTCATCTGATTTGTGTCAGTATGGCACAATGCTAGGACCTCATGGTATGATGAATGTGACCTTCTGTCTTACATACGCTTGTATAACCACAAGTCTAAGAAAAACAGAGTGGTTAATGTAGATGGTTCTTGTATCTTGCAAAGGAATGTTTTAGCAATTTGTGTCAATAGAGAGCTTGAAGGGAAATGTATTTGTAGTCTTTTCCTTGAAGTCTCTGATATCTGGGGGGTTTCAGAATAACTGCTAACTATTATGACTATTGCATGGGACACTATGCAAGTCTCTGATATCTGGCCAGGAGATTAAGGAGATGGGGAGAGCTGAAGAACAACTAAAAGACAAAGCTTGCAGGGGATGCTGCACAAGTCTCTGACATCCAGCCAAGTTGGACAAAGGAGAAGGACAAGAGGGAGGAAGACTATGAGCCTTCAGCACGAGAGACTCCCAGAGACCCCCAAAGGGACCACTGGAGACTGATACTCATGCTCCAGTAGGAGGGTTTTGATTCCGGAAATTAATTATAATAACCCTGTTTTTTTTTAGAAGTAGTAATGAATATGTATCAACCTAGGAGCACAAAAATCAGCTGCTTGATGTAACTGATGTGCGTCTTGGTGAAGCAGAGACTCTCGGCGCACCCAGCACTGTTTGCTTACCTCTATTCCTTTAATAAATTGTAAACTTTGATTATAGCCCTATTTTGAAGACTGAGCGATTTATTACAACAGTAACAACAGAAAACAAAACAAAACAAAACAAAAGTATTCTTACACAATTTAATATCTTCACTTCTCTATTTGAACAAGAACTTCAGTAGTACTTTAACAGTTCCCATCTGGAATTCAGGTTCTACATTTTCATGTAGCAATTGTGTATGATGACCCTTCAGCATTTTTATGAAGACCACAAGCCTATCTGTAAAAATAAGGCAACGTCAGGCCCACTCTAACCATGACCTAAACAGATAATATTGCCTGGATGTTATGGTTTAATCTGGCAGACATCTAACCACCACACAGCCATTCATTCACTCCCCCCTAGTGGGATGGGGAAAGAAAAGTAAATATCAAATATCATCAAGTCTAACTCCTGTAAGGCAAACATAGTTCCTCTTCATTCAACATAGGCTCACAGATAAGCAATGCCTCGTTGTTTGCTTACAGTTCCAGAAAGGCTTTGTGTTTTCATCAATTTTGTGAAGGTTAGAGCATGGCTTCCACTGTCATGCTATGTTTTACCAGATCATTAAGGGCCAATTCTTAAACTTTTGCTTAAGATGAGTACATACAGTTGGATTTTGTTCAAATAAATGATATGGGGCCTGTGCAAAGGATGTATTTTTATTGTATTTGGTATATCACAGTGTCATGGTTCTGCCTGAGTGGGCAGCCAAGCTCCACCACAACGGCTCTCTCACTCCCCTCCTCAAAGAGGAACAGGGAGAAAATATGATGAAAAGGGTTCAAAGGTTGAAATAAGGACAAGAAGATCACGCAGTAATTATTGTAATGGGCAAAACAGACTCGGCATAGGGAGATAGTCATATTTATTGCTTATTACTAACAAGCTAGAGAAGTGAGAAACAAAGGAAAGAAACCAAAAGCACCTTCCCCCCCATCCACCCTCTTCCACTTCCTCCCCCCGAGCAGCACAGGGGAACGGGGGAATGGGGGTTATGGTCAGTCTATAGTGCTTCTCTGCCGCTCCTTCTCGGTCACTCTCGTCCCCTGTGCTGTGGGGTCCCTCCCACGGGATGCAGTCCTTGAACTGATCCGGCATGGGCTTCCCACAGGCAGCAGCTCTTCCAGAACTGCTCCAGATATGGGTCCATACCACGGGGTCCATCCCTCAGGAGAAAACTGCTCCTACCTTGGTCCCCCATGGGCAGCAGCTCCTGCCAGGTCACCTGCTCCTGCGTGGTCTCCTCTCCACGGGCTACAGGTCCGGCCTGGAATCTGCTCTGGCAAGAGTCTTCCACAGGCGGCAGCCTCCATTGGTGCATGGTCTCCTCCACAGGCTGCAGCGTGGAACCCTGCTCCACCGTGGTACTCCATGGGCTGCAGGGGGACAGCCTGCTTCACCATGGTCCTCACCACAGGCTGCAGGGGACTTCTGCTCCAGTGCCTGGAGCACCTCTCCCCCTCCTTCTTCACTGACCTTGGCACCTGCAAGGCTGTTCCTCACTCCTCTCACTCTCCCAGCTGTTGTGTGGCGCAGCATTTTTTTCCCTGTCTTAAATATGCTCTCACAGAGGCGCAAAACAACATCGCTTATTGGCTCAGCTCTGTTCAGCAGTGGGGCCCTTACCAAACATGGGGCAGCTTCTAGATCCTTCTCACAGAAACCACCCCTATGGCCCCCTGCTACCAAAACCTTGCCACGTAAACCCACTACACACAGCTCTAATGAGATTTTATTTATTTATTTATTTATTTATTTATTTATTTATTTTCATGGAACATGTTCAGGGTTAATGAAGGACAATCTGTGACTGGCAAAAATAAAGTCAGTGAACCCAAGACAAGTTTATTAACATCATGCATAGTATAACAGTTTCAGAGTAGGATCAGGAGTTACCAGATTCATCAGTGAACTGATCAAGTAATCGGTCTATGCCTAGGGAATAACTGATGTTCTTCATGAGTATGTACAGACAAATGAATGGTAATACAGGAATGTCTCTTTTGGGTGTCTGAAATACATCTGACTTTTTGACAGGATCCCTTAGTGAGCTGCAGAGGAGAAAGAGGACTAACAGTTATTGGCTCTTGGCAGAATTTTGCAAGCAGCTGCTTTGTTATATTCAAGTGCTGCTGACTGTTTGCCAATACATGTGAAAGTATTTGTCAGCAAGAATTAAGCACAATGGTTTTCACATTCACCTTGTGATAGGGTAAACACAGAAAGGATTTTGAAATTTTTACTGATGTTGTGTACTACCTCAGACTTGTAGCCACACAGGTGGTACCAGCTAGCTGACTGCTGTGTAAAGAGTTCAGGCTCTTTTTCAGATCTTAATGTGTCTGTTTTCAAGGTCCAATTAAGGTGGTCCAATAATAATGTTCTAATTGTCCTACTGTGCCTCAAAGTTAATAACAGTATTGGCCTATTATGATGCTTTGGTTAGTACTGGCACATTATATACAAAATTCTTACTAAGATAAATAATTGGAAAAGAGGAAATAAAGCTTGGTTGAAACAAAACTTCATTCAAAACACACTGAAACACAACTCAATATGCAAGAAACTTAGAGCTATGCAGTTCCATTAATCACAGGAAAATTAGGGAAGAATTGTTATCTATGAGTTAGAGAATGACAGCAAAAGACTGAAACAACCAGGATTTATTCTTATGCTAGGCATGCATTTGCTCCATTTTGTATTCTTCCAATTTATAAAATGTTTGCAACAGTTCGTGGGAATACATTACTGACAGACTTTCTTTGAGAAATATGGAGTGGTTGTCTAACATCCAGATATGGTTCCAACTTCAGGTGGACTGCTTCAATCACAATTTACTCACTTATTTCCCTTTATTCCAGTTCTTTGCTTGTCTAGAATACATCTCCACACCACCAAGCTTCAAATCCTTTCTCTAGCACAGTGAGGACCCTCTATATACTCTTCACTTGTGTGAGGTAGCCATGAAAATTTACAATGGCACAAGATCAGACATAATCATTTTGTACTCACACTTTGCTCAAACCTATTATTTGGAAAGCTAAAATATGAATCGAAGGGAATGGAAATTTTATTTATATTTACTTTATTTATCTTTATTTCAGACAGCTGCGTTAGTACGAGAAACACAGTAATTTATACAGGTGCAATTTATCTAATCTAATAGTGGATGACAATAGAGTTGTTGGTAATTGCTCTATATTAGCAAATAATTTAGCCAAATTAGGATTGTTAAAGTGAACGATTTAGTGCTGAGGGTCTCACATTCACAATGTATGTGTTTAAAGGGTGTTCTAACTGGCTCCAGAATGGTCTCCCCTGCTAAGAGTCCATTAAAGAAGGCATTGCTTTTTGCTATAGGAAGAAATCTATTCCAAACATTCAAGACCACTCCACAAGCTGTACAAAAGCATGGCTAGTGTGAATGACTGAAAGATTTTCCTCAGAATTGCAGTACTGAGACACACCAAAATAGCTGTACAGACTCATGATATATTTATCAGTTCCTATGCTGCAGTAGTGGATGGCTATTAATTCCTAGACTTAGGTGAAAACTTCTGCATGATATGGTTTAACATGTGACTTACAGGATCATAGAATCACTTAGGCTGCAAAAAGATGTTCATGATTACCAACTCCAACTGTCGACCTGAACTACAAAGTTCTGTCACACATGTCGCTTAGTGCCACATCCACATATCTTTTGAAGACCTCCAGGGATGATCTCAACTCATTCCTCAACTCATTCCCTGGCAGGCTGTTCGAATACCTCACAATCCTTTCAGTGAAATTTTTTTTCCTAATATCAAACCCAAGTAATCCCCTGGTGCAACTTGAGGTCATTTCCTCTTTTCCTATTGCTTGTTGCTTGGGAGAAGAGACCAACCCCTGTACCGCTACAACCTCCTTTGATGTAGTTGTAGAAAACGATAAGGTCTCCACAGAAACTCATTTTCTCTAAACTAAATAACCCCATCACTCTCAGCTGCTCCTTGTAAGACTTGTTCTTTGGACCTTTTCCCATCTTCCCCTTCTTTGGACACACTCCAGCACTTTTTGTCCTTATACAGAGGGGCCCAAACCTGAACAGAGTATTCAAAGTGCAGCCTCACCAAAGCCAAGTCCAGGGGGACAATCACTTCCCTACTCTTGCTGGAGACACTGTTTCTGATACAAGGCAGGTTGCTGTTGGCCTTCTTGGTCACCTGAGCACACTGCTGGTTCATATGCAACCAGATATCGACCACTACCTCCAGGTCCCTTTCCGGGCAGCTTTCCACCCACTCTTCCCCCAGTCTCTAACCACTGCAGGGAGTTATGTCCCATGGGCAGGACCCAGCACTTACCCTTATTGTACTTCATATAGTTGGACACAGCTCCACAGTGCCTTCTTTCCCTCAGCAGATCAACACTCACCTAACTTCGTGTCATCTGTGAACTTACTGAGGGTGCACTTGATGCCCTCGTCCAGATCACTGATAAAGATATGAAAGGGAACTGGCTCCAATACTAAGCCCTTGGGAACACTACTTGTCACTGGCCTCCAGCTGGATTTAACTACATTCATCATGACATTCTGTGATTCTGGGCCTGGCCACACAGCCACTTCTTTACCCAGTGGCGTGTACACCCATCCAAGCCATGTGCAGCTAGTTTCTCCAAGAGAATGCTGAGGGAAACAGGGTCAAAATCTTTACTGAAGTCTAGGTAGACCACATCCGCAGCCTTTCCCTCATCCACTCAGCATGTCACTTTGACATAGGAGATTGGGTTAGTCAAGCAGGACATGCATTTCTTAAACCCTTGCTGTCTGTGCCTGATCACCTGTTTGTACTGTAAGTGCTGCATGATGTCATGCAAGATAAACTGCTCCATGAGCTTCCCTTGCACCAAAGTCAGACTGATAGGCCTGTAGTTTCCCGGTTCCTCCTTCTGGTCCTTCTTGAGGTAGGCAGCATATTTGCTAGCTGCCTGTCGACTGGGACCTCCCCTGATAGTCAGGACTGATGATAAATGATGGAAAGCATCTTGATGAGTACTTCTTCTAGCTCCCTCAGTACCCTTGTGTGGATTCCATCTGGCCCCATATACTTGCCTACATCCAAGTGGTTTAGAAGTCACTAACCATTTCTTCTTGGATTACGAGGACTTCATTCTGCTCCCCATCCCTATCTACCAGCTCAGGGGTCTGTGTACCCAGAGAATAACAGGTCTTACCACTTTGAGGCAAAGAAAGTATTTTCTATTGTGTTTATTTTTATTTTCTTTAACAGCATTTTTATTGTCTTTCACAGCAGTAGCCAGATTGAACACCAGCTGGGCTTTGGCCCTTCTAGTTTCCTCTGTGCACAGCCTCATGACATCTTTATAGTCCTCCTGATTGGCCTGCCCCTTCTTCCAAAGGTCATAAACTCTCTTTTTCTTCCTGAGCCATAGCTCTCTGTTCAGCCAGGCTGGTCTTCTTCCATGACACCTCATCTTCCGACACGTGGGAATGACCTGCCTCTGTTCCCTTAGGATTTCTTTCTTGAAGACTCTCTAGACTTTCTGGACTCCTTTCCCCTCAGGGCTGCCTCCTAGGGGACTCCTCTAATCTCCTAAATGGGCCAAAGTCTGCCCTCCAGAAGTCCAGAGCGGTAGTTCTGCCAATTCCCCTCTTTACTTTTTCAAGAATCAAAAACTCTATTAATTCATGATTGCTATGCCCAAAACAACCTACAGCCTTCCCATCACACAAAAGTCCTTCTCTGTTAACAAGCAAAAAGTCCATTTGGGCAACATCTCTGGTTGGCTAACTCACTAGCTGTGTCAGGAAGTTATCTCCCACATGCTCCAGAAACCTCCTTGACTGTTTTGTCTCTGCTATGTTGTATTTCCAGTAGACATCTAGCAAGTTGAAGTCCCCCATGAGAACAAGGGCTAGTCATTGTGAGACTTCTTCCAGTTGCTTATAAAGTATTTCATCTTCCTCTCCTCCTGGTTTGACAGTCTATAACAGACTCCCACCATGATATGACCCTTGTTGACCTTCCCCTTGATTCTTATGAATAAATGCTCAACTCTGTTGTCATTGTTATTATGCTCTGGACAATCAAAATGCTCCCTAACATACATGGCTACCTGCTGCCTCTCCTTCCTAGCCTACCCTTTCTAAAGAGTTTATAGCCATCCATTGAGGCACTCCAGTTGTTTGATCCAGCCCACTATGTTTCTGTGATGACAACTGTCATAGTTTTCCTGCTGTACAATGCTGTACAAGCTTCTCCCATTTGTTGCCCATACTCTGTGCATTGGTGTAGATGCACTTCAGTTGGGCTAGCAATTCTGTTGCCTTTTTGGGGGGAGAAGCACTAATTCCAATCTGACCATTCTCAGGCACTTCCATGATTTCTAACCCATTAATATCCCTTTTATTTTTGCTTTCTTATGGTTCTCCATCACTTACCTCTACTGGGATGGCAGACTGAGAAACCTTGTTAGCATACCATTCCATAACCATTGCCATGCTGCCCTCAGGTTTGCGTCTAGCAAGTCTTTCACCTCTTTCTTCCTTCAAATTTTCTTTAAAGTCCTCTCAATGAGCCCTGCTTACTCTTGAGCAAAGATTTTTCCTTCCCCCTTTGAGACACATGAACTCTGGCTGTTACCAGATGTCTTGATGTCATGTAAAATGACACATGATCAAAAAACTGCAAAGTTCTGCTGGTGACAACATGCTTGAAGACACGTATTGATCTGCTGTCTCTTTCGGTTTCTTCCCTCATCATTTCCTGCAACTGGAGTGATGTATGAAAACAGTATTTGCGCTCCTGATCCCTTAGCCAGTTGTTGCAAGGCCCTGAAGTCTCTCTTGAGACCCCTGGACTTCTTTTCAGAACTTAATTGCTGCCTACCTGAAAAATAGATAATGGGTAATAATCTGAGGGCTGCACCAGGAAAGTAAGCTTTCTCTTCACATCTCTTACCCGGGTCCCAGGGAGGCAGCAGACTTCCCTTTGGCACCCTTACACAATGTGTTTACATAAGATGTCTAAATCAGTCACAAAATAGAATTACCCAGTCACTTAGATAAACAGCTGTAGTCTCTATGCAATCAAAAAAGATAAACATGTTTCTGATGGTCTTGATGGAGTTAATCTGTCCACCCAGCTAGATTTTTTATTGTTAAGTAACCCTTCTCTCTATGCTTATTTGACACCCAATTTTATGGTATTATACTTTAGACTGTATTTTATGACAATTAGAGTACAGTAAATAACAAATGTATACTTTGCATAGGCTAACCTTTCAGTTTAGCATGATTTAATCAAGCAAGTCTTAAATGTGAATGGTGGATATTTAACTCAAATGTATAATTACAATTCCTGTATTTTGACTGACTATATGTGATTATACAAGTGAGAATAGCAATATACATCTTATATACATCTTATATAAATATATGGGAAGCAGGAATTTAGAAACAGGAGGTATCAAACTTCCAACATATAAAATTTGTATCTTTAAATTTGACTTATCTTCCATTAAAAATGTCTAAAGAGTCAAGACAAAATAGATTAAGTATTTTCACTATTTGGTCTTTTAATTCCAATAGCTCTGTATTGTCCTACAAGAGGTAAGGAAAAATCACAAAATTATAGACATAAAAAGTATATTAATTCATGGCACTTGTAAAGTAAAATTAATCTCATTTTTTGGTAACCAGTTAGCAGAGTAAACATTTCAATGTGAGACTTTTGTGACCATTTTTAAGGTTGCTACACAACTTCACGTAGGTCAGGAAATTAGTTCAGTGTGTTTATAATAAATACAGTGCTAAGTTGACAAGAATCTAATAATATATTACTTAATTATCATAAAATCTAATCATATGTAATAAACATTTTAAATTAATTAATTCATGTTTTGTTATTACTGGATTGGCACAGAGACATTTTGATTAATTGGATTAAGTTCTAAGAAATTACTTTCTCCACAAACTTTTTCAATTTCCTGACAGATTTTTGCTGAGCTTTCTCTTTTCCCAACTACAGAAATGTGAAGTACCTTTAAAAGGAGAATTAACAACAACAAAAAATCCTCTTTTAAGAATGTAAGTGGTCTGCATTCTTGTGAAGATTTGCACTCAAGAATCTGACCTCTTGAAAACAATGGAATGCAACAGCAGAACTTACAGAATTTTAGCAAATTCATATTTCAAAGCAATCTCTAAAGTGTTATTTTCCCCTCACTTTACCATGGATATTCATGTAAACAATTTCACCTAGAAACTGTTACTTATTTTGTTGTTGTTTTCTCTTATAGATTTATGGTTACTGCAGATTCTATGCATTTATGCATGCAGAACAATATGCATATTCAACAGGTTGATTTTCTTACTTACAAGGCATCAGCTGGAAAAAAGATTAAAGAAAAAAAAAGTCAAAAGTGACACTGTTTTGAAATAAAACATGGCATTCCTATTACACTGGCTTAGACTTGAAGTACATTTTCTTTACCATTCTTCTCTCTCTCTCTTTTTTTTTTTTTCTTTATATCCTTCTGTTAAATAAAAAAATAACAAACAAACAAATAAACATCTTCCACTTATGAGATGCACATGCTTCCAAATCACTGTGTCTTAGATTGTGGCTTTCTGGTTATTGCATATGCCATACACTGATTTGAAGAACATCTGGTACTTATGAAATTGTCCCCGTTTCAGTTAGGATAGAGTTCATTTTCTTCCTAGTAGCTAATATAGTGCTGTGTTTTCAATTTAGGGTGAGAGTAAGGGTGATAACAGACTGGTTTAGTTGTTGCAAAGCAGTGCTTTATTTATTTATTTATTATTGATTTATTTCATTTTTTAAATTTGTAGACAGGGAGAGTAGAAATTCTTCATAAATTCAGCAGCTGAGTCACATGGCTTAATGGATACTTTCTGTCTGTGGTCTAGTTCATCTATGGCTGTGTGCACAGCTGCATGATAATGCCATTACTGAACAAATAACACATAACACATAAGACGGCGAGTGTTCTCTTCTTCAGCTTCCCTGTGTCTCTCCCTTACCAAGATGTTGGATTTCCATCTTCCATCCTCATGCAAGCACTTGTTTTTTCTTCCTACAGTACTGCTTCTGGCTGCCCGTACTTCTCTTGACTGTACCGATTAGTGCTGCTGTGCATTAACATTGTGTTTACACTGCTTTGACATCCTTCTGCTGACAGCCTCCTACCCTGAGATTTTTCTCTAGCAGTTACCACCAATCACTATCACCACCGGCTGGCCTATTTATGAAAAGTTATATTTCCATCTCTTGCTTTAACATACTCATTTAATCTTATGTTTACACAATCTCATTTATATAATGTGTCACCAAATACTTGTATGGATGTTAATATGCACTGCATATGCATATTGCTATATTCAAAATCTTGTTTAGGGACAGGGAAGAAACATACATAATATGTGAAGCTAAGAATTTAGTATTAGGATGGTTGGAACTGTGTCAGTCAATTCCAAGAATCCTTATTGGTTCAGATGTAAATAAATAAATACATATATTAATATATTAACATATATTAAAACAAACAAACAAACAACAAAAAATCCTGTTGCTAGCAGGTCAAAGGAGGTGATTCTCCCGCTCGACTCCACTTGTGAGACCCCCACTTGGAGTACTACATTCAGCTCTGAGACATGCAGCATGAGACATGGACCTGTTAGAGTCCAGAGGAAGGCCACAAAGATGGCTGGAGCACCCCTCTTATGAAGACAAGCTGAAGGAGTTGGGGTTGTTCAGCCTAGAGAAGAGAAGGCTCTGAGGAGACCTTACAGCAGCCTTCCAGTTCTTAAAGGGTACCTACAGGAAAGCCTGGGAGGGAGGGGGGGAGGAGGAGGGGGGGAGAGCAGACACACTTTTTATCAGGGAGTATAGAGAAAGAACCAGGAATTTTAAACTAAACAAAGGTAGGTTCAGATTGGAGATTAGGAAGAAATTCTTTACTGTGAGGCACTGGAACAGGTTGCCCAGAGAAGCTCTGGATGTCCCCTCCCTGGAAGTGTTCAAGGCCTGGTTGAATGGGGTTTTGGGTAACCTGTTCTGACTGGAGGTGTCCCTGCCCAGGCAGGGAGCTGGAACTCACAGAATCACCAAATCACAGAATGTGATTGGAAGGGACCTTGAAATATCTAGTTAAATCTCCCTGCCAGAGCAGGAACACCTAAATCATGTTACACTGGAAGACGTCCAGGTGGGTTTTGAATGTCTCTAGAGAAGGAGACTCCACAACCCCCTGGGCAGGCTGTTCCACTGTTCTGTCAGCCTCACTGTAAAAAAGTTTTTTCTCATATTTAAGTGGAACTTCCTATGTTCCAGCTTGCACCCATTGCTCCTTGTCCTGTCATTGGATATCACTAAGAATATCCTGGCTCAATCCTCCTGACTCTCACCCTTTACATATTTATAAAAATTAACAAGGTCATCCCTCAGTCTCCTCCAAGCTGAAGAGACACAACTCCCTCAGGCTTTCCTTGTGAGGGAGATGCTCCACTCCTCCCTTAATCATTCTTGTAGCTCTGCACTGGACTCTCTCAAGCAGTTAACTAGATGATCTTTAAGGTCCATTCCAACCCAAACCATTCTATGATTCTATGAAGTGCTTATGAGTTTTATCTATAGCATTAGTGGGAAAAAACATGCATAGAAAATGACATATATATATTCCTCTCTCTGCAGATACCTTGCTTGCAATGATGTACATGGATATTAAGCATCACAATGTGCACAAAAAATAAAAACTTCCTATTGTACTGCATGTACTAAAATGTTGTGTGGAGTTCAGTTTTATTTTTTTTCACTAACTTCAAAAGAGACAGTATTTCTTCTAAAGTATCTTGAATAACTCTCAATTCTAATTTGACAGCTGTTAGCATAAGAGAAATCAGTAAAAAATGCTAAGAAATAGAAGCTATATTATAGCAGCTTAAATGGCATCATTTCATTTCTGAGGTCATTTAAAAAACAAAGATAAAAATTCACACCACGGTCATGTGCTTTGGCTAAATTGGAAGCTTCAGAAAGTATATTCCTTTGGTCACAATGTGGTTCATGAGAATGGTGTGAGACAGTTCAGATTAGTTAATGTGTGAAAAATGATGTGCACACACATGGTAACTCTTGGACTTTGGTTCAAAAAGTCACTGTATAACAATATATTTTCAGGGTTGGTTTTATGACTTAAAGGTGTGTATATATATACACATATATATATCACAGTTTAATCTCCTTGTTTATTGATTAGTTTGATAATTAGTATTAATAAAATAGAACCATGTGCATCAGAAAAAAAAAAAAAAGTTATTTGTATTTGCAACCTTAATGAATATAAACATACACACACAAAGATCTGTTAAGATATGTTAATGAGCCATGCAAAGACAGAAGATATCTTTATCCAGAAATTCATACAACTTACATATATATTTTAAACTACGAATTATATAATAAAATGTCAAAATACTAAATACTACACATACTAAGTATGTGTGTCTGGAAACTTCACATTGGAAAGTCTGAGCTGTAAACCTGCACCATTCTACAGAAGCCCTATTCCCTTAATAGGAATCAGCACATGCTGAGATTTTAGACTATAGTGGTTTAACTCCAGCAGGCAGGTAAGCAACACAGCTTCATGTTCACTACAGAGACCCAACCCTCGAGCATATCAGGTGGCTCTATAGTCAAGAAGAAACAATGGAAGTGTAAGTCAACTTGTTTAGTAAGGGAGAAAGTAGCTTCTGCTGAGAGGGAATAGGAGGAAGACTCAGAAGAGGCAATCTATTCTGCAGCAAAACAGTCACAAGAACAGGAGGAGGGAAGAGACAGAAATCATAACCAAGTCAGAAACCACCTTCCCCTGAATGAGCTGCAAGATATGCAAAAAGATTTCAGCCATCATCCAGGCAAGCACATTATCACCAGTTTGCTCTGATGCTGGGAGCCAATAGTCAGGAATTAAAGAACAAGGAAGCCTGGCAGGTGGGATCCCTTCCTAGAGACAATCAACAAAGGGGTTGGAAAAGAGGAAACATTCTTCAGGCTTAGGAGTTGACACCTACTGAACACGAAGACATGGTATCCCTTCAAGAAAAATCTTGTAAATTATCAAGGCAAGTGGGCAACCATTGAAGGAGGTATCCACCATGGTGCAGGTGATCTACATGTATGTATGCATGTGTGCTACAAATAAGGAAACAATCCTAGTAAGTGGATTGTAGATCCAGTATGACTTAAACCAATGGACTTACCTTGAACAAGAGAAGTTGAATGAAAACTGAAAAAACAGGCAACTAGCAGTCAAATTCCTTAGCTCTCATCAGATTCAAACATTTGAATGTGGGCTTTTCATCTTCCTTGACAGTAGAAAATTTGTTATTTCAAAAATCTTTCTCTCCCCTCTCCCTGTTTATATATTTAGTTATTTTCTTTAAAACCTCAAATGATTAAATAATCAAATTATTTAGGTGCATAACTGAAATCTCAAAAAGCTCTGTGAGACAGTAAAAAAACATCCTATACATTTCTACATTTTCCCTGTTATATAAATAAATGGAACTGAAGGACATTTCCAAATAGCTTATAAACATAATTAATATTTATCAGCCAAAAAATAAAGTTTCACTAACATAACGGAAATACTGTTTACGCAAAAATAGCCATAATCATTCTACCAGTCAGTCATAAATATTTCTTTTTTTTTTTAATTTGTTTTTGTTTTATCGAAAGAAGCTTTAGATGGAAAAAAGAATTTCCTAGTTTATTCAATATGATTACATTCCAGTTTAAATTATGAAATAAAATAAAAAGCTTTGTACTATGTACAATGTACTGTATGACTGAAATGTTGCTTTTTCACATAATTGTGATGATACATTTATAATTTAAACAAAAATACCTAGAAGTCTGACAGGCAAGAGGAGATTCATGGTTCCTTGAATATTGAAAACAGAACAGATAAGTGATGAATTACAAATAAAGGGTGATGAAGTACAATTTTCTAAAACCAATTATTTTTACATTGTACATTGTTATTGAATCCTCTGTAGCATGCTGACCATATTCTTTCTGTATGAGAAATATTCAGTGAATTCAGAATAGAATAAATTATAGGCTTTCAATCAAATTCCTTGTTGCTGATGCATAGCAGTGAGTTATTTATTTTGAGATCACAGAATCACAGAATTGTAGGGGTTGGAAGGGACCTCCAGAGGTCATTGGGTCCAACCACCCTGCCAAAGCAGGTTTCCTAGAGCAGGTTGCACAGGTAGGCGTCCAGATGGGTCTTGAATGTCTCCAGAGAAGGTGACTCCACAACCTCCTTGGGCAGCCTGTTCCAGTTCTCCATTACCCTCACTGTGAAGAAGTTATTTTGCATATTGGTGTGGAACTTCCTGTGCTCCATTTTGTGGCCATTGCCCCTTGTCCCGTCCCCACAAACCACTGAAAAGAGGTTGGCCATGAAAGAGGTTGGCTCATATGTATAGAGGTATAATGAAGTATTTATAAGGATCTTTCTTCATCAGCTCTCATTGGTGAAATGTAGAATGAAGATTTCTTTCTTGTCCTTAAAGTCAGACAAACTTCAAACTTATCTTTTAGAATAAATCCTCACTCTGCGAATTACTGCACTGAAAAACTGTCACAAACAGTGGAATAAAAACATATACATTCGACTTATAGAGATAAAAATTGGCCCATGGAACACGAAGAAAGGGTTTTAATATCCTTTTAGTATTCTTTTACAAGGTCAAATGACCATCTCTGAAATGTTTATCATTTTTGCCAAGTCATATAACAATAATAGGGATAATGGTTGAGAAGACCCATCTTGCTAGGCCTGTAATGGCCAGATTCAGACTGGAATGGAGCATTTGGTATTTTTCTCCCTTGTTTTTTTTATTTGTTTGTTTATTTGTATACATATGTTTGTATTATAGTGTAATACAAGCCCATTTCAGAAGGACCTGGGAGACATTTTTCCCCCGTACTACCATAAAATTAAGATTAATAATGCTTCTTGATGTCAATATCGATTTAGGACCTCTGATTAAAAAAAAAAAAAAAAAAAAAAAGCAATTTACAATTTCAGAAATTTGTACTACAAAGAAAAAGAAGAATTGCAGACTATCAATATCTTTTATCCTGAAATATCACCTGAAATATCAGGGAATTAGTAGGTAGATAAAGAAGATAAAGATCCCTGATGATCCTAGGAAATGAGCTAGAACTGTTACAGAAGAAGGCAGAAAATACTAATAGTTCTCACTATATTAATGCAAGAGAAAATTCTTCCCAGATCTGTTATCCAAAAGTTTGTTAATCCTCCAAAGAATGAACACTGACAACTCTATATCTGTGTACAGTTTCTATTATTCTCCTTTGATTGAAATATATATATATATATATATATATATATATAAATGTTAGAATTTTAATTCAGACATCAAGTGCACATACAACACTAGCTTTATCTCAATCAAATCTTTGGAATTTAAGTCAGAATTTAATGACATTTTGTCATTGATTTGAGATAGTTAGTTCTATTAATAGAGGATCATATATTGTGGTGTTTTGTATTTTTGCTGTTGCAGAGCAGTACTTGCACACCATCAAGAACTTTTCTGCTTCTCATGCTGCTCTCTCAGTAAGGAGGCTGGGGATGAACAAAAAGCTGGGAGAGGACACAGCCAGGACAGCTGACCCAAACAGACTCAAGGGCTATTCCAAACCATATGACATCCTTCTGAGAAATAAAGCCATGGAAAAGATGGAAGAACTGGTAGACATTTAGAGTGATTGCATTTGTCTCCCTAGCAGGGCTAGGGAGGTGGTCGTCCCCCTGTACTCGGCTCTGGTGAGGCCGCACCTCGAGTACTGTGTTCAGTTTTGGGCCCCTCGCTACAAGAACGACATCGAGGTGCTTGAGCGGGTGCAGAGAAG
Source organism: Netta rufina (assembly GCF_964035555.1). NCBI lineage: Eukaryota > Metazoa > Chordata > Aves > Anseriformes > Anatidae > Netta > Netta rufina. The sequence goes on along the minus strand of NC_140123.1, from coordinate 37,327,214 downwards.
GGCGACGAAGCTGGTGAGGGGCCTGGAGAACAAGTCCTACGAGGAGCGGCTGAGGGAGCTGGGCTTGTTCAGCCTGGAGAAGAGGAGGCTCAGGGGCGACCTTATCGCTCTCTATAGGTACCTCAAGGGAGGCTGTAGCGAGGTGGGGGTTGGTCTGTTCTCCCACGTGCCTGGTGACAGGACAAGGGGGTATGGGCTTAAGTTGCACCAGGGGAGTTTTAGGTTAGATGTTAGGAAGAACTTCTTTACTGAAAGGGTTGTGAGGCATTGGAACAGGCTGCCCAGGGAAGTGGTGGAGTCACCATCCCTGGAAGTCTTCAAAAGACGTTTAGATGTAGAGCTTAGGGATATGGTTTAGGACTTTATGGGGACTGTTAGCGTTAGGTCAGAGGTTGGACTCGATGATCTTGAGGTCTCTTCCAACCTAGAAATTCTGTGATTCTGTGATTCTGTCTTTCCAAAACTGTTACTCATAGTGAGCCCTGCTCTTCTGGAAGTGTCTGAACACCTGCCTGATGATGGGAAATAGTGAATGAATTCCTTATTTTGCTTTGCTTGCATGCACAACTTTTGCTTTACCTAATAAACTGTCATTATCTTGACCCATGAGTTCTTGTACTTTAACCTTTGCTATTCTCTCCCTCATCCCACATTCGGAGAGTGAGCAGGCAGCTGTGTGAGGTTAAACCACAATACTTTTCAAAAAATGTTGTTTTTCATTCCCAATCTTTTTTTCTCTTAGACTCATTTCACACTGTTGAATAAGTCGTATGCAGCCCCTGTGATTTATTGGCTTTTAGTTGCCCCAGCTAACTTATCTCTTGTGCCTCAGTGACCCTGAAGTAATCCAAGATAGCAAGTACATGACCAATAATAGATGGCATTGATTAATGTCTTCTGTATTGTGCACTAAGCATTGTCTTTACACTTCAGTCCTTTTAATTGATTCCTTGGCATTTCAGTGAAACCTAAGTTATTTGCTTGTTGTTTTCCAAACTATTCTTTCTCATTCATAAAATTGCAGAGGCATTATTTGTTATTTATTCAGTATGCATACCTCTGTTCACCTACTGACAACATAAAAATCATATTGATGCGTTAGGGATAGCTACAATATTCATAAGTGGTGAAACTGTGATTTAATTTTTAATGGTAGCAAAAAAAAATATGTCAAATAGTTCGAACCAATTCTTAATTTAGTTTTCTCTTACTTACTAAGTAAATTACAAGGGGAAAAAAAGCAATCCCTCTTAAAAATATCAGCTAAATTCAGAGTTTTAGAGGACTATAAACATAAATAAATATGTATCTTCATAATATCTAAGTGAATAATTATTATTGTCTGAAAGTGATCTGAAATGGGATTTCCATACTATAACATAATAATTTTAAAGTGCTTTCTCAAATTACTATGATCTTGACAGGCTGGAGAAATGGGCTTACAGTAACCGCACACAGTTCAGCAAAGGGAAATGCAAAGTCCTGCACCTGACATGTGAAGAAATGCTGACAGAGCTGGGGCAGTTCATCCTGGAGAGAACTCTTGGGGAACCTGATAAACATACGAAGGAATGATGTGTAGAAAGTGGATCCAAGACCATTTCAGTGGTGCCCGGTGACAGGCAATAGGAAGAGCAGGAAGTAATGGGTACAAACTGAAACAGAGGAGGCTCCTTATGAACAAAAGAAACCATTTTATCATTTTAAAGGTGGTTGAGCACTGAAACGGGTTGCCTGGAGAGGTTGTGGACTCACCCTCCTTAGACTCTAAAGTTGCTTAAAGATGGCCTAGGGCAACCAGGTGACCCTGCTGGAGCTGGGACCATATTTGGACCATATAACCTCTAGAGGTCCCTTCCAACCTTGGCAATTCTGTGATTTGGTGATTATATTCTGGGCTGAGAATAAGTTCCATCTCTCCCTATGGAATCTACGGAAGTATTTTACTTAGCAGAAAGAGACCAAAAACTGAGTACAGCATTAAAGCACATCATATTACACACCTTAAACTTATTTTGTGTGTAGTAAAAATTCTCCACGAGAAACTGAGAGGACAAATCCCTTTGCAAAGTTCTTAAAACAAGTAACATGAAGCTGAAGAACTTTATTAGATGTTCAAAGACCTTAAAAAATGAATGAGCAACCAAAATATTAATGCATGAAATGAGGTGTAAAATATATATTATGATAACTTTATATTTGCTTTGAATAATAATAAAAAATATATAAATATATTCACTTTTTTCCTTTTTTTTTTTTTTCCATTGTAGAAACCTAAAGTTAGATATATAAGTCTAGATTTTTGAACCCTGAATTTAAACTTTTAAATATACTGCTTGTGCATGTATGCTTAAGAGAGATCTTCAAACACAGACTTTACATCCATAAACACTGTGTAAGTTTTAGTGAGCAAGAAGACAGTATAGCAGTGATATTTATAGGCTATTTGTAGGAATTTAGTCTCTGAATATGACAAACACATCCATTAGGAAAATTGAATTGCTTTCAATTGTCATTATTTTTGAGCAAATAAATGAGTTTTAAGAAGCCATTGATTATAACTGTAATTTAGATACTGAATTGCTAGCACCAAAATCTTGATTAATATTTGGAGTTATTCAAAATTTCTGAAACATTGGCTTGGGTTTGACAGTTCTGATTCATCACTGGCACTTACTGTCATTTCAAGTTGCTGACTTCTCACCTGGGCTACAGTTTCTACCACACACCCACACACAAAACACCCTAAGAGATTCAGCGTCACATATGAAATTTAGATATCTCAGAGGACATTATGCGTCTGTGTATAGACATTTGCATGCCACACCAGATAAATTACTGTTGTGTTTGTCAGTATTGCTTCTACTTATTGAACATATGTCTAAATAGTGCATGTACCTATGTATATTATATGCTGATTTTGCAGTTTACCAAGAGTCACATATGTCCTGTTGTCATTTTGTATGACAAAGTGAAATCTGGGATGGCTGCCCAAGAACTTTTCTTTGTTACCATAATAAGAGACAGCTGGATGAACTTTTTTTGCTTGTGGGAACTCTAATTAAAATGAAAGAAAGCAACATTGCAGTATAAGGAAATCAGTTTTAGATCTAACAACTTTGTGCTTACTTTCCTCCAGCTGAGTTTTCCTATTGATAATAATTGAATGCTGGTTCCTTGAAGAGCAGAGGTATAAATTAGCTATTGCAGGCTGACAAAAGAAAAGTCATTTTCATGTGAATAGAAGATGTTGTCTTCACATAAACTGGAAAGAAAAAGAAAAAAAAAAAAAGGAAGATCTAAACTTACAAATATCTGGGGGGGGGGGGGGGGGGAGAGTTCATAAATGCAATAATTCTACTTATAAAGCTAATTCATTTAAATGTTTTAAATTTGTGATTTTCTTCCCAAGAACACTATTTTAAATAAACTGTGATTCCTAGTATTCCCAGCAGTTATCATGTAGATTAGTGTCATAACAACTCTCAAGAACCTCTCCATCTCAGCTGAGTTTTTGTTCTTTTGTACAGACCAGATGTCATTCATCAAGAAAAATATTCTCTCAGAGGAACAACAGTGCCCTGGAGTGCCAGCATAAATTGAATGAGAAAGCCAAAAATTCTATGAGATCTTATGTGTGGAAAATTATGGAAAATCTTTACTAACTGATCCCTTTTTCTTTTAAGGCTCTCATTGACAGAAAAGAAGTGTGTAGCTAAACACAAGAGTATTCTTCAAGCATCATTTAGTTGGCAGTTCATTTTCCCTACATTCTACGATATCTGAAACCTCCATAGTGATTTAAGCTCCACTGCTTCAATTGCTCAGAACAGTTAGATTCAAAGACATATTTAAGGTGAAGAGAGAAAGTCTCTATGTTGCAGTCAGAGTCATTGCTACAACAGTTTGAAGTATCAAGTATCTATGATAGTTCAGTGGTAAAATAGATTGATCTATACGATTGACAGGAAATATTTCTTCATTAGGCTTGTCCCTCTTTCCTGAATACTTCTGTAAATTTATTTGTAACTTAAAATTATTTGTCAGTTTATTTATTTATTTATTTATTTATTTTGTAAACACTGGACTATCTGAATTTAAACACCTTTAGTATCTATTCAGAGTATCTACAAAACTGGTCTTGAAAAATGCATGACATAATCTCTGCTAGCTGTTACACAACATAAACAGTAAATCTCAAAGCAGTACAAATAACCTAAGACAGTGAGGAGTACTTCAGGACTTCATAAGAGAGGAACATACCTAAAAAAAAAAACAACAATATTTATCTAGATATTTATATTTAACATTTAATCATTCTACCTAGACATCATTCCAGACATTAGAATGCTTTTTTTTTTTCTCTTTTTTTTTTTCTTTTTTTTTGTCTTTCATGATATAGGAGTGTTCTTTTATAAAATATAGGAGTGTTATTTTGTTATTTTCTGCATTTTGCAAATACAGAATTTAAGTACAAAGAGACCACATCTTAGTGCCAGGAAGATGCTTGGACACTGAAGTGGGTATTAACTACATAATTTTTACCCAGACAGTAATTACAAACCTGAAATCAAATGTCTATTTGTGTTATTGAATGTTGGAAATTTTTTTTTTTTTTTTTTTTTTTTTTTTAAAGTAGATGATCAACTTTATGAGGTAAGGGAGATGTACAAACTTTTACGTGAGACAGCTAATCCACATCTGAATCTGCTAAATGGTGAGGTTTCAAACTCAAGCAAAGTTATGTAACAGTTCATAAGCTCTGCTTTCCTTTAGCTGTCTCACACAAGAGGACAGATATTTTTGTAGGTCTTTGTGGAGAATGTTTAACAATGTTGTCCTGTAATATGGTATTGCAATTTCTAACAGCATGCCACAGGCTTTATATTTAGTTTTCAAGTCATCAGGACTGAGGACAGTAAGGCCTGATCTGTTTGTTTTTTTTTTTCTTGGCCTCCTTACATATTAATATTACTTGATTTATATTTAACAGCAGTTTTATCTACTTGAACAGATAGAATTATAGAACCATAGAATGGTTTGGGTTGGAACAGATCTTAAAGGTCATGTAGTTCCAACCCCCTGCCTGGGCAGGGACACCTCCAGTCAGAACAGGTTACCCAAAACCCCATTCAACCAGGCCTTGAACACTTCCAGGGAGGGGACATCCAGAGCTTCTCTGGGCAACCTGTTCCAGTGCCTCACAGTAAAGAATTTCTTCCTAATCTCCAATCTGAACCTACCTTTGTTTAGTTTAAAATTCCTGGTTCTTTCTCTATACTCCCTGATAAAAAGTGTGTCTGCTCTCCCCCCCCCCTCCTCCCCCCCTCCCTCCCAGGCTTTCCTGTAGGTACCCTTTAAGAACTGGAAGGCTGCTGTAAGGTCTCCTCAGAGCCTTCTCTTCTCTAGGCTGAACAACCCCAACTCCTTCAGCTTGTCTTCATAAGAGGGGTGCTCCAGCCATCTTTGTGGCCTTCCTCTGGACTCTAACAGGTCCATGTCTCATGCTGCATGTCTCAGAGCTGAATGTAGTACTCCAAGTGGGGGTCTCACAAGTGGAGTCGAGCGGGAGAATCACCTCCTTTGACCTGCTAGCAACAGGATTTTTTGTTGTTTGTTTGTTTGTTTTAATATATGTTAATATATTAATATATGTATTTATTTATTTACATCTGAACCAATAAGGATTCTTGGAATTGACTGACACAGTTCCAACCATCCTAATACTAAATTCTTAGCTTCACATATTATGTATGTTTCTTCCCTGTCCCTAAACAAGATTTTGAATATAGCAATATGCATATGCAGTGCATATTAACATCCATACAAGTATTTGGTGACACATTATATAAATGAGATTGTGTAAACATAAGATTAAATGAGTATGTTAAAGCAAGAGATGGAAATATAACTTTTCATAAATAGGCCAGCCGGTGGTGATAGTGATTGGTGGTAACTGCTAGAGAAAAATCTCAGGGTAGGAGGCTGTCAGCAGAAGGATGTCAAAGCAGTGTAAACACAATGTTAATGCACAGCAGCACTAATCGGTACAGTCAAGAGAAGTACGGGCAGCCAGAAGCAGTACTGTAGGAAGAAAAAACAAGTGCTTGCATGAGGATGGAAGATGGAAATCCAACATCTTGGTAAGGAGAGACACAGGGAAGCTGAAGAAGAGAACACTCGCCGTCTTATGTGTTATGTGTTATTTGTTCAGTAATGGCATTATCATGCAGCTGTGCACACAGCCATAGATGAACTAGACCACAGACAGAAAGTATCCATTAAGCCATGTGACTCAGCTGCTGAATTTATGAAGAATTTCTACTCTCCCTGTCTACAAATTTAAAAAATGAAATAAATCAATAATAAATAAATAAATAAAGCACTGCTTTGCAACAACTAAACCAGTCTGTTATCACCCTTACTCTCACCCTAAATTGAAAACACAGCACTATATTAGCTACTAGGAAGAAAATGAACTCTATCCTAACTGAAACGGGGACAATTTCATAAGTACCAGATGTTCTTCAAATCAGTGTATGGCATATGCAATAACCAGAAAGCCACAATCTAAGACACAGTGATTTGGAAGCATGTGCATCTCATAAGTGGAAGATGTTTATTTGTTTGTTTGTTATTTTTTTATTTAACAGAAGGATATAAAGAAAAAAAAAAAAAGAGAGAGAGAGAAGAATGGTAAAGAAAATGTACTTCAAGTCTAAGCCAGTGTAATAGGAATGCCATGTTTTATTCAAAACAATGTCACTTTTGACTTTTTTTTCTTTAATCTTTTTTCCAGCTGATGCCTTGTAAGTAGGAAAAAAAGTAAGTAAAAAAAAAAGTAAGAAAATCAACCTGTTGAATATGCATATTGTTCTGCATGCATAAATGCATAGAATCTCCTCTGGATGGCATCCCTTCTCTCCAGCATGTCAAGTGCACCACACAGCTTGGTGTCATCTGCAAACTTGCTGAGGTTGTAGTCAATCTGACTGTCTACATCACTGACAATGACGTTAAATAATACCAGTCCCAATACAGACCCCTAAGGAATACTACATATAACTTCTCCACTTGGACATTGAACAAATTGTGGCCATTGACTGCAACTCTTTGAGTATGATCCTGCATTCAGTTCCTTATCCAATGAGTGACACATCTAAATAACATGATCAATTCCATGTCTCATCATTTTAGAGACAAGGATATCATGTGGGACTGTATCAAATGCTTTGCACAATTCCAGGCAGATGATGTCAATTGGTCTTCCCTTATTCACTAATGCTGTAACCTCACCATAGAAGGCCACTTAATTTGTCAGGTAAAATTTGCCCTTAGTGAAGCCATATTGGCTGTCTCCAAGCACATCTTTGTTTTCCATATTCCTTAGCACAGTTTCCAGGAGATCTGCTTTGTGATCTCGCCAGGTACAGAGGTGAGACTGACTGGCCTAAAGTTCTGTGGGTCATCCTTTTTCCCTTCTTTAAAATGTGGTTGTATTTCCCCTCTTTCCATTAGCAGGAACTTCACTGGACTGACATGACTTTTCAGATATGATAGTGGCTTAGTAACTTCATCCAAGAGTTCCCTCAGGATCCACAGAAGCATCTCATCATGTCTCATGGACTTGTGCACCTTCAGGTTCCTCAGCTGGTCTTGAACCTGATCTTCTCCTACTGGTGGTACTTCATTCTTCCATTCTACAACAACCCTTCCTTTCATCCTGTCAGAATAAACTGTTTCGTCCACAGTTATTTTTATGTGTAACAGCTGATCAACTTGTGATATATTTTACTTCTTTCTTTAAAACTTGCCCATCATTATTTTCCCCAAGGCATTCAGAGTTATTCATAAAGTAAAAAAAGTTGAAGGAGAATATATATAATATATATATATATATATATATTTTCTTTTAGGATGCCTGTGGGCAATTATTTGTGAAAATTTTATATTTTGTCTGGCCTCCAAGGTCATGGATATTATTAAACCTCAACATAAATTATGCTATTCCTTCCGACACTCTGAAATTATCTCTTGAAGTAGTATCAATGCTTTCTTAGAATTCAGTCTTCTGGAAGAGTTCTGGCACTCTTCATGCCAGCAAATTATTAATTTATTTCTATAACCGCAACTGTAACTGTACCTACTGCAACTGTAACTGTACCTGTAGCTATTACTACTACTGCTGCTACTACTACTACTACTACTACTACTACTATTTGTTTATTTTATTATTAATTATTTCTCTTTGGAGATATGAATTGTTGGAAAAAAAAAAAAAAAGGAAAAAAAAAAAAAAGAAAAAAAGTTTGGTTTGGTTGTTTTTGCCTTTTAGACTGACCTGTCTGCTTCTTATCTTCACCAATGTGACTGTGGTGGTTTTACCATGCTGGGCAGCTAAACACCACAACCGCTCAGCAGAGCACAGAGCACACATACAGAGCACAGCACTGTATGGGCTGCTGCAGGGAAAGTTAACATTCCAGCCAGACCCAGTACAGTGACCTGTCCAGCTCTTATGAGTATCAAAAAGCATTTAGTCCATGCAATGGGCCATGACATTGCACACAGGTCTCTGCAAATTACAGTTTCTTTGATTGTGGTCTCATCTAGCTCCTGAAAAAATTTTGGGGACCCTACTTTTGCATCTACAGCCAGGCATCAACTTTAAGACAGTGGCTTTAAGGAATAGAATACTAATGGTGAAAATTTACCTTTCACCATACTTCTTTGCAGGCTGTCTGCAGAATAACTTGAAACTTGCTTTTCTTCAAATTGTGTATTAGAGTTTAGTGAGACAACAGTTCATTTACCTTTAATTCTACACTCAGAAAAGGTTGAAGCTAAGATTAGAACGCAAATTGAACAAGCAGAGATTTCAAATACGAGGTTCTTGCCTGGAAGGGATGTGTAATTTGAAGATATCTATAATCGGGCTTGAGGACCAAATTTTAGCAAGAAGAGAGTTTTCTCACAGATGTCTGTAGAGTAATCATGTTTAAAAAGAGAAAATGTCAATCTGCTTACTGTTTTGTGCACTGTAAATTATTAAGCATTGTTTCTAAACATTATTCAGATTTTTTAACAAAATGTAAAAGGAAAGATATTACTGAAACTAGTGAGACTGTTTAGCAGTTAAAAACATGTTGGCAGTAGTTGTACTGTATTTCTTCTGAATATTTAAAAGAATATGCTTTCAGTATTTCATTGGTTTTGAGGGGTTGTTTGGTCTTGATTTTTGTTTTAATATATATTGTCTAATATTGTTGTTTACTATTTTAGGAGCATTTTTTTCACAATCCTTCATGTTTTAGATCTATGAATTTACAGTTAAAATGCCTAATACTTGTAAAACTAGACACATGTTTAAAAGGAAAAAAGCTCATACTGTGTGGAATGAACTTTATCTTGGAGGCATTCTCATTTAATTGATGTACTCTGACCTTGCCATTAGTCTTGCTAGAGGCAAGCTATTTCTGTCTGCATTACTTTTTGTTGTTACTTTTGTGTAGAAATTCAGAATCTGCTGTTCCATATAAATGTGTGACAGAGAAGAATACACCCTGAAAGTCATTCAACTCTATCTACTCTTACACTTTCAAAGTTAATTCAAACAAGTGTATACCATAGTGCCATACATCAAAGTCTGTTTTATCAACAGAAGTTTGGAATACCAAACTTGTGATCATGATTTGAGATATTGCAAGAAAATTATATTCCTTACTCAGTTATCTGCAGTCCAGGTATTCAACTTCTTAGATATAAATCAATCTTATCCTGCACTAGTTACTTTGCAGCTGTGCCTGAGCTTATTAATTTGCTGGGTTTTTTTGTTTGTTTGTTTGTTTTCGTACAGAGTGAAGGAGAGAATCAAGTGATATATCACATAAACACTATTTTAAAACTTATTAAAAACTTATTAAAAATATTTTAAAAAATATTAAAAACTATTCTTTAGCTTTAGGTTATTGAAATGATGAAGGATGTGTGCAGAATGTAACTGTCTTTGAATTATTTTCATTGTTAAACGTTAGACAATATGACAAATTTTAGTCTGACTCAGTCATTTAGAATGGTGTCTGCAGAGCTCTTTCCGGTGCTCATTTATCTTTGTTATTGTCTGGTAACTTGGGGAGACATAGGACTGATAACAAATACAAAGATAGTACATGGATTAAATTAACAACACTTACATGTCTCATTGTTTTTTTCCCAAAGATAAATGTTAGGGATTCTAAAATTCCATGGTAAATACCATTAATACAACTTTGCTGAAAGCAAATACATGCCAATTCTTCTAATTTCAGTCATTAATTAAAGATGTATTTTGACAAATTATCAGCTACTGTTTTACAAACTATTCTGAGTCTCTAATGAAAATAATTGTTAAAATCAGGCAGTTTAGTACAAATAAGTACTAAAGTAATCTTTTAATGTCTATAAGCATGTCATTATCATGCCTATAAGCTTGATATTCACACAGATAAGAAACAACCAGCATTCCAGAGAGAAACAAATCCATCTGCTTAAGATTTTGCATACTGCTTTTCCTATCAGAATCAAAGTCATTATAGTTTGTTTGTTGAGGTTAATTTGCAGAGAAATCATACATGTAACTATACTGTTTTACTTCAAGTGAGAAACAATTTTAAAGAATTTAAGATTTGAATTATATTTTTGGAAACTAATTATAGTTTTTACTGACATTGTTAATTTTAAACATTTATCTCTTGAGAGAAGGTATTATGAAGCAAGTCAAAATATGTATAATTAAAGACACTCAAAAAACATGTCAGCCTTCATTGAAGCATACAAAGAAAAAAAAAACACACAAAACCAAAAGATCCTTCCCCTTCCCCTTCCCCTTCCCCTTCCCCTTCCCCTTCCCCTTCCCCTTCCCCTTCCCCTTCCCCTTCCCCTTCCCCTTCCCCTTCCCCTTCCCCTTCCCCTTCCCCTTCCCCTTCCCCTTCCCCTTCCCCTTCCCCTTCCCCTTCCCCTTCCCCTTCCCCTTCCCCCTCCCCTTCCCCTTCCCCTTCCCCCTTCCCCTTCCCCTTCCCCTTCCCCCTCCCCCTCCCCCTCCCCCTCCCCCCCTCCTCCCCTCCCCCTCCCCTCCCCTCCCCTCCCCTCCCCTCCCCTCCCCTCCCCTCCCCTCCCCTCCCCTCCCCTCCCCTCCCCCCTCCTCCCCTCCCCTCCCCTCCCCTCCCCTCCCCTCCCCTCCCCTCCCCTCCCCTCCCCTTCCCTTCCCTTCCCTTCCCTTCCCTTCCCTTCCCTTCCCTTCCCTTCCCTTCCCTTCCCTTCCCTTCCCTTCCCTTCCCTTCCTTCCCTTCCCTTCCCTTCCCTTCCCTTCCCTTCCCTTCCCTTCCCTTCCCTTCCCTTCCTTTCCCTTCCTTTCCCCTCCCCTCCCCTCCCCTCCCCTCCCCTCCCCTTTCCTCCTTTCTCCTCTCTTCTGATTTCTTTTATTTTCCTTTTTTTTTTCTTTTTTTTTTCTTTCTTTTTTTTTTTTTTTACTCCTGTTACCTATTGGTACCACCTTGTGGTGTAATTGCCTGAAGTAACTAGGAAAATAAAACTAACATTCACATTTTTAAGGAAAAGGTACAGCATTGAAGAGGCTTTCAGGGTAGGGCATTATCTGAGCGTTTCCTAGGCTCCCAGCCTTAGATGCTATCGCACTGGGGAAACTTGGTGTGCTAGCTCTAAGGAACAGCACGGAGCGTAGAGTGGAGTGGAGACACCACGGCTAGGCTCTGTAATGAGGTGGAGCCTCAATTGTTCTTGTGCACAAAGCTGCACTTTTTGCCACCCTGAGCCAAAGACCTGTCATGTTTTGACAAATGCTGTACCCTAGTGTACTTTTTGTTCATTATAATATCATTATAATACCAAAACACACCTCCATCCCAAAAGCTACCCGCCTCCAAGGTATGACCACCCCTCACTGAGCATGCGCTCTGAATTCCTCGGAGCCTATTACTTTAAACGGAGACGGGAGAACTTTACACCAATCATAACTAAGATATGCTTGACTAGAGCCACTCAAGCTCCGCCTAAAAAGATAGAAAATAATATAAATTGGCCCAAGAGAAAGGGGATGTTATGGAAGATACCACCGTCAGGGGAGATACCATCCCGAGGAAATACAACATCCTTAGGACCTCCTGACTCCTGGGATCAGTCGATGGGCTGAGCCTCTCTTCCCCCCCCATTGGGACGCCTTTGGGTGAGATCTGAATACTTGCTTATAAATCTCTCTAGAGTCTTTGATCCTTTTAACGCGTTTATTCCTAGGCTGCACACCTGTAACACCTGTAACACCTGTGTATTTCATGCATGCTAGCTTGCTTTTGCAGACAGTCACTATCACTGGCAATCCAAAAGAACCTGATTACCTGTTGCTGTAATAAACCATACTTGATTGCATTGTGATAGCTCTCATTAAGTGCAACTAGGGTGAGGGTGGTTATCCATGATAGTTCAGTGTTCTGAATCTAACCAGACCCCCAGACGGTTAATGCGTTTTTGGTGAATGTCTGAACGGACCCCCAGACGGTTAACGCATTTTTGGTGAATGTCTGACTGGTTCAGTACCCTGAATCCGACCAGGCCCGTAACAGTTAATCAGCTACACCCCTTAATGCGACACACCTTTTTAATTGTTACTATGAAAAGTAGGAAAATGAACTTTCAGTGGGTTTGAAAGACATCAGTGTTTTTCTATTTAGGTAGGAAAGCAGCAAGAAGGCAAAATGTTGGAAGAACAGCTTCAAGGATAAGTTTTTATTGTTTCTTGTTTGTTTGTTTGTTTTCTTAACCTGTCTGTTGTCCATTTTGGCCCCACCGAGTATTAAGACAGTATTTAGTCAGCTGAATATGAGCCAGCAGTGTGCTCAGGTGGCCAAGAAGGCAACGGCATCCTGGCTTGTATCAGAAACGGTGTGACCAGCAGGGCTAGGGAGGTGATCGTCCCCCTGTACTCAGCTCTGGTGAGGCTGCACCTCGAGTACCTGTGTTCAGTTTTGGGCCCCTTGCTACAAGAAGGACATTGAGGTGCTCGAGAGGGTGCAGAGAAGGGCGACGAAGCTGTTGAGGGGCCTGGAGAACAAGTCCTACAAGGAACGGCTGAAGGAGCTGGGCTTGTTCAGACTGGAGAAGAGGAGGCTCAGGGGGCGACCTTATCGCTCTTTATAGGTACCTCAAGGAGGCTGTAGCGAGGTGGGGTGGTTGACCTGTTCTCCACGTGCCTGGTGACAGGACGAGGGGGGAATGGGCTTAAGTTGAGCAAGGGGAGTTTTAGGTTAGATGTTAGGAAGAACTTCTTTACTGAAAGGGTTGTGAGGCATTGGAACAGGCTGCCCAGGGAAGTGGTGGAGTCACCATCCCTGGAAGTCTTCAAAAGACGTTTAGATGTAGAGCTTAGGGATATGGTTTAGTGGGGGACTGTTAGCGTTAGGTCAGAGGTTGGACTCGATGATCTTGAGGTCTCTTCCAACCTAGAAATTCTGTGATTCTGTGATTCTGTGAAGACATTTTTGGTCAGGGCAATTTGACAAAAGAAAGAGATGTTCTTAAATGGGTTTGTATCAAAATTTCATTCATTATTTCACTTTTTTTTTTTTTTCTCATCCCAACTTCTTAATTTTCAACTCAGTGTCAGTTATATTGATATTTTTCTGAGTTTATATACAGCATGAATCTTGGCATTTCAATAGTCCAATCAGTTCATTAAAGAGGTAATTATTTATTAGGGAACAAGTGGAAAATATTTATTGCCTTCTTCAGGTAAGGTCCGAATAGAACCAAATGAAGACCTAGCTGCCAATTATTACTTGCTGTATTCAAAGTAGGGCTGGATTTTTAATAAATATTTTGCAAAGAGTGATCTCTGTAACACCTCAATAAATGTGCTTTGTGTAGTGATAACACTACACTGATGATATCTGTTTAGGACAGAAGGGGACCATTAACTGGAAATATGATATGCAGATTACATGTTCTACTACAAGCAAAGATCAAGCTAGACTACATTAGTAGCTTGTATTTGTGAATACTTCAAATGGTTTATTGCAGTGAAGGCTAGAACACGTCCCTGCACACCACAGAAAGTTAAAGCTACAAAATCTTTGCCCCTGCATCTAGATGTATAGAATATGTGGGACTTCTTACATACTTAATCACTAGACCCTCATTGGACAGGAATGTGGATCATTACACTCATATTTTTATTTTTTTTCCTAAAGAATGCTCTGAACAATAACTTGAGAAATGATTTGCACATTCTGTCCCTCAGGCTGAATAAATATTGCTTGAAAAGACAAATATCATAGAAGAATGACAGCTAGAGTATTACTGTGGGTAGGACCAGCTGACTTCCAGAAGTCCCTTCCAACCTCAAGCATTCTGTGATTCTGTGTTTAATATCAGTCATGAAATTCCCTATTTAGAATTTAAACATCATGTTTAGTGCACAGGAAGGGAGGTCCACTGATTTGAACTCGAGCTGGAAGACCCACCTGACAGAAAACTTTTCTAAATTATGCATGTGAAAGGCTGCTTTTATAACTGCTTTTACCAGTTTCAGCTCTGATATCAATCTAAAAAAAAAAAAAAAAAAAAAAAAAAGACAAAACAATTTGTATACAACGCAGCTATATGAGAAAAAGTCCTATGCAGGCAGAGTTTCCATTGGCCATCAATGTACAGTTGAGCTATTAGATGCAGGGTAGATATACCAAAACAACTCATCTCCTGTATTTTATTTTATTTTTAGTAATTTTTAATAATTTTTAATAAGTCTATGTTTTTGGTAGCAGATACTGTAGCAGACTCATCTGCCTTGCAAATACTGCGGCTTCCACAGAAGTAGTATAATTTAAAATATAAAAAGCAGTAGTTAAAATAAATACTATTCCAAACTTCTACAAATATTGAATTTTCTTCATATTTTTCTCATATTTGCTAAGCAGCTGACATTGAATAACTGCATGTCTTTCAAATGTCTATGACACAGAGGTATTTTTGGATCTTGTCTGGATATAAAGTACAAAGTAGTAAAGTAATCTGGAGTGTGCATGACATCATCCAGGCCCACTCATATATTTCAAAAATATTCAGTGATATTTATGTACTGTTCCCTCTGATTTTTAGTCACCATTATTGTTCTAAAATATAATTTTGTTATCACATTCGATTGCTTCTATGAGTATCACAGTCTTGCTTCACAATCTGCATGTGTGCAGAAGGGTTCAAGTTGACATTCACCCAGAGGACATAAATGAGGACTGACTGTTCTATTGGGTGGTAATGTACTGCTGAGCTAAGCAGTAGTTGTACTGGACTATACTGTGGCTCAGGCTGCTCAGAGATGTTGAGTGTTATCTGGTTGTTTTCAGCAGGGAGGATACCCCATTGCTGAGAGGTTTGATACTGGGAGCAGAGAGGAAACAGATTTCACTACAGGGCCTTTAAAACCTGGGCTGTGCTTTTTTTTTTTTTTTTTTTTTTTTTTTTTTTTAATACATCCATAGGTTGTGCAGAACTGTTCTTGGACTGGATCAAATCATTCTACCGTGAGGAGGAGATGGAATTCAGACATCTCCACATTTGTGTGGATCTCTCTGAGCACTGTTCTGGGAAGTAAATGTTGCTGCCTGTGTCATGCTGCTCCATTAACCAGATTTCTGAATTTCTGTTTATTTGTGTTGTTTATTTTGTGTGTGTGTGTGTGTTTTGTTTTGTTTTGTTGCTGTTTAAATTGGTGCTATGAAAAGTAGGAAGTTTTCATTGGGTTCAAAGATCACTGGCTTTGGCCAGACATGTAGATAAAGTTTCACTGGTAGTGTAGGTGTATAGACTGCTTTCAGCCTGGCTAACAGTAGTTCTTGTTGTGAGGATTGATTTGTACTCCACAACAACAGGCTCCAAAACAAACTTCAGCTCCAAACTGCAGGATTAGGACTGAGGTATCTGCTGTGCTTGGCAGTTCCACTGCAAATGCAGGAATCAGTGATGTTAATGATAATATTATTTTTATTATTATTATTTTTTAAATCTTTTATTGCTTCTGCTGTGGTTGCTAGCTACTGGAGGACAGTTTGTCTGAGGATATCTGGGAACGGGGCTGGTTTTGATGGACAGGAGCAAAAAAAAAGAAGGGTGCTGACACTTTTTGGGGCAGTCACTTGTGGTGGATTTACTCAGGTGGGCAGCCAAGCTCCACCACAACCGCTCTCTCAATCCCCCTCTCCTCAATGAGGAAGGGGGAGAAAATACAACACAGAGAACTCGAGGTTTGAGATGAGAAAGGTTTAATTAAAGGGAAAGGGAATGGGGAGGAAAAACAGAGACAAAAGAAACAATCAGTCCGCGCGGAAGCACAGAGAGAGAAAAAATTATTCCCTACTTCCCATCAGCGAGCGGTGTTCAGCCACGTCCTGGGAAGCAGGGCCTCAAACACGTAGTGGTTGTTCAGGAGGGACAGCCCCCTCCCCCACGAGAGCCCCCCCTTTTATTGCTGAGTGTGACATCAGGTGTTATGGAATATCCCTTTGGTTGGTTTAGGTCAGCTGCCCCAACAATGTCCCCTCCCCATCACTTGCCCACCCCCAGCCTGCTGGCTCCTGGGGGCTTGGAAGGAGTCCTGATGCTGTGCCAGCACTACGCAGCAATAGACACAACACTGGAGTGATATCAGTGCTGTTCCAGCTACGAGTGCAGAGTACAGCACTGTGCAGGCTGCTGCAGGGAAAAGGTGACTCCAGCTCAGGCAGACCCAACACATCACTGCAGACTGTTGCTCCTGCATGAGCACATCTATTATGGTTGAAGGCGATGTGAAGGCCTAATGCTTGAAGAAACTCTGCACAGAAACTTCTTAACTTGAAATTATACTGCATGGGAGAGGAGGTCTGTGTAGTGGATTCTATGTTCCAATAGGAAATTAAAAAATAAATTAAAAATTAAAAACACTTAAATTGGATTATTTTGCTCTCTTTGTTGCTGCCTTTTAGGTGCATTTTCTGCTACAGAAAAGGAAGTGGATATATAAAAGTAAACACCTTTACACTTTGTTTGATCTAGGTCATGTATGCATCACATTCTAGCTTACTTTTTATATTTAAGTACCTGGGATTAAATCCAGGATTTTTCTGTTAAATAAAATAAATTTCTTGTAGAGATCTTCTTTGATAACTTTCTGGCATTGTGTCTTAGCACTCTTACACAAACTACTCATACAAATAAGATAAGCCTAGTGCCTCATGAATCTTTCAGAATCACCCCCATCCTCCTTAGAAATACTCTAGAATAACTCACGATCTCCATCAATCTAAACCATCTGTAATCTAACTTCCTTTGTAATTTTAGCAGAAAATGAATTAATTAAAAAAATATGTGGTTCCCCCCCCCCCAACCTCCACACCCTACCCCCATTACTTCTCTAATCCTGTTCCTTACTTTCTATGTGTAGCCACCAGAAGTGGAACCTTAAAGTGGTTGGGGAACCTTAAAACCATGAAGATATATTTCATCTAATATTTGAAAGTACACATAGCATTGTTCACAGAACGACAATATATATATATATCAAATATATATAAATTTATATGCTTTACTGCAATTTTGTGATTCAGAGTTTTATTTAAGGAGCTTAACTGTGTTTGAATTCACTTTTCTGTCTTCCAGCAAAGGGTGATAGAAACAAGTGTGAGAGGGGAAAAAAAGGAAAACAAAAACAAAAACAAAACAAAACAAAAACAAACAAAACAAACAAACAAAACAAAACAAAACAAACAAAAAAAAAAAAAAACACAGTGAGAAACAGCCCTACAAGCAAGGTTAGAAAAGAAAGAGGGAATGAAGGTGCTCCAGATGCGAAGGTAGAGGTTCCCATGAAGCTTGGTGAGAAACCATAGCGGAGAAGATACCCAGAATGTAACCCATGGAGCTGAGTGGATATTTCCTTTTGAAACTGCAAAGAAACTGAGGCCTGTGAAGAGTCCACCACTGGAGCACTTCTTGAAGTACTGTGGAAAGTACTTTGGCCTGTGGAAAGTACCCTAAGTTACTTTTAACCCAAACCATTCTGTGACTCTATGACCCACAGTCGAAGAGCGAAACGTGTGAGGAGGAAGGATTGGCAGAGAGGAGCTCTTACAGACACAGCCCCCATTTCCCATCTCCCCACGCTACTCAGCAGGGAGAAGGAAATAGAGGAGTTGGGAACAAAGGACTGAACCCGAGCCTGTAAAGAGGGGTAAGGAGTTACAGTTGGGGGGAAGGTGGGAAGTTACAGTTTTTGTCATTATTTCTCACTATCAAAAACTATCTCATCAAGATGATTGGCTCCAGGACAGATGGAGGTGGGCAACCAGGGAGGGCAACCAGGGTGTGATGTGTCAGTCAGGGAGTGGCATGGCAGTTTGCATGGTAGTTAAAGCAGGGAGGGTGCTCTCACCACTGTTTCCTAACGGTGTTTGTAACCTGCTTGCAAAGAGCCCAGCCATGGTATCCACCGTGCAGAAAGCTGTGGATTCTGCACCCCTTGTGGCCTCTCCAGCCACAGCTACCTATGTGGCTACCCAGACAGGGTGTGCCTGAATCTTCTGTCAGAGTCTGACAGCAGTAGCGGTGGTTTTGAACTGCTCAGCCTCGTGGCAGAGCTTCAGGAGGAGGTGAGCAGGCTGAAGAGCATCAGGGGATTAGAGAGGGAAATTGAGTGGTGGAAGCATACTCTACCATCTCTGAGACAAGACTCATGAGCCAGCCACCACACAAGAGACAAAGGTTCCCTCATCCCACTAGATGGTAGGAGGGGACCTACAACAAAGGGGAGAATGGAAGAAGATTTCTATGTGGGGTGGTAAGTGAGCCCTCTCCTTGTGTACCTCACCTTCCCAGGCACCCTTATGCAAAAGGTATGAGGCTGTAGATCATAACAGTCAAGCAAACAACAATGTAGACGAAAGCCCATCCCAGTTGGAAGGGGTGACTAAGTCAAGGCAACCTACCCTCCCACATCACTACATCTTCTATCAAGAAAGAAAGAAGGGTTATTGTTGTAGGGGACTACCTTCTGAAAGGGATAGAAGGTCCGCATTGCCATCCAGACCCAACCTACTGGGAAGTCTGCTCCCTCCGTGGGGCTCGGGTAAGAGACATTCCCAGGAAAGTCACTTGCCAGGTATGTATGGCCCTTTCACTACTACCCGTTACTGTTTTTTCAAGCTGTTATTGATGAGGTATCAGGAAAGATCAAGGGCAATCAAAGGGGACTTTAGGGCTTTGGGATGACTGGTTAAAGGATCAGGGGCATAAGTTGTGTTTGCCTCTGTCTTTCCAGTAGCAGGGATCAACGCTGACAGACAGACTCAGTTCATCAATATGTGTCTCTAAGACAGGCTAGCAGAACTTTGCATTTCTTTATCACAGGAAGGTCTATGCAACACCAGGCCTACTAGTACCATATGGGATGCACCTCTCTGAGAGGGGGAAAAGGATTTTTTCCCAGGAGTTGGTAGGGCAGATCGATAGGGTTTTTAAACTAGAGTCGAAGGGGGAAAGGGATAAAGCTAGGCCTACCAGTGACAAGCTATGGGATGGTGTGCCAGAATCAGAGGGACTGTGTGCTAGTGAGGTCCTTCAGTCCAATCCACAAGGTGCTGCATACAATGAGGCACATTTGAAGTGCTTCTACACTAATGCATGCAGCATGAGGGATAAACTAGAGGAGCTAGAAGTCTTGGCCGAGTCCCAGAGCTACAATATCAGTGGCATAAGAGAAACCTGGTGGGTTGAGTCCTGTAACTAGTGTGCTGCAATTGACAGTTACAGGCTCTTCATGAGGGACAGGCACAGCAGGCAAGGCAGGGGAGTATGTATGCTGTATGTAAAGGAGAGGCTGGACTGTGTAGAGCTTTGCAGTTGGCAATGGCTAAATTGAGAGCCTCTGGGTAAGGTTTAAGGAACAAAAGTAGAAACAGGACATCCTAGTGGGAGTCTATTACAGACCACCTGGCCAGGATAATGACACTGATGAATTATTCTTTGAGGAACTAAGAGATATCTCAAGATCAACTGCCTTTGTCCGTATGGGAGCTTCAACTTGCCAGATGTTAACTGGTAATATGACACAACTGACACAAGCAGGTCTAGGACGTTCTTAAAGCACCTCAATGATAACTTCTTGGTGCAAGTGCTAAGGGAGCCAACTAGGAAAGGTGCCCTCCTAGATCTGTTGCTTGAGAACAGAGAGGGTCTTGTGAGTGATGTGGCAATTGGCAGCCATCTTGTTCATAGTGACCATGAAGAGTTTGAGCAAAGTAAAATTTTTGATGTAAGGAGGAAAGCTGCCACGAAAACATCAACCCTGGATATCGGAAGAGCAGACTTCAGGCTGCTCAGGGAGTGTCCTGGTTTCAGTTAGCACAGAATTAATTTTCTTCCTAGTAGCTGGTGGAATGCTGTGTTTTGGCTTAAAATGAGAAGAGTGCTGATAACACCCCGATGCTTTAATTGTTGCAGAGCAGTGCTTATACTAAGCCAAGGACATCTCAGCCTTTGCTCTGTCCTGCCAACGGGCAGGCTGGGGGGTGCAGTAAGAGCTGGGAGGGGACAGACCCAGGACAGGTGACCCAAACTAGCCAAAGGGGTATTCCATACCATCTGACGTCATGCTAAACAATATATAGGGGTGGCTAGCCGGGGGGAGGGGGCCGGACTGCTCGGGGTTAGGCTGGGCATCGGTCAGCGGGTGGTGAGCAATTGCATTGTGCATCACTTGTTTGTACATACTATTATTACTTTCGTATTATCCCCATTGTATCATCATTATTATTATTGTTATTATTATTTTTGTTATTTTTTTTTCCTGTCTTATTAAACTGTCTTTATCTCAACTCACGGGCTTCACTTTCCATTTCTCTCCCCCGTCCCAGAGAGGGAGGGGGGAGGGTGAGCGAACGGCTGCGTGGTGTTTAGCTGCCGGTCGGGTTAAACCACGACAGTCTTTTTGGCGCCCAACGTGGGGCCCGAAAGGTTGAGATAACGGCAGATCTGATCAGAGTGTGTTAAACTAAAATTGGTGTAAGGATTAGACCTGCTTAATAGTCACTTGTCATGATGCTGATTGCTTTAATCACAACTCTGCTGCGCCTGTTTTCCAAATTGAGTATTATAGTACATTATTTTCCGTATTTGCTCTCTGTAGTGTTGTTTCTCCTCTCCGGGCCCTGGTTTCAGACCATTATGGTACTAAGTGTTATAGCAATGGCTTATGAGACGATAAGATATCTGGTCATGACTCTAACTTGGTATTTATACTCAGTAACATCGTGGACTCTGTACTTTGGAAACAGCATCTTGGGAACTATTAGCAATTATACCTATTGTTTTTCTCCATTAGAGAGTCAATCTGTGGAGGGGAAAGGGGAGGATATTTTTCCTTACTTGCTTACTCTCCCTTTCTCCTTCACCACCCCTGTATCCTCCTGGGTCACTCTGCCTTCCTCCTTCACCACCCTCTTATCCCCTGAGCTTGTCACAATAGCTCTCCAAGATATTGAATATTTCTGGAATACTCAGAATACCATAGTCTTGTTGTTCTGCCTCATGAATGCACTTCAGATTCTGCTTAAAGTTAAACAACTACTTATGAAGCTCATCCGGAGATCTGCCCGGAGGCAGTATAGTTGTGGGTGGCAGGGAGTATGGGTGGATATGGGCAGGCATCTAGAGCAGTTGGCACCCCCAGTGTGTTGGAAATTCACCCCTGAACAATGGCAAAATCCTCAAAAACTGGCAGAATGCTTGAAAAAAAGGTGTAATGATTCTGGCAGTTCCAAAGTAACACAAATCATTGTAACGTGCTGGGGCCTGGCTCATGCCTATCGAGCTGCCATTGATACTGCTGTCAACTTAGTGACAGACCCTGCGGCCACTCCAAACCCTGTGACAGATCCAACGGCCACTGTGACCCCTACGGTGGATTCTGCAGCCGCTCCAGTCCCAGCTCCTGCAGCCGCTCCAGTCCCAGCTCCTGCAGCCGCTCCAGTCCCAGCTCCTGCAGCCGCTCCAGTCCCAGCTCCTGCAGCTGCTCCAGTCCCAGTTCCTGCAGTCGCTCCAGTTCCAGCTCCGGCCGCTACTCCAGTCCCAGTTCCTGCAACTGCTCCAGCTCCAGCTCCTGAAGCCGCTCCAGCTCCAGCTCCTGCAGCTGCTCCAGTCCCAGTTCCTGCAGTCGCTCCAGTTCCAGCTCCGGCCGCTACTCCAGTCCCAGTTCCTGCAACTGCTCCAGTCCCAGCTTCTGAAGCCGCTCCAGCTCCAGCTCCTGAAGCCGCTCCAGCTCCAGCTCCTACTGCTGCTCCAGTCCCAGCTCCTGCAACTGCTCCAGCTCCAGCTCCAGCTCCTGTAGCCGCTACAGCTCCGGTTCCTGCAACTGCTCCAGCTCCTGTAGCCGCTCCAGCTCCTGTGGCCGTGTCAGAGAAACGAGCTGTAGCAGTGCAAGTTGACCCTGCAGAGGGCATTCCAACCCCTGTGGCAGACCCTGTAACAAAGTCAGAGAAACGAGCAGTAGCAGTGCAAGCTGCCCCTGTAGAGAAGGTGAAAATATGGTACAGAAATTCAAGTCGTTTAGAACGCAGAGAGTCTTCTGCCAATCCAGGTAAGGCTTCTGCCAAAACTAAGTATAGAGATGACGAAGATGATGACGACGCTGGGCCGTCAAGGATTCAGGAGGAGGAAGATGAGGATGCCGAAAGAGCAACAGTAACTACCCGAAGCCTAAACGAGCGCGAGCTACGAGATGTGCGAAAAGATTTTGGTCGCTGTATAGGTGAGCAGCTTGTCACCTGGCTGCTCCGGTGCTGGGACTCTGGAGCCAATTGTGTGGAATTAGACGGCAGGGAAGCCAAGCGGCTGGGATCCCTTGCTCGAGACGCCGGCATTGACAAAGCAATTGCAGATGGAGCACGACCCACCAGCCTCTGGAGGCGTCTCCTCTCAGCTGTGAGGGAAAGGTATCCCTTCAAGGAAGATATTTTATGTCTACCAGGCAAGTGGACCACTATGGAGAAGGGAATCCAGTACCTGAGGGAATTAGCCGTACGGGAAGTGATTTATGAGGATCCAGACCTCAAACAAACATCCACAGATCCAGATGAAGTCAAGTGTACACGACCCATGTGGCGGAAGTTTGTACGGAGTGCACCATCATCATATGCCAGCTCATTGGCAATAATGGCCTGGAAAGAGGATGAGGAACCCACAGTGGGTGAAGCGGCTAAACAACTCCGGCAGTACGAAGAAAGTCTCTCCTCTTCCTTACAGGCCTGCGTCTCAGCTGTGGAGAAACTTTCTGAAAAGGTTCACCAACTTGAAGAGAATCTATTGTCCTCCCCACCTGAACCAACCAGTGCCCACCGACCAAAGGAGAACACTTGGGAGAAACTTTCTGAAAAGGTTCACCAACTTGAAGAGAGATTATTCTCCTTCGCACCTGTACAAAGCAGTGTCTCAGCTGTCAGGGGTAGGCGTTCACCCACACAAGGAAGACGATATGGTGGGTACTCACCCCGTGCCACCCTGTGGTTTTACTTACGAGACCATGGAGAGGACATGAGAAAGTGGGATGGAAAATCTACCGCGACCCTAGAGGCACGGGTACGTGAGTTGCAAAAGAAAACAATCAGGAAAAAGGGATTCTCCGAAAAGTTTGCTGCTCCAACTTCCAGCAGACAGTCCTTCAAACACAGAAACGAGGAAGATTCTGACCAGGATTAGGGGGGCCCTGCCTCCAGCCAGGGGGAGGAAAGGGACAATCGAGTTTATTGGACTGTGTGGATTCGATGGCCTGGCACATCACGCGCACAGAAGTATAAGGCTTTAGTAGACACCGGTGCACAATGTACTATAATGCCATCGAGCTATAAAGGACCAGAGCCCATCTATATTTGTGGAGTGACAGGGGGATCTCAGCAGTTGACTGTATTGGAGGCTGAAGTGAGTCTGACTGGGAATGAGTGGGAAAAGCACCGCATTGTGACTGGTCCGGATGCTCCATGTATCCTTGGCATAGACTATCTTAGAAGAGGATACTGCAAGGACCCAAAAGGGTTCCGGTGGGCTTTTGGTATTGCTGCCTTAGAGACAGAGGGCATTAAACAATTATCTACCTTGCCTGGTCTCTCAGAGGACCCCTCTGTTGTGGGGTTGCTGAGGGTCGAAGAACAGCAAGTGCCAATTGCTACCACAACTGTGCACCGGCGGCAATATCGCACCAACCGAGACTCCCTGATTCCCATCCATAAGCTAATTCGTCAATTGGAGAGCCAAGGAGTGATCAGCAAG
The DNA here is from genome assembly GCF_964035555.1 of Netta rufina. Classification (NCBI taxonomy): domain Eukaryota; kingdom Metazoa; phylum Chordata; class Aves; order Anseriformes; family Anatidae; genus Netta; species Netta rufina. The sequence goes on along the minus strand of NC_140123.1, from coordinate 37,302,878 downwards.
ACTCATTCACCTTTCAATAGTCCCATATGGCCAGTGCGAAAGTCTAATGGCGAGTGGAGACTAACAGTGGACTATCGCGGCTTGAACGAAGTCACGCCACCACTGAGTGCTGCAGTGCCGGACATGCTGGAACTTCAGTATGAACTTGAATCGAAGGCAGCCAAGTGGTACGCCACAATTGATATCGCTAATGCATTTTTCTCCATCCCTCTAGCAGCAGAGTGCAGGCCACAATTTGCCTTCACTTGGAGGGGAGTCCAATATACTTGGAATAGGCTGCCCCAGGGGTGGAAACACAGCCCTACCATTTGCCATGGGCTGATCCAGTCTGCACTAGAGCAGGGGGAAGCTCCTGAACACCTGCAGTACATCGATGACATTATTTTGTGGGGTGACACAGCAGAGGAAGTTTTCGAGAAAGGGAAGAAAATAGTCCAAATCCTTCTGAAAGCCGGTTTTGCCATAAAACAAAATAAAGTCAAAGGACCTGCACGGGAGATCCAGTTTTTAGGAATAAAATGGCAAGATGGACGTCGTCAAATCCCAATGGATGTGATCAACAAAATAACAGCTATGTCTCCACCAACTAACAAAAAAGAAACACAGACTTTCCTAGGTGTTGTGGGGTTTTGGAGAATGCACATCCCAAATTACAGTCTGATTGTAAACCCACTCTACCAAGTAACTCGCAAGAAGAATGAGTTTGAATGGGGCCCTGAACAACGACAAGCCTTTGAACAAATCAAGCAGGAAATAGTCCATGCAGTAGCCCTTGGGCCAGTTCGAACAGGACCAGATGTAAAGAATGTGCTCTACACTGCAGCCGGGGAGAACGGCCCCACCTGGAGCCTCTGGCAGAAAGAACCTGGAGAAACTCGAGGTCGGCCTCTGGGGTTTTGGAGTCGGGGATACAGAGGATCTGAGGCCCGCTATACTCCAACTGAAAAGGAGATATTGGCAGCATATGAAGGAGTTCGATCTGCTTCGGAGGTGGTCGGTACTGAAGCGCAGCTCCTCCTAGCACCCCGATTACCGGTACTAGGCTGGATGTTCAAGGGAAGGGTCCCCTCTACGCATCATGCAACTGATGCTACATGGAGCAAGTGGGTTGCACTGATTACTCAGCGGGCTCGAATAGGAAACCCCAGTCGCCCAGGAATATTGGAAGTGATCATGGACTGGCCAGAAGGCAAATACTTTGGGATATCATCAGAGGAGGAGGTGGGTCGTGCTGAAGAAGCCCCACTGTACAACCAGTTGCCAGAGAATGAAAAGAAATATGCCCTGTTCACTGATGGGTCCTGTCGTATTGTGGGGAAGCATCGGAGATGGAAGGCTGCTGTATGGAGTCCTACGCGACGAGTTGCAGAAGCTGCTGAGGGAGAAGGTGAATCGAGTCAGTTTGCAGAAGTGAAAGCCATTCAGCTGGCTTTAGACATTGCTGAACGAGAAAAATGGCCAGTTCTCTATCTCTACACCGATTCATGGATGGTAGCAAATGCCCTGTGGGGATGGTTACAGCAATGGAAGCAAAACAACTGGCAGCGTAGGGGCAAACCTATCTGGGCTGCTGCATTGTGGCAAGATATTGCTGCTCGGGTAGAGAACCTGGCTGTGAAAGTACGCCACGTAGATGCTCATGTGCCCAAGAATCGGGCTACTGAAGAACATCAAAACAACCAGCAGGTGGATCAGGCTGCTAAGATTGAAGTAGCTCAGGTGGACCTGGATTGGCAGCATAAAGGTGAATTATTTATAGCCCGATGGGCCCATGACACCTCAGGCCATCAAGGTAGAGATGCAACATACAGATGGGCTCGTGATCGAGGGGTGGACTTGACCATGGACGCTATAGCACAGGTTATTCATGACTGTGAAACATGTGCTGCAATCAAGCAAGCCAAACGGTCAAAGCCTCTTTGGTATGGAGGACGATGGCTGAAATATAAATATGGAGAGGCCTGGCAGATTGATTACATCACACTCCCTCAAACTCGCAATGGCAAGCGCCACGTACTTACAATGGTGGAAGCAACCACCGGATGGCTGGAAACATATCCTGTGCCTCATGCTACCGCCCGGAACACCATCCTGGGCCTTGAAAAGCAAGTCCTATGGCGACATGGCACCCCAGAAAGAATAGAATCAGACAATGGGACTCACTTCCGAAACAACCTTATAGACACTTGGGCCAAAGAACATGGTATTGAATGGGTGTATCACATCCCCTATCATGCACCAGCCTCCGGGAAAGTTGAACGATACAATGGCCTGTTAAAGACTACCTTGAAAGCAATGGGCGCTGGGACGTTCAAAAACTGGGATACGCATTTGGCAAAGGCCACCTGGTTAGTCAATACTAGGGGATCTACCAACCGAGCTGGACCTGCCCAATCAAACCTGTTACGTACTGTAGATGGGGATAAAGTTCCTGTAGTGCATGTAAAAAATATGCTGGGTAAAACAGTCTGGGCTACTCCTGCCTCAGGAAAAGGCAAACCCATTCGTGGAATTGCTCTTGCTCAGGGACCTGGATACACTTAGTGGGTGATGCAAAAGAACGGAGAGGTCCGGTGTGTACCTCAAGGAGATTTAATACTGGGTGAGAATAGCCCATGAACTGAATTGCGCCATGTTAAATAGTATATTATACTGTATGTTATCACTACCATGATTACTATAGGTGACTAATTAGAATGTATGGAAAAGAGTGTAACCTGAGCATGACATAAATGGTATGGAATAAGGGGTGGATAGATGTCCTGGTTTCAGTTAGCACAGAATTAATTTTCTTCCTAGTAGCTGGTGGAATGCTGTGTTTTGGCTTAAAATGAGAAGAGTGCTGATAACACCCCGATGCTTTAATTGTTGCAGAGCAGTGCTTATACTAAGCCAAGGACATCTCAGCCTTTGCTCTGTCCTGCCAACGGGCAGGCTGGGGGGTGCAGTAAGAGCTGGGAGGGGACAGACCCAGGACAGGTGACCCAAACTAGCCAAAGGGGTATTCCATACCATCTGACGTCATGCTAAACAATATATAGGGGTGGCTAGCCGGGGGGAGGGGGCCGGACTGCTCGGGGTTAGGCTGGGCATCGGTCAGCGGGTGGTGAGCAATTGCATTGTGCATCACTTGTTTGTACATACTATTATTACTTTCATATTATCCCCATTGTATCATCATTATTATTATTGTTATTATTATTTTTGTTATTTTTTTTTCCTGTCTTATTAAACTGTCTTTATCTCAACTCACGGGCTTCACTTTCCATTTCTCTCCCCCGTCCCAGAGAGGGAGGGGGGAGGGTGAGCGAACGGCTGCGTGGTGTTTAGCTGCCGGTCGGGTTAAACCACGACAGGGAGCTAGTTAATAAGGTCCCCTGGGGAACTGCTTTTGAAGGCATTGGCATCCATCAGTGCTGGTCAGTCTTTAAGCACTGCCTCCAAAAAGCACAAGATAAGGCAATTCCAAAATATCAGAAGTCAAGCAGGTGAGGCAAAAGTCCGACTTGGCTGACCAGGGATCTTCTTCTGAAGCTTAGGCAGAAAAAGAAAGTGTATGGCTGCTCAAAAAAGGGTCAGAAAACATGGAAGGACTAGAGGGATGCTGTTTGCCTTCATAGGAAGAAAAATAGTGCATCCAAAGCCCAGTTAGAGTTGAAGCTGGACAGCTCTCCAGCTGGAGACAATAAAAAGGGCTTCTTAAAATATATGAACAGAAAAATGAGGACCAGAGAAACATAGGTCCACTCCTTGATAGGGATGGTCATCTCACAAACAAGGACATAGGCAAAGCAGAGATGTTTAATGCCTTCTTTGTCCCCATCTTCAATGACAGTGATGGGCTTTGTGACCCTGGGCACCCTGACCCTGTACCCCGGACTGTGACAGTGGGAATGATAAACTCCCAGCCAACCCCAAACGTGTGCAGGATTTGCTGTTCCACCTTGTACTGGGTCTGGCTGGAATGTTAACTTTCCTGGCAGCAGCCCATACAGTGCCGTACTCTGTACTTGTAGCTGGAACAGCAGTGTTATCACACCAGTGTTGTGACTACTGCTGAGCAGCAGTGGCACAGCATTGGGCCTTTCTCTAACCCTCCTAGGGGGTGGGCAAAAAGTGAGGAGAGAAACATCACTAGGGCAGCTGACCTAAACCAATCAAAGGGATATTCCATACCATGTGATGTCACACTGAGCAATAAAAGGTGGAAACAGGAAGAAGAGGGGAGGGGTGGGCTCTCGTTGGGAAAACGTCGGTCCTCCTCTTGAACACCGGCTGTGTGCGTTGAGGCCTTGCTTCAAGGACGTGGTCAATCATCGCTCATTTGTGGGAAGTAGAGAGTAATTTCTTTCCTCTGCACTTCCATATAGCCTTCATTTATTTTGTTTGTTTGTTTTCCTCCCTTCTTTTTATTTTTCCCTTTTCCCCTCCCTTTTCCCCTTTCCCCTTTTATTTCCCCTTAGTTAAATTGTTTAGTTCGTGGTAGTCTTTATTTAATTGTTATTATTATTTCCCTTTAATTAAATTATCCTTATCTCAACCCGTGAGTTGTTCTTTGCTTTACTTCTCCCCCTCCTCATCTAAAGGAGGGGGAGTGAGAGAGCGGTTGTGGGGTTTAGCTGCCCAGCACGGTAAAACCACCACAACCTCAATCCAGATGGGATTCACTTCCCGGTGCTCAGATAGCTGGCTGATGTCATCATGGGAATAATCTCTCAATTATTTTTCAATGGTCTTGGGAATCTGGAGAGGTCCCAGTAGACTGGAAGCTGGCAAATGTTTTACCAGTTTTCAAGAAAGGCGAGAAAGAAGACTAACCCCGGCTATACATACAGACTGGGGGATGAGATGCTTCCCCGCAGGGAGGGATCAGGGGGTTGTGGTTAATAGCAAGTTGAATATGAGCCAGCAGTGTGCCCCAGCAGCCAGGAGGGCCAACTGCATCCTGAGGTGCATCAAGGACGGCATTGCTAGCCAGTCAAGGGAAGTGATTGTTCCATTCTACTCTGCCCTGTGTGGCCTCACCTTGAGTACCGTGTGTGGTTCTCACAGAATTTCACAGAATCACAGAATTTCTAGGTTAGAAGAGACCTCAAGATCATCGAGTCCAACCTCTGACCTAACGCTAGCAGTCCCCACTAAACCATATCCCTAAGCTCTACATCTAAACGTCTTTTGAAGACTTCCAGGGATGGTGACTCCACCACTTCCCTGGGCAGCCTGTTCCAATGCCTCACAACCCTTTCAGTAAAGAAGTTCTTCCTAACATCTAACCTAAAACTCCCCTGGTGCAACTTAAGCCCATACCCCCTTGTCCTGTCACCAGGCACGTGGGAGCACCACAGTAGAAAAAGAACGTGAAACTATTGGAAAATGTTCAGAGAAGGGCTACAAAGATAGTGAAGCGCCTAGAGGGGAAGACATGTGAGGAGCAGCTGAGGTCACTTGGCCATTTCAGCCTGGAAAAGAGGATTCTGAGGGGAGACACCTTATCATGGTCTACAGCTTCCTCACTAGGGGTAGTGGAAGGCACCGATCTCTTCTCTCTGGTGACCAGCAATATGAACTGAGGGCATGGAGCCAAGCTGCGACAAGTGAGGCTCAGGTTGGATATTAGGAAAAGGTTCTTCACTAAGAGGGTGGTCACACACTGGAACAGGCTTCTCAGGGATGTAGTCACTGCACCAAGCCTGTCAGAGTTTAACAAGCATTTGGACTATGCTTTTACTCATATGGTCTGAATTTTTGGGTAGATTTGTGTGCAACTAGGAGTTGGACTCGATGATCCTGTGATTCTATTTTAATTGGCAATAAATTAATTGTCCACTACCTGAGTCTGTTTTGCCTGAGACAGTAATTAGTAAGTGGTCTTCTTGTCTTTATCTTGTCCCAAGAGTGAGAGAGCAGCTGTGTCTGTCTGCTGGAAAAGGTCAGCTCACATTAACAAAAAATAATGTAAAAATAATATCATGATACTTTTTTTTTTTTTTTTTAGGTGTGTATATGTGTAGGGAATGATTTGAAGCAGTAGAATCAGAGGGTAAGCTCAAAGTTGGTATCTGTAGAGATCGTCAATTGAAACTTGGATTTCTTGGCACCACATTTGTCTGAGACATCTTTCCACAGCCATTTTTATTTACTAAAAGGCTAAGATTTGTGTGTGGGGAAAAAAAAAAAAAAAAAAAAAAAGTTTTTTTTCCCTGTTCAATACTCAGAATTCAGATAAGTGCTGAAAAATTAGGAATGACAACGTTGCACAAAGAGGACTCTACAAGTCTGACACTTGCTATATCCTATTCCTCCTTCTGAATCCCATACTTTCTACTGACAGTGAAAACAATTAATGGAGTTCATGACCTGCTTGACATTCCCATTAACCCATACCCCCTTGCCTTCTTTGCCCCATTCTAACAAGAACTAATACAGCCATATCAATATCACATACTCTAGATCAGAATAAACAAGTTCAGGCTGAGAACACTGCAGCCACTGCAGCACAGAGCTTCAAATAAGGTAAATTAGCCCACACACAGCTCTTACTAAGATAAATTCCCGATAAAATAAATTACCACAGCTACAGCTTCAGGTCATTTAACTGGACTATATCCAGTAACTTATCTACATTCTTTAAATATTGCATTGGATTCCCTGAACTCTACTGCACAGTTCTATTTCTCTGTATTACTATAGGGTAGAGATGTCCTTTAAAAAGGAAATCTGAGCAACTGTGTGGATAAATGGAAAGGAAGCCATCACAGCTGACTAACAGATTATTTCCTTTTCAGAATAAATAGCTGAGAAAGAATATCTGAGTGAAAGAGGAATTATAATGGACATTTTGATGTCACCTAAGCTGTTCTTTCATACTACAATTTTACTACCAAGTACAATTTTACTACCAAGAAGTAGCTTCTGTCATAATTACAATGATAAAATTCAAATCAATGTAGAGTACATTTTATGTAAATGACCTCTGAAGACAAACAGCATACTTTTCAGTGCCCTGGGATAGACATTTAAAGATAGTATTTCCACGTGTTTGGAAGAGCACTTACTATTCCTATCTGCAATGTCTTAAGAAAAAAAGCTGTATTCAAAATATCATATCTAATCCCTTTTGTTACTGGGGTGGTGGTGTGCGTGTGTTGCGGGGGGGGGGAGGCGGGAAGCGCAGAAGGACTGCACAATTTAGGACTTATTTTTATTTTGAAATAATATGATTGGTCAAGTTAGGACTTGATCCATGGGAAAGGGTGCCAATGCCACAGTTGTTGTTCTGTACTGACATTTCTGGTGAGGCCGCAACTCGAGTACTGTGTTCAGTTTTGGGCCCCTCACTACACGAAGGACATCGAGGTGCTCGAGTGAGTCCAGAGAGGGCAACGAAGCTGGTGAGGGGTTTGGAGAACAAGTCCTACGAGGAGTGGCTGAGGGAGCTGGGTTTGTTCAGCCTTGAGAAAAGGAGGCTCAGGAGCGACCTTATAGCTCTTTATAAGTACATTAAAGGAGGCTGTAGCGAGGTGGGGGTTGGTCTATTCTCCCATGTGCCTGGGGACAGGATGAGGGGGAACAGGCTAAAGTTGCACCAGGGGTTTTTTAGTTTGCATATTAGGAAGAACTTGATACAAATTCTTTCTGAACTTGAAGTGGCTAAAATGCATATGACAAACAAAATGAAGCTTTGAAGCATTGGTTCTGTCAATAACCCCATAAATACTACTTTGTTTTTAACATTTGATTTAATAATTTAATATTTGATTTTTAAGATATATATTTTTTTTTTTATACAAAGACAAAGTTCCTTGATGCTCTCATGTATTCTGTCCTCCAGGAAACTTCTAAATTAAATTGAGGTGATTGGAAAAAATAACGAGAAAGGGGCCTTCATTGTTTTAATTCCTTTTACATTTTAAACACTATTTGGCTATTTTTTTCAGAACTCAGCCAACTTTATTCTCCCATACAAAATCAGAAACTGACTGTGTAAGTCCTGTCATTGTTATCTGTCATTCATCCAATTTTATCTGATCTTGATTTAAGTGGATTAGATTAACATTTGTGTAACACTTTCCCCTTGACCAATTTCAAAAACATTTATTATATTACCATATTATACAGTGTACAAAATAAAATAAAATAAAACTCTGTATCTGTAGATGGCTTAAAGTTTACAATGCAGTTCTAAATGATTCTTCACTTCAGGGAGATATGATGGTTATATATATATATGGTACAGAGAAAATACACGGATAGACCACTAGAGAAACCACTACAGTCAATTTTGAAATTGGTCTTTTAAAAATTATCATTGTTGTTAAATATTAATAATCCATATTTTCAAATAATAATATAACATTTATATATACATGTGATAAAACTAAATTTATAACTAACTATACTAAATTAATTTATGATAACTAAATTATTGCATACACTTCCAAATTCTTGACATCACATCAGATGCACATGAAAACTGGACCTCAGTGAACTGCCTTCTGTGGGAAGGCACCACACTCCTCAAGTTTGATAATTTTACCCTTCTATGCAGTTGAACTCTACCACAACTGCTCTAACTCTCCCTCCTCAAAAAAAAAAAAAAAAGGGGAGAAAATACAATGGAAGGGCTCAAGGCTTGAGATAAGAACAGGGACATCACTCAATAATTACTGTCATGGGCAAAACACTCTCAGCATAGGCAGATTAATATAATTTATTACCTATTACTAACAAGATAGAACAGTGAGAAATTAAAAACACCTTCTTCCCTTCCCCCCTCTTCCATTTCCTCCCCCCAGAGTGGCACAGAGGAACAGGGAATGTGGGCTGTGGTCAGTCCCTAACACTTTGTCTCTGCTGCTCCTTCAGTCACTCTCTACACCTGCAGAGCAGAGGGTCCCTCCCACAGGATGCTGTCCTTCCTGAACTGATCCTTCCTACAAGCAGCAGCTCTTCAAGAACTGTTCCAAATATGGGTCTGTACCACAGGGTCCATCTGTCAGGAGCAAACTGCTCCAGCACAGGTCCCCCACGGGTGGCAGCAGCTCCCCCAAGACCCCCTGCTCCTGTGTGGACTCCTCTCCAAGGGCTGCAGCTGCCCCCAGACCCCCTGTTCTTGCATGGGCTCCTCTCCACAGGCTGCAGCTCCAGCCTGTGGCCTGCTTCTGCAGGGGCTCTCCATGGGCCCCAGCCTCCTCCAGGCCACATCCACCTGCTCCACTGCGAGCTCCTCCACAGGCTGCAGCGTGGAGATCTGCTCCATGTGGGACCCATGGGCTGCAGGGGGACAGCCTGCTCCACCAGGGGCCTCTCCACAGGCCGCATGGGAACTTCTGCTCCAGCACCTGGAGCTCCTCTTCCCCATCCATCTTCACTGGCCTTAGTGTCTGCAGGGCTGCTCCCCACTCTCAGCTGCTGTTGAGCAGCAGTTTTGTTGTTGTTTGTTTTTGTTTTGTTTTTCCCCTTTCTTAAATCTGCTCTCCCAGAGGCACAACATTGCTTATTGGCTCAGCTCTGGCCAGTGGCAGGTCCCTTTGGAGGTGTTTGGAATTGGCTTTGATCAAACACGAGGCAGCTTTTGGATTCTTCTCATAAAAGCCACCCCTGCAGCCTTCTGTTACCAAAACCTTGACACGTAAACCCACTACATTAAGACATTCCAGGAATGTCCATTCCAACACTTTTTCACTTGACACAAATGTCATTCTTAGTCATCTTTTCTGAATACAGCGAATACAAGTTGTAAATTTGTAGTATAGAATTATAGAATACCCCGAGTTGGAAGTGAACCATGAGAATCACTGAGTCCAACTACTTTATGATAGAATCATAGAATCATTAAGGTTGGAAAAGATCTCCAAGATCATCTGGTCCAACTATCCACCTACTACAACGTTACCCACTAAAACATGTCACTAATCACTAAGTCCAACCTCTCCTTAAACACCCCCACTGCTGGTGACACCACCACCTCCCTGGGCAACACATTCCAATACCCGACCACTCTTTGTGAGAATAAATGTCTCCTAATTTCCAAACTAATCCTCCCCTAGCACAACCTGAGGCCATTCACTCTAGTCCTATCACTGGTTATCTGCAAGAAAAAGCTTACCCCCAGCTCCCCAGAACTTCCTTTCAGGTAGCTGTCGAGAGCAGTAAGGTCTAAAAGGATGAAAAGATCTTGAAAATAAAATGCTTCAGGAGGAAGAATTTTGTGTGTGTGTCATAGTGTAGTAGTAGTTTACTAGTGAAGAGAAAGGTCAAAAAATAAATAAGAATATAGGTTCCTAAAATAAGACCTAAATTCAAATTTAAAGTGTTCCCAAATACATTTAATATTCACTAAATCAGAAGCAAAGTAAATAAGGTATGTCTGTAGCTTATTAGCTAGGGAGAAAATGGAGTAAGATTATGTAAAAATCGCACAGTCTTGAATTATAAAACAGATATTCCACAGTCTACATGAAAATTTGAACTATGGTGACATAATATATATATACATATATTTCAATAGGTTATTATAAATTTAATTACAGTGCAACAGCTTACTTCATTTGGAAATGGTATGTTTTTATAGACTGGCGAAAGATTTATTTTAGGAGAAGTGAACTTGAATGCTCTATGATGTAGATGTGAATCTTAGCCAGTTCATGTTTTTATCATCATAGTAGTATGAACATGTGTTTCATACACCCACGATGCGACTGAAACAAAACAAAACACACACACACACAAAAACAAACAAAAAAATCCCCATATCAATAATACAGTCTGTCCTGTGACAGTTTTTAGGGGTTCATATTTCTACTAAAATGTTTATTTTTGCTGTCCAAAAATTGAAAAACCTGAAAACCTTGGCATCAGTTTGTCAGATAAGGGAAAACCATGAACAAAATAATTTGTTGCAGACATCACATTTATGTTTTTGAAATTAAAAAGTTTGACCCTTACTACTTCCTTGATAGAAAGATTCCTAGGACTGTAGATCATGACTGGCTTTCAGTACATTAAATCTAGGTGACAATTAAAACTTAAGTAGTTTCCTCTCCTTTAAACTCCATAACACATAGCCATTGGAAATGAAGTACCCCTCTCTATGTACATTGATGGACTGGTAATGCAAATACTTGTCAGTAGTTCTAATCACTCTAGAGGTTAGACACACATTATTTTTAAATAGTTTTTCATAAATCTCAAGTTGATAAAAATAATGGAATGTTAAGAATATGAGATTCCCATTTCCACTTTGCTTTGAAATTATTTTTTTTGGGTCCCTCTTTATAGATTAAGGACATTGTATTAATATAGGATTATTCACTTATTAGATGGCTCATAGAAACCAGGTATCTTAGTCAGACATCGTGTTTTAACAAATACAAAGCACATTTCACATGGAAAAAAAAAGTGTGCTAGTATTTGAGGAAGAAGCATTGAAAAGGTGCAGTGTCAACTTTCCTTCATATTTGACTCAAAATTGTTGGTTTACAGAAAAGCTGGACTAAGATTTTGTAATATTTCTGTTCCCTTTAGTGAGATTTTCACTTCTAACTGTTCTACAGTTTCATAATTCTGATGGAGTATACAGAATTTGATGCATCTGAGTGCCAAATAAGGAACTATGTCTGCAGTGTGTCTCCAAACTTTTTTTTTTTTTTTCTTATGCAGGACAAGACAAGACCTTGCTTCAAGTTGTATCAATAGTAACATAGGAAATTTACAAAGTTTGTATGACTTAGACAAGAAAGAGAAAAAGCAACACCACGTGGATATTAACATGTGTTATGCTGCACAAATTCTACACATCTTTATGTATAAAACTACAGCTGAGACTGAGTGTTTATCAAACTGCAATAGGGGCATTTGCAAAAGTACGAAAATATCTGAGGTAGTTCTGGCAGTCAACTGGAAAATTCCTTCTCTTTGGAACAGAAGGTGCATCCAACTTTAATGAGGAGTGCTTTATAAGGGGTATTACTGTACAAAAATTTGGTTTCTAGATGATAAACACCTTAGTGAGATTAACCAGAAGCTGAGCAAATGAGAATTAATACTGGACACTGCTGTTGGTAACAGATTTCTATTCCTCTTCATGGAAGTAATGAATTTACAAGCTTTGCATTTACATGACAGACATGAAAACACTCTTGTCCTCCCAAAACAAAACTCAACATAAGTACTCAGAAAAAAACATTTTATAAAATTCTTCCCTTTCTTCAAAACTCTTGTTTATGCAACTTGATAAACAAATAAAGTTTTCCTACAACACCAAACTTCTTAACACAGAAAATCCAAACAAATTCAAATCATTTTTTTTTTAAGTAAAAAATCTGATGTAGAAGACTCATTCAAAAGAAATGCTACAGGGTCATTTTAATAAGGAGTGTGAAGCAGTAAGCTATCAGTATGGTAATTAAAATCAATGAGTGTCCATAACTATGCCTGAAGATGTGAAGAAGGTTAAAACTAATTAAAAATATCACAAAAGGTCTTTCCTTAATGATTGGAGAGATGCTTTGGTGGATAGCACTTTGCAACATGATATCAAGGGAAAACAGGTACAAAGGAATAAAAGTCTGTTATAAAAATGTAATTTTTATGCCCTGAGAGAATGGAAACGTTAGACTGTTCAAATGCAGTGTTATGTTGCTGGCTTTCAAATATTGTCAGTTCTCCAAGCTTCTGAACCTACTTCTGTTAAAATGAATGAGAATGCTTTTATTTGACATACAAAGTTTGGATCAGGCTCTACTTTTCCTTCTGCAGCAGGTGACAAATTAGAAAAGCTAATTCATATATTAGTTTTCTGGATTTAAAAGAATTGTGTTTTGGAACCACAGAACTATTTGATAGGCCCTTATCTCCAACCCAGACAGGTTGGATTAAGGGCTTCTGGCCTTTTGTGTTTATGCTCTTTGTCATACAGCAAAGAATTCACTACTTGATGCTGTATTCATCATCACTGTAGAGAATACCCAGACACAATTATACTTAATAAATAGTCATAAAATTTCAATTTCAGTCAGACCTTCTATTGTGCAAAGATTTCTAGAGTTATAATAATAACAACAAAACAGCATCAACAACAAAACAACAATAATAATAAAATAGTAAGAAGTTAAATCTGGTGAATTAAAGATTTTAAAACTATTTTTAATCCCGCTGATTAAAGAGTAAAACTTTACTCATTTCTATAAAGAAGTATGGAGCTATCCTGAAATATTTGACTAGTCATTGCATGCATTTCACTTTACTACTTGTCAAAAGTGATGATAACATGCCTGAATTCCCAACATCCAGAAAAACTGAATATAGATCTATTATATTTGAAATCAATTATATTTGATTAAAATTATTTGATTAAACTATTATATTTGAAATCAAAAGTATTGTTCAATTAATAAATTCAAATTCTGTTTCCTGTGTAAGGGCTAAACTGTACTGCTTTTGTATTCTATCCAACCCAACAGTGAATTGAAATGCATTTCTGATCCAAGTAATGAGAGTACAGAGCTGATTCTGTATACCATCTACCAATTCCAGTCATAACATCAAGCTTTGCTACTTTTTATTCTGGTTGACCTTACAGTAAACACAGCTAAAACAGATTCAAGTATTAATCCTATTATACCTTGTGCATCATCTCAGCTGTTTACTATACTGAAGGCAATTACAGCTGTGCAAACTCAGTGACAGTGTTAGTGAACACAGGTGCAAACAAGGGACTAATTTGGCCTGCAAAACCTATACTGGTGATAATAGATGAGATGGACAGGAGCCAACTTAATTCTCAAAGCATAGGCTGAGAATGCAGGGCTGAGAATATCCAAGTGTTTACTGAAATGAGAGAATGTGAAACCTTCATAGGCAATATACGTGAATCCCCAGAGACTTTCCACCTTTTTTTTTTTTTTTTTTTTTTTCTTTCACAGAATCACTTTATCACTTTCTAAAGTAGAAATGAGCTGTATGACAATGAAAATGCTAATGTGTTAACACAATGTGGGGAGGCTGCCATTGTTACATTTAGTTATACTGCAGAAAAGAGTAAGGAAGGGAAAAAGAGAGACGGTTTCATAGAAATATTACTGGTCATGCAATTATTTCTTATGAAGAAAGAAAACTGAAGAGTAACAAATTATTTGTATATAGTAGGTGAATTCTATCATTTAAAAATAATGGGTACTGTATATAGGGATAAAGGTAATTCAAAATGTCAAGAAAGGACAGACAGAATACCAGCTGAAGAAGACAGGGGAAGGAACAATAGTGATGATATTTGATAATTTATTGATTATACTAATCATTTATATACGCAAAGATTTTCCCTTTACTTAGGCAACATTGCCTTTATGATATATCTAGTATTTCCAGAAAGTTTGGCTTTTGTGAATTAAATTTAGTCTTTTTTCTTCTTTAAACCAGAATACTCATTATGATTTGTTTTAGTACAGATATTGAATAAAAGTTGCATTCCTTTTCTTTCTACTTCACCTGCTTGTCCAATTCTGCAGGTAGCTAAACACCACACAGCCATTTGCTTGCTCCACTCCAGTAACATGGGGGAGAGAGAAGAAAAACAAAACAAAACAAAACAAAACAAAAACAAACAAACAAACAAAAAACTTGTGGGTTGAGACAAAGACAGTTTAATAGGAAAGAGGGGAGGAGGGGAGAGAGAATTTACAAAACAAGTGGTGCACAATGCAATTGCTCACCACTCGCTAAATGATGCCCAATCAAGCCCTGAGCAATAGGAGATTCCCACCCCTCTCAGTCAACTCCACCCAGTTTCATTGTTGAGAATGATATGACATGGTATGGAATATCCCTTTGGCCAGTTTGGGTCATCTGTCCTGGTTCTGTACTCTCCCATCTTCTTGTGCACCCCAGCCTCCTCACTGACAGGGCAGCATGACAAGCCCAAAAGTCCTTGACTTGGTGTAATAACTGCACAGCAACAACTAAAACATTGGTGTTTTATCAGCATTATTCTTATCCTAAATCCAAAACACAGCACCATACCAGATACTGTGAAGAAAACTCTACCCAACTGAAACCAGGACAGTTGGAGAAATGTATTTCATGACTAACAACCTTTCCTGTTACCATAAGTTGCTCTTAATCTTTCTTTTCAAAGCGCCTAAAGTAAATTTTACATTGAATGAATGAGATAAACATCGTTTATCTCATAGTTCTCTGTGAGTTTATCTCATAGTTCTCAAAGAACTTGTTCTTTTTAGTTGTTTTTCCTTGTAAATTTAACTGATAAATAGAAAGTATCTCCACATTGAATATATTTTGTTTCAAATCCTGTCTTTGCTCTGTTAATGACATTTGATCGCTTTTTTTTAAGCCATGTTTCTGAGTCACTGTGTTGGCTGAAATAATAGAAGGCAGTAATTATATTTGAATGATGACTATTCCTCTGAAATTCAGTTAAAATGTAGCAAATGGGATTTACATAACCTGTGTTCATTTAGAATGCAACATTTATCTTATCTTGGGTCATTTTATTGAGATTGCCATTAATTAAAACAATGCTATAAAGAGTAAATGTTAGACACAACTAATTATCATCTGTAACATCAAAGAAAAGCACAACACTTAATTCACCAAAGCATTTCACCAAATGCATTTCTGAAAATAATTACTTTCTTGTTTGTAACATACTTTTTGGCATAATACATCTGTATAATTTTTTTTTCCAGTCAGATATTAACAGGTGTGTCATAATTAAGCTATTAAAGCAAGTTCTAAGGTATCAGAATAATGAAAAATGATGAACCAGTCCCTCCTTACTGCCTGGATAATTTCATAAGTTGATGTTGTGTATGCCATGCTTATATTAAAAGTATAAATTATGCATACTGGAATGTGTAATCATCTAACTTTCACTTAGTAATTTTATTAGTCTTTCTGTTTGAAAGAAGAGCTGACAAATTGTGTTTCTTATTACCCTTTGTTTGACAGCTTATTCTTTAGGATTCTCAAGCAAAAACACATACTTAAAAATAATAATAATAATAAAGTTAGAGATAACAGACAGAAATGGCCCTCATTTGGGGCTTTTGCCTTGATTCTTGAAGCCATTCACAGATGGTTGAAATAATAATTATTTTTAAAATGAGCTGAGGTGACTGGACAGATTAGGTACATTCTGGATGGTGAAGGTTCTGCTGAATCTGAGGCTACATTATAGTGGATGGTTCTGTGGATACCGAAGTCTAAACAAGTCATTCATTTAGAATCATAGAATCATAGAATATCCTGAGTTTGAAGGGACCCACAAGGATCATTGAGTACAATTCCTGGCTATACCCAGCACCATCCTAAAATTAAATCGTGTCTGAGTGTGTTGTCCAAACACATCTTGAACTCTGGCAGGCCATGACCACTTCCCTAGGGAGCATTTCCAGTGTGTGATCAGCCTCTCAGTGAAGAACCTTTTTCTAACATCCAGTCTGAATCTTCCCTGATGCAGCTTCATGCTCTTCCCTTGAAGCAGATTCTGCTTCATACTGTTCCATGAAAGAAGAGACCAGCATCTCCCATTCTGTTTCCCGTTGTGAGGAAGCTGTAGACAACAATGAGGTCTCTCCTTCATCTCCTCTTCTCTTCTCCAAACAAACCAAATGATTTCAACTCCTTAGCTAACTAAGATGTGCTTAAAATGATGCTTCCATTTAAGTGAGATGCCATTTACAAGTACATTACCCACAACAAAATGGCTGTTATACAATTAGAGGTAGCCCAATTGTTTTAAATTCCTGATATAGGATCCACCAAATTCAGTGAAATTAATATAATTCCATTCAATTTTTATTTTGTCAGATATGTAGTCCTTACATATACATATAGTCAAAATCTGAAATAAAAATAAATAAATTAAAAAAAAAAAGTCTCTGAGAGAAATGAGAATGTACTAACAGAATTTTCAGTTCTGCCACTTGATAAGTCCCTGTACTCTCATCCTCCTTCTGAGTAAGGAAAGATAATGTTATTAATTTATAGACTGCATGAATACAAAATTTGCTAGAATCATGATGTGAGATCATTCAAAAACTTGAAGAATATAGGGCTATTTCTTCTGAATTAAAGTATATCTACATGTCTACCAAATAAAGTATAAAGTATATCTACATGTTTACCAAAGGAAAACTCCAAAATAATAATGTTAAGTTTTAATAACCTCTTTATTTATGATAAAGAACATTTTACTGACTACCTTACTGAATTTGGTTATATTTCTAATATTTCTAATCCTCTCAGAAGTGTAAAGACCACAGTTTGTTTGATGGTCAGGGATAATTAACATGGCTTGTACATTACTAAAATAGAAGGGAATACAATGTAAACAACACTCTTCTCAATGGATTTGTTTAGAAGTAGCTTGACTTACTCATCCTTTTCTTGAGACTCGGAAAATTTAAATTTTAATAATGTTAGGTAATTGCCAATTACAAAGGTAATGCTAGAATTATATTTTAACATATTTGCTGCTTATTTTAACAGTAGCAGTAAATATTAATTTGATTACATTTTCAAATATCACTCAAGGTTTTTACAAACCAAGTTATTCTGTTTCTGCGGAGGGAATTAAATTCTATGGCAGAACTTCTAAAAGGACATGTCTGTACACCTGCAGAAAATGGTTTCTGGGAAGAGAAAATGTGTTAAACCAAGGGTAATGGCAGGAACAAATCTGAGCTGTAACTTTCCTTTACTAAAGACTCAGTAGAAGTTAAGCTTGTATATGCATATAATGAGAAAAAAGAGAGATAAATTTCAAAGAAAGAACATTAATACAAAAAGAGATGACTTGACACTTCTTCATTTCAGTTGCACAAATTCACAACAGGCATATTACATATGTAATCCAGGACAATATGCTCACGTGTTTTATCAAAAACAGACAATTTTTTGCTATTGTTGTTTGTTTTGTCACAACAGACTTCTAAGTTGTATAACATGACTAAATCATTAGAGCTACTTTCAATTTTAGCAATATCTGGCATTTTGAAAGAAAAACATAATTTCTAATTTCAAATCAGTAAAAGGTTTTTCTCTATTTTTATACTGTAACCTTTTCTACTCTGTTTTTTCTACTTCATAAATGTACAGTTGTCTCAATTCTGAGCTGTTTAGCTTAATTAGGAAGGGATATGTTGTAACTACCTTATATTTAGAGGAAGTTATTAATCTAGTATTTATCCTTTCTCAGTCCAATTCAGAAAGGATTCTTTAAACACACCTTTTACACAAGCAAAAATAGCTTAATGTGGTTATTAAGGATGCAAGGGAAAGACATAGCAGAGCTTTCAAATGTAGATGATTAATGAACCAAGTTACATAAAGAAGTTTATGAAGTTTCAGTAAGGAAGAAGGAGATAGATTCAAGATACTCATGGGATAGCATGAGTAACCGACTTATTTTGTACAGCAACAATTTTTTGGGAAGATTTCAGTTTCACTAAATATAAAGAATGATTTTTGTTAATTTCTTTAAATTTCAAAACATGAACAGATACCCTTTCTTTAATCTGGCAAGGTTGTGAAAATTATTTTTATTTAACATCTTGTACTGATGGATAAAACACTCATTTTTCAGGTGGGGCAGTTCAGAAGGAGAACTGGAGATGTGCAAATTGACATCTTTAGAATTGGTTAACAATGAAATATTCACTACTTTAATCTGATCTCCCTACAGGAAAACAGAAGCTCCAACTCACACTGCAGTGTTTGTAATCACTTTTATCTTTTTGATAGCGTCCACAGAAGCTCTGCTGATGAAGAATGCCTATCAATATGACAACCCTGTGACTCAATGATGGCTCTAAGTTATCTTACTGAATTTTATTTTTTCCTTTAATATTTCTTCTACTACCTTAGATTTCATTGTGGTTTAATATGACAGGGAGCTTAGCACTACACAGCTGTTTGCTTACTCCCCCCTGCACTGCCACACTTGGGTGGTGGAGAGAATTGGAAAAAAAAAAAAAAAAAAAAGAGTAAAAAACTTGTAAGTTGGGATAATGACAGTTTTAATAGGACATAAAATGAAGGGAGAATAATAAAAATACTAATAATAGCAATATTAATACTATTAATAATAAAGAAAATACAGAGCAAGATATGGACAGTGCATCTGCTCACTACCTGCCAACCAATGCCCAGCCCTGAGGAACAGCAGCCTCCTGCCCCTACCAACTCCTCCCAGTTTTATTGTTCAGCATGACCAATTTTATTGTTCAGGATGAACAATAAAATATGGTATGGAATATCCCTTTGGCCAGCTTGGGGCAGCTGTCCTGCCTCTGTCCTCTCCCGCCTTCTTGTGCAGGCCCAGCCTGGCAGGGAAAAATGAGAAACTGAAAATTCCATTGCGTTGTGTAAGCACTTCTCTGCAATAACTGAAAAAGTCTGTTATCAGCATTATTCTTACCTAAGTCCAAAACACAACACCATAACAGCTACTAGGTGTGGTAGTAGTAGGAACTTGTTTTTGTTTCTGTTTTTGTTTTTCTGAGAATAAAATTATCTCTGTCCCGGCCAAAATCTGGACACCTGTTCTAGGTTTATGCAGTTACTCGTGGTAGGATTCACATTTCTGAAACAGCAGGGTCAACTCCAATTGAGGTTAAAATATTACTGAACAAACATCTTGAAGAAAAAAAAAAGGTTGACACATTTCATTTGCCTATGTTTCATTAGCATATCAATTTGCATAAATAAAGTTCAGTAAATTTATCCCTGTTGACTGGACAAATAAGCTAGATTTCAATTCCTCAGGTTTATATACTTTTTAATTGCAGTTTAAGCTTTTCTGCACTAGACAGAGTCCTTGTAATTCTCCTAAACAGGTCACTGACAAGATTTTTGAGCTGAAATAGGCATTTCTTTTCCTTACTTTGTATTGGAAATATGGAAATATGATCACCTTAGGATGATCAGCTTAGGACCAGCCTGGCAGTTAAGTTATGCGAAATAAGATGTTTTTCAATTTGCAAATGCAATAGGGAAATACCACACTTTTGGTTCAATACTTCTTTAAAAACTGGAATAAGGCTTTTAAGTTTCACAAGGTTTGATAAATAGGAGCGTTACTACTATGACACTTAGTCAGAGAACAGGACCAGGTCAAAGGTGTTTCACTGGTTCTCTTTTTGAGGATTAATTCTAAATTCATAAACAATAAATTAATAATTATTTTAAATACTTATTTATAATAAAATAAAGAAGGACACAATTCCATAGTAAAAATATACAAATAAATCATCATAATAAATATATTAAGATTCGAGTATTTGTATATAATAATAATATTGAAATATAAAAATATATGAACTCTGGAGGTCATGTGAGATGTTTGGTTGCACAGGGAAGATCCAAATGCACATTTTACTCACCTTTTCATTGGTATAACTCCAGAGTTTGGAAGGTAGCTAAAATTTACCCGAGCCACATAGGACCTATGAGTTGGTTGAATCATTAAATAAGTGAACATATAATGAAATTCCACTGAATGCTGGACAAGGAATTCCCACTGATGTCTGAAATAAAAATATGCACAGGAAAGTCTTTTTTTTTTACTCATCACTTCATTTGATTTTAACAGAGGCTTTCAACTGTGAGCATATTTTAAAAGAAAGCTAAAATGCAGACAAAAATATTTTGTTAGAAAAATAAGAGTGCTTGACTTGATTTATGTGCTTGATTTATGAATCTGTTGCCACCATATGAGTTATGATCCATTAACAACTACACTAAAATTTTATCTATGTGTAGTGTGAGACTTTCTTTGGTTTA
This sequence comes from Netta rufina, assembly GCF_964035555.1. NCBI lineage: Eukaryota > Metazoa > Chordata > Aves > Anseriformes > Anatidae > Netta > Netta rufina. Next base: position 37,282,076 of record NC_140123.1, on the reverse strand, counting down.
TGGTATATTCTCACCTGTATGTGAAACCTACACATTTTTTTAGTCGTCATGATTTTTTTAATTTTTTTGGGGGGGGCAGGGAGAGGTGGTTGCTACTATAATGTAGGAAATATTATAGTAGCAAACAAAATAACTAATGTTGTCAATCAGAAAAAAAAGCCTTTTTTTTTTTTGGAGTTGGAGCTTATATTTTTCTTTTTTTACAAGGTAGTAATCTATGTTACCCTGCTCTTTCTAAGGATTATAGAGTACTCCATAAAGAGAAACATCTCTATTTCTGTTCCAGCCAAAGTGGAAACATTTGAATCTTATACCAGAAAGGAATACAAATACTGAATCAAATTAACAGTTCTATGTGTTCAATGACTGTGTCTAATCTTTTATGACAGCTGGTACCTGACAGTATATTATTTATCCTAGACTGTGCTTCACTAGCTGTTCAATAAGCCTTTTCATGGAACTGAGATTTGCTGAGTAATATAGTTCTTCTATCTTGCTCTTATTCTACAGTAGAATTGAGTTGAAACTATTTCAGTTTCTATCAGTGCAATACAGATTTTGAAAATAAATAATTGTGTTGTGGTTGAAATACTTGTAATAGTTGTAGGGTAAAAATTACTCGTAGGGTAAAAATATATTTAGGCAGCCAAACCTCCTATAATGCAATAATGCAATCACATATTGCAACCAAGGGATGAAATATATAAAAATAAAAAATAAAATAAAATAAATAAAAATTCTCATCTTCATTTCATTAAGTCACAGTGATTGGAACTGCAAAATAGTAAGTACTGTAGATACAAATACAAAGACAAACTGTCCTGAGGGGTTAGAGAAGAAAGGCCTAAATGTATGCTCTGGTTTCCAAAATTTTGAGTTCCCACTGAGGTTAGTACAAGCAATAAAACTGCTCAACATTTTCAAAAATCTTGTTGCTCTTTCTATTAACTTTGACTACCAAAGTATCTTGTCTACATCCTGTGGCATGGATAGATCAGAAAATATATGAAAGCTTTCCCTATTTCCACATAGCAGAAGTAATGTTAACAACAGAATAGAATCTACAGCAGTATCAAACAGCATTGTTCACGGGTAGATTTTAGAGTGTTTCACAAAGGGACAGAATCTAATGAATGTGTAAATACTTAGGAAACCACAAATTGGTTTCGTTCTGTTGAAGCAGCTGTCTGCATCTGTAGTATGTATTACTGTTGTTTTAAAAACTGTTAAAAAAGTACGTCAGTAGAAAAAAAGGGTGATTACCATGTGTGTGTTTTTTCCCTCCCCCTCTTGTCTCTACTAGAGCACATAGCACATACTAGTAAGTTTTTCTGCAAAGGACAGAAGAATATAATCATTCAAAAGAAGAACAAGGAGGAGATACTGCTCCTGCTTAAACAACTGAACACCTCTCTGCTCCCAGCTTCCTGAGGGTAAAGCTATGGGTATTGATTCAATGCACAAAGTATGTCTTGTATGATACACCAAAAGAAAAAAAAAATTCAGAAGACTCACTAACAGTACATATGAAAGATATAAAGCCTAAATAAGTACTAATTAATTCCAAGGAAGGTAATTTTATAAAATAAAAATAAAAGTAAAAGTAAAAATAAAAATTAAAATTAAAAATAAAAATAAAAATAAAAATAAAAATAAAAATAGATATAAATATAAATATAAATATAAATATAAATATAAATATAAATATAAATATAAATATAAATATAAATATAAATATAAATATTTTATTTATATATATTTTTTTTTTTTTAAGAGAAAATGTCGGGAAAGCTGTTTAAAGTCAGTGATGCAGATAAAAGTATGGTAGCAGTCATGAATGAATGGCAAGAAATACAAACAACTCTAACCTCTGTGCAGAAGAAAGTCACTGATTTAAAAGTGAGATCCCAGAGATCAGGCTTACTTGTTGTAGAAATATATTTATGTAAACCCTCTGAGTGGCCTGTAAGTGCAACGTACTAAAATAACAAAAAAACAAGATGACTTGTTTGAAAGAGAAATAATTCACACAGCTGACCAAGCAGGTCTTTAAATTATTGAGTGACTGCACTCAAGTGAGCGAGCTTAATGTTGACCAAATACTTTTAATAAAACTGCTATTGAAATAAAATGTCCTACCAGAATGATTTATGTGGCTTTTGAATCAAAGCTAATCTAAACCTGTTTGTTTCAATTATGCCTATAATAAACAAACAAACAAATTACTGCCCCAGAAGGTCATAAATAAATAAATACATAAATACATAAATAAAATCATAAATAAATACAGCAATGAGGCATAAAGTTTCTGGGCACTGGAACATGATCCTCTTTGGTTGTCAGCTTTTAGAAGATGCCTTTCATTTGCACTAAGCAGTGTTATCTCAGGAAATCACCAATGGTCGATTGAGAGTCAGGAACTTCCAGAGTTAAGAAGCTATTTCTATGTGGGTACCCCAATTCAGAGTCTAATAAAGCCTCCTATCATAGAATGCAGACATATAAATAAAGAAGGGTAGGATATCACAGAAGTGTATTCATAGACTGGAAAACTACAAAACTAAATATCCATGAAACTTCAGACTTTTTTTCACTTTTTAAAATAATAACTAAATATTATTATTACTTTTACTAAGAGTTAGTCTAACTGAAACAGCTGTTCAAGAGATCAGAGATTTCTTTGTTGGTCTGCTTTCCAAAGATTAGTTTAGTTTATACTGGGCATTCTAGATTACACTGCCAAGTCACATTCCTACCAACACTTTGCACAGGGTATTACTTTTTTTTCTGTTTTCTCTCAGTTTAGTTTCTACATTTCAAACTGAGTGCTTGACCCACTAGATACAATTATGAGTCTCACTGTGACAAATGTGTGTCTGTCACTGATTAGAAGAACATTACTGATAGACTTAGGTGAAAGGCAACATAACGATCACTGAGGCTGTATTTCGTATTATATGAGATTTGTTTTTCATTCCAGCTTGATTTTTGCCTTGATGTGAAAGTCTATGTCAAATTTCATTATAACACTGAACTAAGCACTTTTGTGATTAATTTTCTCTCTCAAAAAAGTAGCAGTACATTTTAATGTTTAAAAGGTTTAAACTGCCTACTAGGCAACAGGAAACATGAGCTACATGCACTTTGCCTTATTAACTCTATAATGACATAGTTACTGAGTGAATCAATTCTAAATGTAATCCTAAATCACCTCTGATTTCATGAATTACTGAATTACTAAAGAAATCTTCATTCAGTTCTGTAACCACTTTTCAAGGGAAATTAATCAATATATTATGATTCTCTATACAACTTTAGCCTTGAAGTTCTTCTTTCTGCAATTGAGGATGATTATACTTTATTTGAATGTTCTCTATTATTTTCTAAATGATTCATTTTCATATGTGTTAGATGTGTAGGGAGCTTCTAGTGATAGTACTGATCTTTTATATATATATATATGTATACATTTGCATATGTCACATAAAACACAGTAATAAATACCTATTTGGTATGTAAGCCAATTAGTTAAAATATCAAATAGCTTTCAGATTTTGGATTATACATTTAGGATTTCTAAAGTTGGGGGTCTTTTATTGACTGCTTGGAAATGATAAGATACTTTCTAACTGTGTTTTTCTGAATAATTGAGCCACAGCTGACAGAGGTCAATCTACGTTTGATTTGACCTCTCTGAGATACATTGATCAAAGAAAATTTTCTCATCAGTCAGTCACTGGTATCATTTGACCATGAATCTGTTCCACTGCTAATTTTAAAGGTCAAACTCAACGATCAGAAATAACAATGAAAAGCGGATTATAACCACTATACAAAGAGATCAATATATATATATGAATAGAAATTGAAATCAATTCAGTCTAAAAGCAGTAATATGTTTGTTTCTTTTGGCCTTATAATAATGCAGTAGATTAGAATTTCTGTATTAGTTATAGGAGAAAAAGCGCTCTTTGGTTTGTATTATTATTTTTGTTAATTATTTTTTGAGAATACTCAGATTTCTAGATTCATATTACCTGGTTTCAAACTAACCACCCCCCCCAAAAATAAATAAATAAAGAAACAAATAAATAAATAAATAAAATTTAGCAGAATTATCACATTGGTTAAAAAAGTGAACTTTCAGAAGTTTTACAAATTTCCCTATCAGCTATCAACAAAAGTTGATACTTAAAAAAAAAATAAATCCATGATTAGCTGCTAATGGGAGTGAGACTAAACTAGACCAAGTTTTAGCATTAAAGTGTTCTGCTAAAATACAAACAAAAACCCTGGTTAAATGTATTTTGGACAAAACAAATGTTAACCTATATCTTCATCTACAAATCCTTCTTCACCTTACTTACAATGAAATTATTGCTGCTGCAACACACTCAGTGATTTGATAAACAACATAGTATTAGAAGTGTTTTATTTCAGTTAATTTACATTTAAAGGTAATATACCATCTATACCTTTACCTTCATAACAATTCTCATACAACTTTATTATAGTAATTGAATTTTCCTTCAACATTTCAATTTTATTCTGTTTTATGTCATTTTATTTATAAACAATGAAATATAAGTATCTATAAAACATCAGAAATTTCATATAAAGAGCTTTAATTGCAGCATTTGACATATATAAATAATGCTTTTAATGAGAAATTCTGATATGTAAGAATATACAAAACAAAACAAAAAAAAATCTTTCAAATATTTTAAATAAAAACATGTAATTGAAGTATTCAGAAGCATTAAAAAAAAAAAGATTCATTTAAATCATTTTGACTATTTTTTTTCCACTAATAATATTTTATTATCATACAAATATATTTACTTAACTTTATGAAATATCTCCTTCCAGGATAATGAAATTAAAACCCTTCTAAAAATGGCAGGCCCCAGAAAACTGATTAAACTTATGCTGATTAAAATCTCATAATTAGAGGGTTGTCGCGTTAAGGGGTGTAGCTGATTAACCGTTACGGGCCCGGTCAGATTCAGGATACTGAACCAGTCAGACATTCACCAAAAACACATTAACCGTCTGGGGGTCCAGTCAGACATTCACCAAAAACGCATTAACGGCCTGGGGGTCCGTTCAGACATTCACCAAAAACGCATTAACCATCTGGGGGGCCGTTCGGACATTCACCAAAAACGCATTAACCGCCTGGGGGTCTGGTTAGATTCAGAACACTGAACTATCACGGATAACCACCCTCACCCTCGTTGCACTCAATGAGAGTTATCACAATGCAATCAAGTATGGTTTATTACAGCAACAGATAATACGGTTCTTTTGGATTGCTGGCGATAGTGACTGTCTGCAAAAGCAAGCTAGTATGCATAAAATACACAGGTGTTATAGGTGTTATAGGTGTTACAGATGTTATAGATGTTATAGATGTTTACAGGTGTTATAGATGTTACAGATGTTATAGATGATATAGGTGTTGCAGGTGTTACAGATGTTACAGGTGTTTACAGGTGTCACAGGTGTGCAGCCTAGAAATAAACGCGTTAAAAGGATCAAAGACTCTATAGAGATTTATAAGCAAGTATTCAGATCTCACCCAAAGGCGTCCCAATGGGGGGGGAAGAGAGGCTCAGCCTGTCGACTGATCCCAGGAGTCAGGAGGTCCTAAGGATGTTGTCCTCAGGATGGTATCTCCCCTGACGGTGGTATCTTCCCTAACATTCCCTTTCTCTTGGGCCAATTTATATTATTTTCTATCTTTTAGGTGGAGCTTGAGTGGCTCTAGTCAAGCATATCTTAGTTATGATTGGTGTAAAGTTTTCCCGTCTCCATTTAAAGTAATAGGCTCCGAGGAATTCAGAGCGCATGCTCAGTGAGGGGTGGTCGCACCTTGGAGGCGGGTAGCTTTTGGGATGGAGGTGTGTTTTGGTATTATAATGATATTATAATGAGCAAAAAGTACACTAGGGTACAGCATTTGTCAAAACATGACAGGTCTTTGGCTTAGGGTGGCAAAAAGTGCAGCTGTGTGCACAAGAACAATCGAGGCCCCATCTGATTACAGAGCCTAGCCGTGGTGTCTCCACTCCACTCTATGCTCCGTGCTGTTCCTTAGAGCTAGCACACCAAGTTTCCCCAGCGCGATAGCCTCTAAGGCTGGGAGCCTAGGGAACGCTCAGATAAAGCAGTTATGCCCTACCCTGAAAGCCTCTTCAATGCTGTACCTTTTCCTAAAAATGTGAATGTTAGTTTTATTTTCCTAGTTACTTCAGGCATTTACACCACAAGGGTGCATTACTTATTTATTTATTTTTTGTTTGTTTGTTTGTAAATAGAACAATTGTTTAACCGTAGTTTATATCAAAATAGTTATATCAAAATGACTTATATAATGTACTCACTCACTGCTTTCACTATTCCAAGTTATGGAGACTGCCTTGCCTGTAGCAGATCACATCAAAATTACCTTTATTTATGTACACATTTAAGTTTAAGCATATAGTCATTATGTTCTGCTTGCATGTTTTCAAGGTAAGTACACTGTTTTCCTTAGACTTTTATCAAAACTTGAAACTTAGTTCAAAATATAGACCAGCTAATGGCAATACAAACTTCAGTGAACCTGAAGGACAAAATCATTGGGTATGTTCTCATGACTTTTTGTATATAAAGTTTCAGGCCCATGAAAATGACTTCTATCTTGTTGATCAGTATAGCATCTTGTCTTTGGAAATAATGAAAACTGATGAGTAGCTCACTGAGCATTAGATTATATCTGAACATAAGCAAACACCTCCAGGAACACTAAATATTATGATACTGTCCAAAGCTGAAACTTTGATGACTATACATATATATATATACACGTATATAAATATATACATATTTATATATACACGTATACACGTATAAATATATACGTGTATATATACATATGTATATTAAAAAAAAAAAAATCACTTCTCTGCCTTTCTAATTTTAAAACCAACACATTAGTAATCAACTTATAATTTTGAAAAGCTTTAGATTCATGGAGAGACATTACATATATGGTCTAAAGGCAGTCCTCATGTACTCAATCAGATCGTGTACTTAATAAATGATAATTAGCACGAAATCATTAGAAAGGTATTATGATATTTCTATTCTCTGTTGTCCAAGATAGGTATACAAAAACATCTCTATGCATATGTGGTCTAAGGAAAATTAGACACCAAGAGCCTTAGATTAGTTCTCATTTGGACTGACAGGACCTTTGTAAACTTCAACATGCAAAGTCCTGTCCCAGGGAAGGAAGACTTTGCAGGGAATCAGGCAAAGCATGGAGCAGCTCTAGGGGAAAGGTTCCAGAGGTCATTGCATAAATATAAGCCAACAATGTGCCCTGGCAGCAGAAAACATCAACAGCCTTGCAGGCTCTTGATGTATAGAAACATGGACAGTAGATCAAGGGAGGCAATCATCTACCTCATCACTCAGCACACATCAGGTCCATTCTAGGTGTTGTGACTTGGTTTTGGCTGCCCTAAACCAAACTGGAGCGAGTTAATCAGAGGTCACCAAGATAGTAAGAGCTGAAGCACTTGCCCTCTAAAGAAAGACAGAGATTATGTGGCTGGTCCAGCCTCTTGAAAAATTGCCTAGAGGGAACCTCAGAGCAATCCTCAATGTTCATGGAAACGTTCTCAAGAAGACTGAGCCAGGCTGTCTACACTGGCACTTGGTAAGATGATGAGTAATGACAGACATAAATTGAAGCAAGAGTGCTACATCCAGAAATTAATATATATATATATTTTTTTTTTTTTCTATAAGGAGAGTAAAGCAGTGGAACATGTTACCCAGGGAGGTTCTGCAACATCCTTGAACATTTTTAAGAAATGACTGGATATGCCCTGAGCAGCCTGGCCTGATCTCATCAATGGCTCTGCTTTGGGCTAAGTAGAGTATGTTGCATATACTGAGATCCCTCCCATGCTTGTTTATTCTATCCCAAGATTTCAAATCAGAGCACTAATCTTATTTAAGTGTGGGACTACAAAATGATAGTATATAAGTTTATAACATTATCCATGCCATTTTTCTTCAGTAAATAAAGAAATACATGAATTATTCATACATAAAATGATTTTTATACCTATGTGCAATCTGCAGAGATCCAGTGAATCAGTTTGCTTTGAATAGACATTAAAAAAAAAAAAAAAAAAAAAAAAAAGAAGAAAAGAAAAAAAAAAGATATTTGTTCAACATTTTGAACATCTTCCATTTTTCCTTTGGAAGTAAGATGGCTTCCAACTTTCAACTTCCAAAGCCTTTCCTTCTTTCCTTCTTTAACAAGTGGTATTTTAAATGTTTGAGAGAGAATTTAAATGTAACTGAAAGAAGTGATTTCAAAGTTAATTTCATGTTCTAAACACTTGTATTACAGTACTGATAAAGTACAACTTTTTGTTTCAATGTCACCTTTATGTTTACTAAGTATTATATAAACATCTAATTGGTGTAGATCTCAATTTGGAAAGACTTTTTAGTCTGAAACTTGGCCAACAAATTTTAAGGTGAATATATACTCTAGACTTCTTTATTTTCAATTTAAAAGGACAAGCAGATAAGGTGATAAGGAATGAGTCACCTTACCTGGAGGTCTTCAAGAAATGTAGACTTAGAGCTTAGTAGCGTGGTTTAGTGGTGGACTTTATGATAATAGGACAGGATTTAGGATAATTAGGAACATAGGACATAGTTAAATTTCCTTTTTCTGGAAAGGTTTATTTCCTAAATGAGGATTTTTCTTCCTTGAAGTGAAAGACAGAAGTCAAACAAACCCCACAAATTTAGTTCAGCACCAAGCATCATCTTAGGTAAAAGAGAACACTTCAGTACTTTGGTGAATAAAGTGACAATACCAGGCTTTTAGATGAAACATTCACTTTCTGATTGCAATGTGATTAGCTGAGACTGTTAGATCTTTGATGGTGGGGGGAAAAAAAGGCCCAAATAAAAACTATGTAGAATTATTAAATACATCAAATACCAATCACCAATGTTAGAAATTTCCCTCGGAATGTAAAATGACTGTGCAGAGGACTAAGGCCTCCCTTTTTCACAGTAAATATTTGTCCCTTGGTCTCTACAGAAGCCCTTACTAATTCATCTGCCTTTAAGATTTTGAGGTCATATATTGCTTCACCAGAAGGAATATATGCCCTCGTTCAGCCCTCGTTCCCACCTCCAGTTCCCTCAGTTATTTTTGAACTTATTTCATTTGAAATATTCACTCAACCCAAGTCCTCTGTCTTCTGGACACTCACTGAACCAAACAGCATCTTTTAGTGAGATGACCTCCTCTTTCACAGCTAAATTTTATGCTGAAAATGTGTTTAGCTGTTAGGCTTTACAAATGGCTTGCTTTTTTAGGTGTATCCTATTACATGAGTGTGTATACTGAATTATGATCTCAATAGAATATGAATGTACTGACATCTAATTTTTTGTATCTGATAACTGAAGGATAAAATAGCCATCAGCATATTCAGCCCTGATGAAACTTACACATCTCTAGGCTAACACTGTAATAAACATATAGCAACCCCATACCCCTAAGCATACCCTTAACCATACACTTATGCATTTAGGCCTTTGGGGAGTACCTGCTATTGGGTGTTTTGTTACCCTTCCCTTCCCTTCCCTTCCCTTCCCTTCCCTTCCCTTCCCTTCCCTTCCCTTCCCTTCCCTTCCCTTCCCTTCCCTTCCCTTCCCTTCCCTTCCCTTCCCTTCCCTTCCCTTCCCTTCCCTTCCCTTCCCTTCCCTTCCCTTCCCTTCCCTTCCCTTCCCTTCCCTTCCCTTCCCTTCCCTTCCCTCCCCTCCCCTCCCCTCCCCTCCCCTCCCCTCCCCTCCCCTCCCCTCCCCTCCCCTCCCCTCCCCTCCCCTCCCCTCCCCTCCCCTCCCCTCCCCTCCCCTCCCCTCCCCTCCCCTCCCCTCCCCTCCCCTCCCCTTCCCTTCCCTTTCCCTCCCTTCCCTTCCCTTCCCTTCCCTTCCCTTCCCTTCCCTTCCCTTCCCTTCCCTTCCCTTCCCTTCCCTTCCCTTCCCTTCCCTTCCCTTCCCTTCCCTTCCCTTCCCTTCCCTTCCCTTCCCTTCCCTTCCCTTCCCTTCCCTTCCCTTCCCTTCCACTATTTTATCATATTTCTGCACTTAAATTTGACCTAATGGTACTTTGCATGTAAGTTTTTTGTTGTTGTTATTATTTTGTTTTTGTTTGTGTCATTTCTCTAATTGACTTTGCTCTCCAGAAAATAAACAATGCAACATGTATGATTTCTGTACTGAGATGTTTCTGAAACTAGACAGGATTAGCATAGGTTTGTAAAAACATCAGTTCTGGACACAAATGTCTCTACCTAGGTCATTCTTCAGGTGCACTGAAAAACTTCATCTGGATCTGACTGTAAGTGGTTTGCTTAAAGCTATCAAGTTAGTGGCAGAGTTTGGATTACAGTTTAGAAATTGCTGATCACCTGCCTCATGATCAATCCATCAAATGAGGCTGAATAAAAAAATGCATCTCCAGCTGTTAGAGAACACATGCTGTTATAAGAATTAAAAGGAACCAGCTGTCTATAGCCCCTGAGAAATTTGAATAGGCCCACATTTTTCCACACAATCATGCTGTAATTACATGTCACCCCAGGTGTTCTCAATATGATTACTCCCTATAAAACTATAAGCAAGGCATGAGACAGCCCATACAGCTGCAGGAAAAATAATGAAGCAGCAGGGCTTCTCTTTTTTGTGCATATGCTTGTTTGGTGCTGTTTATATAACCAATCTGTTCCCTGGGACTGCTGAGAGAGCCCTTATGGTCCCAGACATCCAGGGACCATAGATGCTGACCTGTCATAACTGGAACGTGGAATCCAGCTACTTTTTTGACAAAGATATCTATCATATATTTATTTTAAAAGCCATTAGGAAAGGTATAAACCCTTTAAGAGAAGAACATGCCAAGATGAGACAACTGGAAGACACAGGGAAAGAGATTTTTTTAACTTCCAGTAGTTTCAAATGCATAAGCTTTTTTATCTACACAAAGAAGCATGTATAGTTTAAAAATATTATAACTTTTAGTATGCCTGTTCTTAGCACGTTTTGAACTGTCATATTCTGCTTCCCCAAAAGGTATCCTAAGTCCCATATAATAACTAGATGATTTATAGTTTATTATTTTTATTGTTTTTACTTTTTAACAGAAATTTAAAATATCCTTTTGGTACATGGGCACATAAAGAGGCTATATCCCTCATTCCTTCAGCAAAGTGAGAATTCTAACCAGAAAGCAAGGGCTGCATTTAGAAATCTGGGGGAGCTAGGGAAGATTTGTGTATTGCCAATGGATCAGGCACTACATATGAGATGGTCAGGGAAGACTTGTTTTTCAAATCATGCTAAATCCATTAAAGAAAAAAAAAAAAAATCCAAAGTGGAAACAGTGAGACAGGTCTTCATACTTCAACTTGGTATCTACCTTGTGTTGCCAAATTTAAACAAAGACAATGAAGAAGTCTTTAATTGGGGGTTATTTTTTAAAATAATGATGATAAAAGGAAGTAAAAATAAATATCTTGCATATTAAAATTAAAAATATTATATACATATTTATATTTATTTAAAAGGAAGACTAGGGAAATTGTGGGCCCTCTCCAGAAGGAAATGGAAGACCTGGTTACCTGGGATATGGAGAAGGCAGTGGTACTCAATGACTTTTTTGCCTCAGTCTTTACCAGCAAGAGCTCTAGCCACATAGTCCAGGCCCCAGAAGGAAAAGTGAAGAATGATGAACTGCCCAATGTAGGAGATGAAGTTTGAGACCAGCTAAGGAACCTAAAGGTGTGCAAGTCCGTATACATCTGGACCTGATTAGATGCATCTGAGGGTCCTGAGAGAAATGTTGAGGAAGTTGCTAAGCCACTGGCTATCATTTGAGAAGATGTAGCATTCCAGTAGTGTTGCAACCGACTGGAAGAGGAGAAACACAGTGACCATTTTTAAAAAGGGAAAAAAGAAGGAAAACCTGGGAAACTACAGGCCAATCAGTCTCACCTATGTGCCTGGCAATATCATAGAGCAGATTCTCCTGGAAACTATGCTAAGACACATGGAAACATGTAAAATCCTTGTAAATGATTGTTGACAACCAACATGGCTTCACTAAGAGCAGATCATGCCTGAGAAATCTGGTGTCCTTCTACGATGGATGGTGTTACAGCATTATTGGATAGGGGAAGAGCAACTGACATTGGCTACCTGGACTTGTTCAAAGCATTTGAATAAGCCTTGTCCTGAGTGATATCCTTGTCTCTAAATTGGAGAGACATGGATTTGGCAGATGAACCACCCAGTGGGTAAGGAATTAGCTGGATGGTCACACTCAAAAAGTTGCAGTGAATGGCTCAATGTCCAAGTGGAGATCAGTAACGAGTGGTATTCCTCTGGGATAGTGGGACTGGAGCTCTTTAACATCTTTGTCGGTTAAATGGACATTGAGATTGAGTGCACCCTAAACAAGTTTGTGGATGGCACCAAGGTGTGTGGTGTGGTCAGTACATTGGAGATAAGGGATGACATCCAGAGGTGGGCAGGTTTGAGAGGCGGACCTTTGTGAACCTGATGGAGTTCAACAAGACCAAGTGCAAGGTCCTGCATCTGGGCGGTGGCGGTCCTAAGCACAAATACAGGCTTGGTGGAGAATGGATCAAGAGGAGCCATGATAAGGGCAGCAAGGCACTGGGACAGGTTTCCCAGAGCTGTGGATGTCCCATGCCTGGAAGTGTTCAATTGAATAACTTCACTATAAACTGTGGAGATTCTTGTTTCCAAAGAAAATCCTTTCAAGCTAAATGTGAGCAGACCCATAGATTTGCAATCAAGCAGATACTTTAGTGACTGATAAATAGATTCCAAATAGTACTTTTTTTTTTTTTTTTTCCTCCACAATAAATCTGTTGCAAAGGAACAGTTGTAGTTCCTAACAATTTAGTCACCTAAAAAGTAAGGATGAGGAAAATGTAGAGGCATTTAATGTCATTTTGGCCTCTGTTGTTAACACTTATCTTGTGCTTCCCAGTCCTCATAGACAGAGGACTCTTACTGGGGGAGCAGTGACTTTCCATCTGTGGCCACTGGAACTGTAAGAGAACAAATAGGAAAGAACAAGTAGGAAATATCAGTAGGGGATCTTTTTATACTTTTATCTGAGAGTAGTAGGATTATAAAACTCCTACCTGAATGTACTAAAAATATATTTTTTAAACATTTTAGAGACCTGGGTAACAATATTTGAAGTGTCACTGATACATACCAAATAAATAACTGCAGTAGGTGCTTTAACTCTTAAATTGATTCAAGTAATAAAAATGACTATACTTTAAATAGAGGTTATTAAACTTTTGAAACCCCTTCCTTTGCAAATCATTTTTATTTTCACATTACCTATAGAGCAGCACCCATGTATGAATTATTTTAAAGAGTTCTTAATTTAGCACACTTATTAAAATGAAGCTGATTCACTGCAGTCTAGAGCTCCTACTAGAAGAAATACTATATTCCTGATTTGTTTCTATCTGGGACATTTCTGCTTACAGAATGAGTTACCCACAATATTTTATTATCAGGACTATAAATGTCATGAATTATGCTTGATTTTGTAGTGAATATTCTCTAGAAAAAGTATTTTGTCAATTGAAAAGACTTCCATAACATAGAAGTTAAGAATATCATGTTGGAACTGATTTATTAGACACCATTCAACCTTTATTCAAATTAACAACTATGGGCATCCCACCAACAGACACTTCCTTTAATTTCTCTATATTTTTGTTCAAGATGTGAAGACACGTATAAATGAAAATATTAATGTGTGGATGAATATCTTCTGAGTCACACTCTCACACTCAGGTTACAAGCTTGTACAAAATTATTCCTAAAATTTTACCATTCTGTAGAGGGAAATTTGGAGGAGATTTCTTTATTTACAGGAAGATATATGTATTCTCAAATTACCATTAATCCAATTGCTTTTAAAGATGAAGAATAAGATTTTTCTGGAAAGATTTTTTTTTTTTTTCATTAGAGTGAATCAGACTAAACTAAAAGTCATTGATTCTCAAAGTATTTCTTGGAGGACAGAATACTTGCATGTCTTTGTTAAACTGATAATTAACACAACTGATTTTGAAAGCTTAGGTGTTGTGTGCTAAGCCTTACTCTTACTGACAGTATTAAGTATATATATTTTTGAATAAATAAATAAATAAAAGACTTTCCAGTTTGGTAAGTGGCTCTATTACTGCTTATTGAATATAATTAAATATACAAAGTATATTTTATTAGCATTATAACATGCTATTTTTATGTTCCTTAGCAACTCTTTGATTTCACAATTAACTATTTTACTTCACCACACTTCCATTTCTGAATGTGTGAACTATGTATTGAATTAGACTTTAAAACATCTAGATTTCCAGTTTAATCACTGATTTTTTTTTCCTGCATATAGTAACTCAAATCTATTTTGTCATTCATTAAATAATAGCCCTTTGAATTTTATTTCATATCCCTTTACTGACTTTTTAATAACTTCATTCCTGTCTGGATCATGTAGTCCAATATGTCTTTCTTTTCACTCACTTTTTTGTTCTCAAATATTCATGTTTAGTAGAAATCTATTTCACTGAAATTTAAAATACAACTATCAAATGTGTTCTCTATCTGCAGAAATATGCTATACATTTGAAAAGAAAACTACAAAATAAAAAAATAAACACACTAGTAGCCTGACCAAGTAAAGGAAGTTCATTGTTATTCAGAAGTTTGTTCCTGTTCTATAATAGAGCAGTTGTTAAACTCAAAAAAAAAAAAAAAGAAAAAAAAAAAAATTGACTGATTTGCAGTGGGAGCTAATGATGCAAAAATGGGAGCTTTTAGATGTAAAATTGACAATTTAGGTTTTGTGAAAGGGAAGACACTAAGTTTAATGGACAGTGATATTTTCTCTGAGAGCTTTTGCCACTAAAATAATATTTTGAATACAAAACAGCAAGACTGGATTGAATTAGTCTGTTTAAAGGTGTCTTGGTTCAAAGGCTGTACAATGTTACATGAGTGTGGTGTAAATGCCTGAAGTAACTAGGAAAATAAAACTAACATTCACATTTTTAAGGAAAAGGTACAGCATTGAAGAGGCTTTCAGGGTAGGGCATAACTGCATTATCTGAGCGTTTCCTAGGCTCCCAGCCTTAGATGCTATCGCGCTGGGGAAACTTGGTGTGCTAGCTCTAAGGAACAGCACGGAGCATAGAGTGGAGTGGAGACACCACGGCTAGGCTCTGTAATGAGGTGGGGCCTCGATTGTTCTTGTGCACAAAGCTGCACTTTTTGCCACCCTGAGCCAAAGACCTGTCATGTTTTGACAAATGCTGTACCCTAGTGTACTTTTTGCTCATTATAATATCATTATAATACCAAAACACACCTCCATCCCAAAAGCTACCCACCTCCAAGGTGTGACCACCCCTCACTGAGCATGCGCGCTGAATTTCTCGGAGCCTATTACTTTAAACGGAGACGGGAGAACTTTACACCAATCATTACTAAGATATGCTTGACTAGAGCCACTCAAGCTCCGCCTAAAAAGATAGAAAATAATATAAATTGGCCCAAGAGAAAGGGGATGTTATGGAAGATACCACCGTCAGGGAAGATACCACCGTCAGGGGAGATACATCCTTAGGACCTCCTGACTCCTGGGATCAGTCGACGGGCTGAGCCTCTCTTCCCCCCCATTGGGACGCCTTTGGGTGAGATCTGAATACTTGCTTATAAATCTCTCTAGAGTCTTTGATCCTTTTAACGCGTTTATTTCTAGGCTGCGCACCTGTGACATCTGTGACACCTGTAAACACCTGTAACATCTGTAACACCTACAACACCTATATCACCTGTAACATCTGTAACACCTGTAACACCTGTGTATTTCATGCATACTAGCTTGCTTTTGACAAGACAGACAGTCCCTATCACCGGCAATCCAAAAGAACCTGATTATCTGTTGCTGTAATAAACCATACTTGATTGCATTGTGATAACTCTCATTAAGTGCAACGAGGGTGAGGGTGGTTATCCATGATAGTTCAGTGTTCTGAATCTAACCAGACCCCCAGACGGTTAATGCGTTTTTGGTGAATGTCTGAACAGACCCCCAGACCGTTAATGCGTTGATGATGAATGTCTGACGGGACCCCCAGATGGTTAACATGTTTTTGGTGAATGTCCAACTGGTTCAGTACTCTGAATCCAACCGGGCCCGTAACGGTTAATCAGCTACACCCCTTAACGCGACAATGAAGAAAACCTACTTGATATAGAAAGCAACCCTTTGAGCTTTCAATGCTATGTGTCACTGCTGTTTGATAAAGACAGTTTGTTAAAATGTGCTGTTTTCTCTCCTTCATTTCCCCAAGGTATTGGCAGATAAAGTGTCAGTTAGTTGGGAAAACGTGACTCCAGCAAATGAACAAACTCAGGGAATTTGGGGTCTTTGGCCCTTTTAAATCAAGGAAAGAGGCATGGGGATTTTCTTGCATCCCTAATCTTTATATCTTACTGGATTTGCAATTTTATTGCTGCAGAAACAGAAGCAAGCAAGATAATGGTGTGTAGAGCTGCTACTTATTACATTAGAGATTTGTGGTATCAAAATAAATTTAGAGAAAGACAAGACATAAAATAGGTAATCATCAGTTGTGACAAAATCAGAAGAAATAAGTTATGCATACCAACTGATCACAGAATGTTTATGAGCTAGAAATAAGATATATATATATGATATTTAAGATATATATCTTATATATACATGTATAAGCATACATGTATATAAAGTGTTCACAGAAATGTATTTTTAATACAGATAAGGAAATAGTAATGTCACTGCATCAGGAACTCATGTGGAATTTGTTTATGAAAAGTAAACATTACATAGATGTAAGAAATGACAGGTTTAAGGAAAGGTTTTGAGAATAATCGAGAGAAGGAATATTTTAAGAAAAGAACACATAAAAACAATCTGCATTGACATAACAAAAAGAGGGTATATGAATTTTGTCCATATATTTGGAGGAAGAGGGGGAGACCGAGATTCGGGGATGAAGACTTTTCTTAAAGATAATATTAAGCTGTAAAGAATGAGCATGCATTAGTTTTGGAGAAGTTTGGGCCTGAAATTGTACTGTTTCCTGGTTTTCTATATATTAACATGAATCCTGAAAAACCTTCCAGTAGTTTTCCTATCATTGTTATTCTTTACTTATATTAACCTTAAACTTATAAAATTAGATAGTTATTAAAGACTTGAGAACTAGTTACTCAACAATGAATGTTGTCTCCTACAATCCAAATGTCCCAAATATTTTGCAAAATGAACTGTAATACATACTGTGAATTTTTAGATTGCTAATGCAATTGTTAAGATAAATGGCATATTAATACAGCAAGGAGAAAAATTTCATTCCACAAACATTTAGTTCTGGTTTGAGAGTATGGTATGTGGGTGCAGGAATGTGCTGTGGAAATCATAGAATCATTAAGGTTGGAAAAGTCCTCCAAGATCACCTAGTCCAACCGTCCCCTTACCACCAATACTGCCCACTAAACCATGTCCCTAAGTACCACATCCAACCCTTCCTTAAACAGCCCAGGGATAGTGATTTCCCCACTTCCCTGAGCAACCTGTTCCAATGCCTAACTGCTCTTTCTGAAAACAACTTACTCCTAATTTCCAACCTGAATCTCCCCTGGTGCAACTTGAGGCCATTCCATCTTGTCCTATCACTAGTTATCTGTGAGAAGAGGATGACCCCCAGCTCCCCACAACTTCCTTTCAGGTAATTGTGGAGAACACAGAGAGCACTAAGGTCTTCCCTGATTCTCTTCTCCAGACTAAAATGTAGATAGAAGGAAAGGGCAAGGATAAATTTTATGTGTTAATAAAGTATGGGTTGCATGAGGCAACAGCAGATCCTATTATGATTTCTGCAAGACAACATCTCAAATTCCTGGAAACCTAGACTGGTTGCTGCTGCTGCCATCATAACAGAGGTTTGGGTAAGATTATTGTTTTATCTCATAACTCCAATTTAATTTTCCAGTAGTAGTCAAAATAACAAGATGAATTCTCCAGAACTCTCCCCAAGCTTTCCCTCATCAGCTGTTTCCCCTTTCCCCTTCTCTTTGTGGCATCAGTAGCTAGCTTTCTTCCAACCAACACTCTTCTATGACTATATGACTGTCATTAAATCCAATGTTTATACTATTTTACTTTGAAGTCAAAGATCTTGTCAAGAAAGCAATTAGAAATTAATCACATTTTGCTTGAAAAACACACGGTTACTAGTAGGCTTAAACAAACAAACAAAAAACCTACAACACAATACTAAGTACTAATAACTAGACAGATAAGCTGTGGTAAGAGACAAATTAAGATCTGCACTTTTGAAGTTACTGCATACACATTCCTTCCAGTTACCTCCTAACAAACTCAGTGTATTCTCATGAAATCAGATATGACCGTCGTGTTTCAATTCATCCAAACAGTTAACAGAAGTGATCAGAATCCAAGCAAAGAGAAAGAACTTCCACAATATTATATGTCTAGAAAATAAATAAATAAATAATAAATTAAAAAAAAAAAAAAAACACTAAAAATACACATTTCAAAAATAATGAAGTCATCACACCATTTTTTAAACTCTTATCCTTCACAATAACAGCTATCCTACTTTATTTTTTTATTGGTGACACATCTGATATAGTGACCCATGCCTCCTATTGTCTTCTCAGCAATAGAATGCTTTTCTGACCCATCTATTGCCTATTGGTTGCATGAACCTTTCCAGCCAATTCTAAACTACATATGGTCACTACATCTTAGAATGAACCAAACCCAAGTTTAGAAGGTCTGCAAGACATAAGCATTCAGAAGACTATGTCAGACATTACTTCTTGTCAATCCTTGTTTTCTCTTTGGGAAAACAAATAAACTAAAAACAAAATCATGGACTTACGATTCAGATGGGAACCAGAGCATACTACAATAAATGTCTGGTAAAGATGATAAGAACACTAAAATAAGTAATCAGCTGGCAGTAGAAAAATCAGTCAGAACAGTATAAGGGTGAATTCAGTGTGAGAGCATCTGGTTCATTAAGTTAACTGGTTAAGGACTATTAAGTATTATATATATATATATATATATATATATATATATAAAAGAAAAAAAAAAAAAAACAGGAAAAAAAAAAAAAGCTAATAACAAGGAAAGTGAATATATGCGTACACAAAACTGAGGAGCAGGTGACAGGAACAATAATGAAGACCCTAATTCTTCACCTGCTGATTGAAGAGCTATTAAGAAAACACCCAGGCCTAGCCTTGAAAAGAGTTGATAGGAACTTTTTAACTAACAAGAATAGGAAAAGAGTCAAGGATAATGTTATGGGATACTTTTGGATACTTGGGAGGGGGAGTGGCAAGTGGGTGTGGCTGTGGAACTGTACATTTATCAGGGGATACCAGAAGGGGGTTGTGCAAGAGTAAGAATTGTGCAAAACCAATTATGGGATCCTTAGGGGAAGGAAGCATCAGAAAAGAACAAGCATGGGAAAATAAAGACAAGGAGTAAAGATATAAGGGGCTAGTCACATGCCCCCATTCAATAGACTGATATGACTAAACTCTGCAGTTGGTCATCATGATCTATCCTATCTTCTCATTAAATCCTTTCTTATCTGTCTTTCTGTGTAATTTATTCCACCTGTAAGTGTTGAAAAATTTGTGTGCAAACAACTGGAGAGACTGGGGTTAGTGAAATCAAGTACCAACAATTGAATGCACTGGAGAGTGTATTGTTACTTAGTAAATTTAACCTAATATGTGCCTATATGTCATCCAGCAGAAAATTTCTAGTTAACTTATTGGGCAAGTAGGAAGAAAACATTTTCCTCATAAGGCTCAAAGTCTGAGGCAGAGGTGGATAAAGGTGTCTAGGGTCTCAGAATGGTTTAGGCTGCCACAGAAGTGATTCTGGAAGTTCCATCACTGTGGAGGTAACAGAATCCAGGAGCAAATTTATGAAGTTTTACTGAAGTTCAGTCATGATTGTGAGATCATTTCCCCATTAGAGATAAGGGCAGGCGACCACTAAAATTTGTAGAAGCTTTTGTATAATTTGCAACCAAAAGCTATGCAAAAATTCTTTCATTGAATCTGTAACTGACACACAAGTATGTCTATTCTCGCTTTACAGACTAGCTAGAACAATATTCTTCTGTTTGATTACATAATTACCTTTCTCATTATGTATTCATAATATCAGATCTAGTTGTACTTTTGACTTACACTCGAGTCTAGACCTGTCTTACAGGTATCTTTAACATGTTTTATTAGACTTTAATGTGATTAATGAATAGCCTTAAGTAGATTTAAGGACAATAATTATTTATTTATTTATTTATTTATTTTTTCTCAGAGATATGATCGATTGGTTAATACAGTAATCTGAAACAGCTCTAGCCAAATAAAATAGTTGTTGAATTTAAAATGCAAATAACAAGTTAAAAAGAAGTTTCAATACAACAAAAGATTTATTCCAAATCTCTCTTACCTGTAGATTTGCATAGGACAAACTTAACTGAAGATCTCAGGTGTGGAAGCTTGGCTTCTGCTAATCTTTGAGTTTATCTTTAGAAACAGCATCCTTTTATAAAGTTAACAAAAATCTTGCTGTTTGCACCTGTGATTGAAGTTTGATCAAACCAGTTTGACAGCTCTGCAAGAGTGCAGGGATATACTTCAAAGCATTTAGTTTACTGCATTTTCTCAGGTATTTGCTAGAACAGCTGCTATCAACTCATTGTCTCCTTTCTATCTATTCTGTCAGCTTCTGGTTCAGTTAACCCCTTAGACTCATCAATTAAACAATACCAAATAACTAACGGATTGAAAATACATTATGTATGTGTTATTATACAGTCTCACTTCCTTTAGTTTTCCTCTACTGAAATAGACAACACAGGTTTCATAAAACATAATTAACTGGTGTGATTTGTTTTTTGACTTGTAACTGCATTTTTGTCATGTGATAATGAAGCAGGGAAGAGAAAAGGAAACAGCAGCTAAATATATATATATAATATATATTGTATAAATGAAACTGAATTCTTTATTTTAGTTCCACTAATCATTTAGTCTTATGTTAGAACAGTAGCATAGATAGTCTGTTCTCCGGTGTCAGGGCCAATACTTGAATGAAAACCCTCCAAGACAAACAGAACCACATGAAATAGATGTTG
Organism: Netta rufina; assembly: GCF_964035555.1. NCBI lineage: Eukaryota > Metazoa > Chordata > Aves > Anseriformes > Anatidae > Netta > Netta rufina. The sequence goes on along the minus strand of NC_140123.1, from coordinate 37,260,693 downwards.
AAGGTGAATAATGAAACCAACAGCTGTGCTGACGGATACGTCAGTAGAATGGCAAAATAAATTGAAGAGAATACATCCCGCATATTGGGTGTGGGTTTTTGTTTGTTTGATTTTTTGTCATCCAGCAGGTATCTAGATTACTTTAAGAAATAGCCAGATGATCTTAAAAATAAATAAATAAATAAATAAATAAATAATGAAGTGGTACTTGCACCATCACTACAGACTTCTGAAACACAAACGTTCTCTTATCCAAAGCCTTTTAGCAGTCTCTTTCACCATGTTTAGTGGATTCAGATCTTTTACTTGCCTTTGTGTAACATCAGTAACATTAATATATCAGCATCATAGAATGATTTGGTTTGGAAGGGACCTTAAATATCATCTAGTGGCAACCCCCCTGCCATTAACAGGGACACCTTCCACTAGACCAGATTGCTCAAAGCCCCTTTCAACCTTAACTTGAACACTAACAGAGACGGGACAGGAGCCACTTTTTGTCTCTCTGACTTGCAATTTTTTACACTTTTCCTAAATTCACTTCTATGTTAGCATGTAAAAAGCACAAAAACAATCTTTTTTTATTTTTTTTTTAAAGTGAAAAAAAATATAGTCTTAAGATTAAATTTTCAGAAAAATAATGCATATATATATATATTAATATCCCTCTCTTACAACCACAAACCTTGCCAAATTCAATCTCATTTTAGATTTCCAAATGTAGGAGCATTATCCAGTAAACATTAAATAGTATTATATGCCTATCATTTTCACTTGTTTAGTTTGTACCACTCCGAAATTCCCCAGTAAGAAAAGATAACAGAGATTGAACTAGAATGACTTTTGGCAGGCAAACTTAAACAAATTAATTCATTTTGCAAAAAGTATACCTTAAAGCTTATGTGAAATTATTTCTTTAGGCAAACCCAAGATTGTCTGTTCTATATAGAAAGACATCCTGAATTTTCATTTTAATACTGGAGTGCTATATTTCTGATGTAGTAGCTATAAACATTACCCTCCCTCACATGGAGGTAATCAAAAATCCCATGATGGACCAAATGCATCACCCACAGACTAGACTATATGCTCAGTTTTGGCAGCAGTAATGTAATTTGTTTATAAATCCATCCATCTTCTTTTTCTCTTCTGGAGTCAAGCTATGTCTAAAGAACATATTAAAAATCCAACAGGAACACTCAGAGACACTGCTACAGTTATGGCCATAGTATCATTAATTTTTCAACTTAGCATCACTGGCTGAGGCATGATGGCATGAGAACTGAATAAGAAACAGGAGTATATTTCAGTGATGGAGGATGGCAGTGAGAATAAGAATTCCAGCCAACTTTGCAACTTTGGATTCTCAAGTTCTATTACGTCTTGCCTGGTTTATTCCCTGAAGTTTATAAGTAATAGTAAAAGATGAAGAAGGCAATTTATTATATGCAGAATGTGTCATTGGACACTGTTCATCAGTGTTAATCTTGGTTATGCTTGCTTTGTCTCTGATGTTTTTTTTTTCTTTAGTAATATCTTTTCAGTGCCTATCAGAATGTTGCTTTTGATTTAAAATTGTGTGTTGCACAGACATGGAAATTTGTTATCTGAGATATTCTGCATTTTCCCTCAAAACTAACCTCATGAGCAAACTACAGTTAGCAGTCTGTACATGTAGATATATAAGATAACATCAGCTAAGTTCACAGAATCAAAGTTCACTCTATCTAATTGTAGATAACAGGGGCCAGTAGACTTACTTTAATCATGTACTCTATGCGCAAAATTTTCTGGAAGTCTGACCTACAAGCAGATTCATATCTCTATTGATTTTATGAAGTGTGTGCACATCTTTGAGTTATTTATTTGTTTGTTTGTTTTTCTTTTCTCAAAAACTTACTTATCATAGGGTTGTGAGGCACTGGAATGGGCTGCCCAGGATAGTGGTGGAGTCACCATCCCTGGAGGTCTTTGAAAGACATTTACACGTTGAACTTAGCGATATGGTTTAGTGGAGGACTTGTTAGTGTTAGGTCAGAGGTTGGACTCGATGATCTTGAGGTCTCTTCCAACCTAGACAATTCTGTGATTCTGTGATAGACAGAGGGAAGTTTTGACTGCAACCATATACTGCAATATTCTATCGACGGATTTAGTGGGGTATGATTTTTCACCTCTTAAAGGAAAAAATAAAATAAAATAAAATAAAATAAAATAAAATAAAATAAAATAAAATAAAATAAAATAAAATAAAATAAAATAAAATAAAATAAAATAAAATAAAATAAAATAAAATAAAATAATAAAATTAAAGGTTCAATGGGTAATATTTCTGCTTTTGGCTTAGGTTATCTAAGATATTACATAATTCCCTGTTAATAGAGACATCGTATCAGTTCCTCATTTTCCTCAGTATTTGAGGAAATAGAAGATAATCTCTTAATTAAATAATAATAACAGATTTAGTAAATCCTTTTTCTCATTCACAAAATCTCAGGAACACCTACAAGGTTTTCTGAAAATTAAGTATAATACAATTTACACAAACAAACAAAAAGTTGATTTTACTGTTAACTTAAAAAGGACAAGAAGAAATATTTCTGGAAACTTGTTTTTAAACATTAAAAAAAAAAAAAAAAAAAAAAAAAAAAGGTTGAATTGATTAAACCTAGTCACAATTTCTAAGAAATCTACTGGGATAAAAAGATGAGTGTGTCAAATAATATACATCCTGTTGTATTAGAAAAGAGCATTAGAAGAATTTCATTCATTTCACTTTTCAAATTCCAGAGTTAGGTACTAAGAAAAAAATGAAGCTTAATGCAAGCTTAAATTGTCTAAAGTCTAGTTGAGGAAGACCACTACTAGGTCCATGATTGAAGACATTTGGTAATTTCAAATAACTCTGAATTTATCTACTGGATAAGTGATGTGATTCCTTGTATTATGACCCTCAGTGTCAATGGTGATAGCATTCTTTATTCAGAAACACTAAAAGTTCCTGTCCCTTCAATTACATGACTCAGACAAAGTGTTATTATATGTAGTGACATTTACTGTCAATTGCCCACCTTCCTTTTAAAATGTAGTGGCATTCTAGCATTGTAAGACTGGTGTGGAAAGGAATATATTTCAGAGAAAAATCAGCCCCACAGACTCGCAGAAGGCTAGCTTATACATGTTCAGTGGAGAAGTTCTTTAGTGTAAATGAGACAGAGAAGTTTTGGGATATCTTCAGAAGACACATATTTCTTGAATACTCTCAGTCATGGTGATTAAACATGAGAGATAGGTGAGACGCAAACGATAGATCTATATATACCTAATTTACATATGTTTGTCTACTGGCCTTCAGCAGAAACAGAACAGCACAAGAGCAAAGAGGTATCAGTTTCCAGACTGCACTAGTTTTGTTTTCCATTTAATGGTTGTCATTCTTCAATAACAAGGCTTTGCTTGTTTAACATGCTCAAAGTTAATCTTGTAGTTAATGATTTGTTCCTTTGTAATTTATTATCAAAAATATTCAAAATGTAATATAAAATACAGAGTCCTAGCCCATCAGTGTTTAAATATTTAATTAACAATTAAGCTGTTTCCTAATTTTAAGGCTCATTATGACCATGAAATGGCAATTTAGCATCCTGAGGGCAGTGAGGAGGGAGTACAACAAGCTCGCTACCCTGAGCAGACTTAGCCCTCTTCAGGGATCTGCTTGGTAGTGTACCATGGCACAAAGCCTTGAAGGGAAGAAGAACCCAAGAAAACTGGTTAATATTCAAGGATCGCCTCCTTCAATCTCAGGAGTGATGCATCCTAACAAAGAGGAAGTCGGGTAAAAATACCAGGAGGCCTGTGTGGATGAGCAAGGAGATCCTGACAAAAATCAAGCAGAAGAAAGGAGACCTACAGAGGACGGAAGCAAGGACAGATAGAAGATAGCCTGGGGGAAATACAGAGACATTGCCTGAGAATCCAGAGATCAGATTAGGAAAGCTAAAGCCCTACTAGAATTTAATTTGGCCAGTGATGTCAAGGGCAACAGGAAAGGCTTCTATAGGTATGTCAGCGATAAAAGGAAGACTAAAGAAACTGGATCCTTTATAGAAGGAAATGGGAGATCTGGTTACCCAGGATATGGAGAAGGCAGAGGTACTCAATTACTTTTTTGCCTCAGTCTTCACAAGTAAGAGATGTAACTACATAGATAAAGACCCAGAAAGCAAAGGCAAGGACTAGGAGAATAATGAACCGCCCACTGTAGGAGAAGATCAGGTTCAAGACCAGCTAAGGAATATAAAGGTGCACAAGTCCATGGGACCTGAGGTGATGCATATTCATAGTACTAAGGGAACTGCTGAGGGAGTTGCTAAGCCACTGGCTTGAGAAGTCGTGGCAGTCTAGTGGAGTTCCCAGTACGTGGAAGAGAGGAAGCATAACCCCCATTTTTAAAAAGGGAAAAAAAAAGGAAGACCTGGGAAACTACAATCTAGTCAGTCTCACCTCACACCCAGCAAGATTATGGAATGGATCCTACTAGAAACTATGCTTAAGTACATGGAAAACAAAAAGGTGCTTGGAGACAGCCAACATGGCTTCACTAAGGGCAGATCATGCCTGACAAATTTGGTGGCCATGTACAAGTTCAAGAGGGCCAAGATCCTACATCTGGATAGGGGCAATCCCAAAAATGAATACAGGCTGTGTGGAGAATGGATTTACAGCAGCTCTGACAAGAAGGAATTGATGGTGTTGGTTGACAAGTAGCTAAACATGAGCTGGCAATGTGCGCTTGCAGCCCAGAAAGGCAACCGTAGCCTGGGCAGTATTAAAAGAAGCATGACCAGCAGGTTGAGGGAGGTGATTCTCCCCTTATACTCTGTTCTTGTGAGACCTGTGAGAAAAATCTCAAATAATTTTCTTCAGACAGGATCTTCTGTGAAGCTATTTTATTCACGATTGCAATGGTGGGCGTCCTGTCAAGCAGGAGCACATTTTAGTAAACAAACCATAACCTTTTACTCCCTATTACCCAATGCCTGATCACTTCCCTTGTTTCCTCATTGGCTGAGTACTACAGGTTCACAAGCTACTCAACACTCCTCTATACCATATATGTACAATTATTTAAAAACAAACAAACAAACAAACAAAAAAAAAACCTTAAATTTCTCCTTTATTATGTTTTGGGAACTTGTGATTGTTGTTTTACTGTTCTCACACTGCTCATCCTGTTTTTCTCAAGCTTCTACCGTATTTTGGAACAGTGAGGCCTTCTACTGTCCACTTATCTACTTAGCATTTCTTCTTATTATGACTACACAACTACCTTGGAATACAGAAAATTAGTTCTCTACTGCAAAAACACAACTTTGTTTCTCACAGACCCCACCTGGAGTACTGTGTAGCTCTGAAGCCCCCAGCACAAGGACATGGACCTATTAGAGCAAGTCCAAAAGTCAAAGTGCTGGAGCACATGTCCTATGAAGACAGGATGAGGCTGTTGGGATTCTTTAGTCTGGAGAAGAGAAGGGTCCAGGAAGACCTTATAGTAGCATTCCACTACCTGTAAAGGTCCTACAAGAAAGCTGTAGAGGGACTCTTTATCAGGAAGTGTATTGATAGGACAAGGAGTAAGGGTTTTAAATTGAAAAAGGGTATATTTAGCTTAGATATGAGGAAGAAATTCTTCACTATAAAGATGGTGAGGCACTGGAACAGGTTGCCAGAGAAACTGTGGATGTCCCATCCATGGAATTATTTAACTCCAGGTTGGATGGGGCTTTGAGCAACCTGTTCTAGTGGAAGGTGTCCCTGGCCATGTCAAGAGGGTTTGAATTAGATGTTCAGGATGACAGGACCCGCGGGAACGGGATTAAGCTGAGGCAGGGGAAATTTAGGCTTGACATCAGGAGGGGGTTCTTCACAGAGAGGGTGGTTGCACACTGGAACAGGCTCCCCAGGGAAGTGGTCACTGCACCGAGCCTGTCTGAATTTAAGAAGAGATTGGACTGTGCACTTAGTCACATGGTTTGAACTTTTGGGTAGACCTGTGCGGTGTCAAGAGTTGGACTTGATGATCCTTAAGGGTCCCTTCCAACTCAGGATATTCTATGATTCTATTCTATGATTCTTTCCAACCCAAACCATTGTACAATTCACAGGAAAGGAAAGATTTGGAAACTGAGGAATGAATACACACTGCATCAGTTCATGAACTTTATTCATCCATGTAAGAAACTCCATAATCTAGGACTGAAAGCTTGAGTGTAGAAACTCTCACACAGATAAAATGAGCCCAGAGACAGCACAGCTGATTTATTGCAGGCTTTAAGATTTGCTGTGGTTTGACCCAGCTTGCAGCTAAGCACCACACAGCCGTTCACTCACCCTTCCCCCTCTCTCTCTGGAATGTGGGAGAGAATCAGAAAGAAATGAAAGCCTGTGGGTTGAGACAAATACAGTTTATTAGAACAGAAAATAAATTAAAATAATAATGGATAATAATAATAATAATAATGATATAATAGTGTGTACAAAATAAGTGATGCACAATGCAATTACTCACCACCCACTAACCTATGCTCAGCCTATCCCTGAGTAGCTGGTCCCCCCAACCCAGCTAGCCACCCCTATATGTTGTTTAGCATGATGATATTGTTTAGCATGATGGTATGGAATAACCCTTTGGCCTGTTTGGGACAGTTGTCCTGGGTCAGTCCTCTCCCAGCTCCTGCTGCACCCCCAGCCAGCCTGCTGGCAGGACAGAGTGAGAAGGCAAAAAGTCCTTGGCTCTGTGTTAGCACAGCTCTGCAACAACTAAAACATTAGTGTGCTATCAACATTATTCTCATCCTAAATCCCAAACACTGTACCATACCAGCTCCTAGGAGGAAAATTAACTCTGTCCTAGCTAAAACCAGGAAAAGATTATATATGATAATAATAAACCTAAACAAACCTGATATGATGAAGTGAAAGTCTTGTATTTATTTGCAAAATTTTCTCTGAGAGAATTTAAGGGCTGAGTTTTTCAATTTACTAAGGTTTCTGTGTAGGAATAAGATCTTTATTCAGTGTGTTCAAAGGCAGACTATAGAAAATCATAGATTAAAGCTGACAGTATTTTAATGACATTTATTTATCCCATACAGACAAAAGTAAATGTTTGTACTATGTCTTTTGGCAAAGACCAGTTATAGATATCAGATATTTTATTTTATTTTATTTTATTTTATTTTATTTTATTTTATTTTATTTTATTTTATTTTATTTTATTTTATTTTATTTTATTTTATTTTATTTTATTTTATTAAAAAAAAATCCTGCATGTTAGTCAGCATGATTAGCAGTCTTGGCATAATGCATAGGTCTGCAATGTGAAGAAAGCAATAGATGATGAACAAGTTTTGTATATTGCACACATTATGTGGAGTTATTCTGTACACATTCAGTGCCAGAAAATTCTACATACCCATTGAACATATAAGCTATTTGGACTACGTCTCTACTAATAGACAAACCTGGGGAACTTTTCCAGCATTAGGATTCAGATCATACATTTCAGGGCACAATATAATTTTAAGTACAGCAGTCATCACTGTGTTCTCAGCATGACAGAACATTTGAGATTGGAAGAGACCTCTGGAGGTCATCAGACCCAACTTCCCTAGTCAAGCAGGGCAACCTAGAGCTCCTTGCCCAAGAGCCCATAATGCGTTAGAATATCTGATCACCACTCTCTAGGTCCAGTCATTCAGCTAGTTTTCAAATTACCTCTCCGTCTGCGCATCCAGCCCACATGTCTCCAGCTTCTCTGTATGAATCTTAAGTGTGAACTGTCTCGCTGATGTTACAGTAGTTTCATTTTCTGGGTATGCTCTGCAGAAGACTGGACTCCAAATATGCATGCTACAGAGCATTATTTATTTACTTATTTATTTTTCCCCTACTCTGTATTCTTTAGAAAGTGTAACTTACTGATCCTTTGAGAAAACCTATTTATGGCTTAGGTTAAAATAATTAAAGGTATAGGTTTGTCTGTCTCCACCTATACGTATTTGTATGTATTTCAAAAACTATTATAACTATTATACAAACTATTTGTTTAACTCTTTATATCTTTATTACCATTTCCTGAAACTGAAAATAGAAGGTGTCAAGCATAAGATTGAATCTCAAATATTAACATATGTAGGTATTACCAGTGGACAATACAGTTTGCTTTAAAGGTAAAGTAAAATGAAATAATATTATTAGGTGTGAGAAATACCTTTTTTTTTTTTTTTTTTTTTTTTTTCCAGACAGGGTCTTCTGTGAAGTTATTTTATTTGTGATTGCAATGGCAGGCATCCTGCAAGAAGATGTGCCCAGCAAAAGTATATAATAACCTTATATTCCCTATTACCCAACACTCGATTCGTCCCATTTTCTCTTTGGCTGAGTACTAGAGGTTCACAAACTACTTGATGCTTATTCCCATACCATATATGTACAATTTTATTTGACCAACCATTAATTACTCCTTTTCTCCTTTTTTTTTTTTTTTTTTTTTTTCTTCTCTCAACTAGAGGGACTGTGATTTTTTGTTTGTTTTTTAATGATTTTGCAGGACTCATCTTGTTTTCCTTGACTATCCTCCTTATTTTGGGACAGTGAGACCTTCCCCTTATCTGCTTAACATACTTAACATACTTAACACTGGTATGCCACTGTCAAGCCTGCACAATCATTTTTGAATATGCAAGGTTAGTGGAATTTTCTACTGCAAAAACACATTATAATGAAAATAAAATAAATAAATAAATAAATAAATAAATAAATAATGTTTCTCACATTAAGGTACAAATTATAAAAGAGTTTCTTAAATGCCTCTAAAACACTAAAAAGTTAAAGATTATTTCTCAATTAAATTGCAATAATGGAGAAACTTGTTACGTGATTATATAATTGGCCTAAGCTGATATAAGTCAAAATGAGTTTCTGTTCCCAATAGCTCTTGACAGGCATTCTCTCCCCCTCTCTTAACATAGTTTCAGTGCTGACTACAACCTTGTGATGAGTTGAAGTACCTCATCAATTGGGAGGAAAAAATAATAATAATAAAAAAATCTATTTCTATAGAAAACTCCTTAGGGAGTTTTCACTTGTGTCAGTAAATGGAAACGAGAGGAAATGGCAGAGCAGTCTTAGATCAGCTCAGGACAACCACAAAGTAAAACCTTATAGGGAATTTCACAAAGAATTTGGATAGCTCAGAGTTGACATATGTTTCTTGCACTGTGTCGTGAATGCACTGTTCATCTCTTCTCAACTCTTCTCAATTCATCTTCTATCTTAATTCAGTGATGCAGCTTCCCTTGGAGGATGGGACCCTTTTTTTTTTGGAAAGGAAAAGGAAGTACAGAACAAAGTCATGAATTTGAGGTATCCCTATCATATTGAAGGTATTTTTAACAGTTGCACTGATTGTTGGTACACCTAAAACCTAAATTAAACCACAGATAAACCACACATTTTAACAATTTTTATTTGCTATGTTTGCAAGATATCAAAAGTTTCTATGTATTACCTTTTATTTGCATCCTCACTCTTATTTTATAAGAAGAAGGAAAAGAAGAAGAAGGAAAAAAAAAAAAAAAGATAACAGCAAAAAGACAATTAAAAACAAGGTTCACTAAATGGCATGTTAACATTATTTGCTGTCAGAATTATTTACATCCAGCAGTGTTATTGCTGAAGCAGTTTGCTCATTACCAGTTGAGAACTATAAAAATAAATAAATAAATCAGTATTTAGTTCAATTGTTTTGAAACAGTGGAAAAGGACAAGACACTGTGAATATAAATACTCTTTTGTAACTAATTAAACTTCTAATTGTAAATGTTATAAAGTGTTTAAATGATAGAAAAAAAAATGCAGAAAACATTATGGTCTATTCAAACACTTTGCAAGGTATAACTCATCATGGGCCAGTTTATTCCCAGATGTACAGGCTAGAAAAAAATGCCTGTATTATTTTGCGTATCCCTGTTGAAATGAGCTGTCAAGCACACATCAGGGGACAGCAGATGTTAAAGACCACAGTGCTTCAAATGTCAAAGAAATTCAACCTTTGCTGCAGTTTGAAACCATCTGTTGACATCTAAGCAGGATACTGCATGTCAAGTGAGATTTCTAGTTTGTAGGTTAAGACTTTAGTATCTGCCCTTACTTACTGCTTGTGAATGTTTAAGTTTAGTTTAAATAAGATCTACTAGACAATGCATTTTTAAATCCTAAAGTGTATCTTGCGGACATTTATTCAGGTGAAATGAGGAAAATAAAAACAATCTACAAATGAATGTTTAAACTGTACACAACAAGAAAATCTTAAGGAAAATACACCCTCCTAAGTTAAGGACAACTCTAGATGATATTAACGGTCAATAAATGCTGGAATCGAGTCCATTGGGAGAAAAAAAACCACCGTGATTCACAATTACACAAATACCTATGATTTGATTATTAGCCATAATAAAAAAAACTTGTAGTGAATTATTACTAACATGCATAAGTAAAAATATTGGGAGCCGGTTACACAATTTCAGTGTTAAATTCATGTAGACATCTAATTCTAGATATTAAAATAAGTACTATATATAACAAACTGTCAAGGTCATACTGCAGGAATTACAAAATCTGATTGATAGATTATGCATCTGGTGCCCAGAGAGTTACATTCAAATCTGAATTCATCTGTAAGAGTTTCAGAAATAGCCACTGAGCTTAAATGTGTCTGTGTAATACTGTACTGAAAGTTCCAAAGCAGTCAAAACATACACAATTAATAATAATAATAAATTACTAAATATATAAATGAAAAACAAACAAACAAACAAACAAACAAAAAAACTCTCAGTAGTGCTATATTTAAAAATAATTTAATAACATTTAAATAGTAGGTTATCTTGGTGAACTGTTTTCATTATGGAAAAATGTAGAAGTTTAGAGCTCTATATATCCATTATAAATCCATATTCTCTTAGGATCAACTACTAATTTCACTTTGAAGGACAGAAATACACAGAATTTCATTTTTAAATGATCAGCTGAGATTCTGGATTTATATCACAGTCCTTAACAAATGAGCTAACAAACAAACAAACCAAATACAAACAAGCAAACACAGAAAGCTGTATTTCTTGTCATGAAATGAAAAGTCCTAGCTAATATGGCAGAACAACTGTGAGTAACAAGATCCCATAGGATACATTGCTTTATCAGTGTCATGGTTTTGGCTGGGATAGAGTTAATTTTCTTCATAGGGGCTCACAAAACACTGTCTTTTGGGTTTTTGATGAAAAGAGTGGTGATAACACACCAATGTTTTCAGTTGTTGCAGAGCAGTGCTTACACAGAGACAAGGACTTTTTTTTCTATTTTTTTTTATGACTCCAGTGAGGAGGCAGGGAGTGCAAGAGAAGCTGGGAGGGGACACAGCCAGGACAGCTGACCCAAATGGATCAAAGGGATGTTCATACCATATGACATCATGCTTACAAATAAATGTTGGGGTAAAGAAGGAGGATGGGTAAAGGTATTTCTTTCTTTTTATTTGGAGTAAAGGTGTTTCTTCTCAAGAAACTATTATGCATGATGAGCCCTGTTTTCCTGGAAGTGGCTGAACACCTGCCTGATGATGGGAAGTAGCAAATTAATTCTTTGTTTTGCTTCACTTGTGCATGGAGCTTTTGCTTTCCCTAGTAAACTGTCTCTAACTCAAACCACAAGTTCTTGCACTTTTACCTTTCTGATTTTCTCCCCCATGCCACCTGGGGAGTGTGAGCAAGTGGCTGTATGGGGCTGAGCTGCATGAAGGGGTTATACCACAACAGTTAGAAATAAGTGAAAGCAGAGTCTGTATAGGGCATAGCATGGTTCTAGACACAGAATAGGTGCTACTGGAATACTCAGGGCTGATAAAATATTTAAAATTGCATGCTGTTATCTAATTTAGAATGAAGTTTGTACAGAAAGGCTACTATTTTCTTGTGGGTCTTAGGAAGGTAATTTATTTGCATAATTCAGAAGAAGGTTTTGCAATAGATCTTATTTACTTATTGTCAGTCACACTATTAGACCTTACAAAAATACCACTTTTACCTACAAAGAATGTTTGGCTGATATCCTCAGATCTCACAGCTACAAATACTCTATGACTGTAACAAGTAAAGAATGATAATTGATAAACATGGTGAAATTAGCCACATAAAGAAATGTACTGAAGCTTCTACCAATAATTCTAAAATACATTTTAGACATTTTCAGTGAAAACGTTTGCCATGCTTTAGTCCAGTATAGAGAACAATGGCCTCTATCTAGAAAAAGGGGAGAAATAAAATAAAATAAAATAAAATAAAATAAAATAAAATAAAATAAAATAAAATAAAATAGTTCTATCCTGACTCATTAAAAAACTTGAATAATATGTTTAATTTTGGATAGTCTTAATAATGTGATAAAAGCCTAACAAAACAGCATCTACATTAACATGATTTTTAAGTTTTTAAGTATAGTATTCCTTTTTATTGGCCTCATTATTATATCTGCTGCAGTGAAACAAATAATACAATATACTAATTATTCAAATATCATGGGACTACTGCAGCTCAGAATGCATAAAGCATCTGTCACTACTGAAGTAAGAAGCAGTTTTAACCTCTTGTTGGTAAAAAATATGCCGGTGTTCTTAGGCATATTTATAATGCCAAGCAGGGTACCGTACAGTTCCATATTACATGCATCAGGTTTTATTTAGTCATGGGAATTTGAAATATAAACTTTATACAGAAGAACATCAGAGAAAGAGAGACATATTAGAATACTTCATAACCTAGGAAATAAAATAATTATTTCTGATGCTGTTGTTCAGGCCTGAGCACTAAGAAAAAACAGTCACAAAAAATAACTGAGAAACTCAACCCTTGACACAAGAAACATTAAAGAAAAACACATTGAAACTGGACATTCTTATAAATATGTATTTATGTATTTATCAAATTCCAGTATTTTTCTCAAATTCTGAGAAACCACATTACTCTCATTGCCAACCACAATTGAAATTTTAATACTCATATTAATGTTAATTTCATTTTAATATTCCAAAATTTGAAAAGTGGGTAAACAGTTAAAAAAAATGGATCATTAGTCGGTTGAGAGAAGTGACTCTCCCACTCTACTGTGTACGGGTGCAGCCTCACTGTGAGTACTGTGTGCAATTCTGGGCACCACAGTACAAAAAGGAATTAAAACTGTTGGAGAGTGTTCAGAGGAGGGCTACAAAGATGGTGAAGAGCCTAGAGGGGAAGACCTGTGAGGAGAATCTGAGGTCACTGGGCCTGTTCAGCCTGGAAATGAGGAGGCTGAGGGGAGACCTCATCGCGGTCTACAACTTCCTCACAAGATTGAGCAGTGGGGAAGGCACCGATCTATTCTCCTTTGTCACCAGTGATAGGGCCTGTGGGAATGGTGTCAAGATGAGGCAAGGGAGATTTAGGCTAGACATCAGGAAGAGGTTCTTCACTGATAGGGTTGTCGCACACTGGAACAGGCTCCGCAGGGAAGTAGTCAGGGCACCAAGCTTGTTGGAGTTTAAGAAGCGTTTGGACTGTGCACTTAGTCATATGGTCTAAAATTTTGGGTAGACCTGTGTGGTGCCAGGAGTTGGACTCAGTGATCCTTATGGGTCCCTTCCAACTTGGGATATTCTATGATTCTTTGATAATTTACCCACAAAATTTTCAATGCTAATCATAGCATCATAAACTTATTAGATTGGGTTGGAATGGACCTTGAAGACCATCTAGTTCCAACCCTTTTCATTGGCAGGGACACCTTCCAGCAGATCAAGTTGCCCAAAGCCCCATCCAACCTGGCCTTGAACACTTCCAGGAAGGAGACATTAACAACTTTTCTGGAATATTTTCCAGAGACACACCACTCTCAAAAGGGAGAATCTCTTCCTAGCATCTAATCTAAATCTACCTGTGAAATATGTTCATCTGATTCGTGTCAGTATGGAACAATGCTAGGACCTCATGGTATGATGAATGTGACCTTCTGTCTTACATACGTTTGTATAACCACAAGTCTAAGAAAAACAGAGTGGTTAATGTAGATGGTTCTTGTATTCCTCTTGCAAAGGAATGTTTTAGCAATTTGTGTCAATAGAGAGCTTGAAGGGAAATGTATTTGTAGGCTTTTCCTTGAAGTCTCTGATATCTGGGGGGTTTCAGAATAACTGCTAACTATTATGACTATTGTATGGGACACCATACAAGTCTCTGATATCTGGCCAGGAGATTAAGGAGACGGGGAGAGCTGAAGAACAACTAAAAGACAAAGCTTGTAGGGGATGCTGCACAAGTCTCTGACATCCAGCCAAGTTGGACAAAGGAGAAGGACAAGAGGGAGGAAGACTATGAGTCTTCAGCACAAGAGACTCCCAGAGACCCCCAAAGGGACCACTGGAGACTGATACGCATGCTCCAGTAGGAGGCTTTGGATTCTGGAAATTAATTATAATAACCCTGTTTTTTTTAGAAGTAGTAATGAATATGTATCAACCTAGGAGCACAAAAATCAGCTGCTTGATGTAACTGGTGTGCGTCTTGATGGAGCAGAGACTCCTGGCGCACCCAGCACTGTTTGCTTACCTCTATTCCTTTAATAAGTTGTAAACTTCAATTATAGTCTTATTTTGAAGACTGAGCCATTTATTAAATGCCTTTCTGTTTTGTTTAAAACCATTACTCCTTGTCCTATCGCTACACTCCCTGATAAAGAGTCCCTCAACAGCTTTCCTGTAAGACCCGTTTAAATCCTGGAAGGCTCCTATATTTTATTCCCAGAGCCTTCTCTTCTCCATGCTAAAGAACACAAAGTGCTTCAGTCTGTCTCTGTAGGAGAAGTGGTCCAGCTCCCTGATCATTTTTATGATTGTCTTCTTCACCCACTCAAACAGGTCTATGCCCTGGGTCCCCAGAGCTGAATGCAGTACTCCATGTGGGGTCTCATGAGAGCAGAGTACAGGGAGAAAATCACCTCCCTTTACCTGCTGGCCACACTTCTAATGTATCCAAGGATACGGTTGGCTTTCCAGGCTGCAAGTGCACATTGTCAGCTCATGTTGAGCTTTTCATCCACCAGTACCCCCAAGTCCTTCTCCACAGGCCTATTCCCTATCCACTCATTGCCCAGCCTGTATTAATGTTTTGGATTGCCCTGTACCCAGATGCAGGACCTGGCAGCTGGACTTGTTGAAATCCATGTTCACACAGATTCACACAGGCTCACCTCTGAAGACTGTCCATGTCCCTTTGGATGGTGTATATTCTGGGAAACTACAGGCCAGTCAGTCTCACCTCTGTCCCTGGAAAGGTGTTGGAACAGCTTGTTCTGGATGCCATCTCCAAGCAATTGGAAGAAATGAAGGTTATGAGAAGTAGTCAGCATGGATTCACCAAGGGGAAGTTGTGCTCGATGAACCTCGTTGCCTTCTATGATGGCATCACCAGCTGGGTAGATGCGGAGAGAGCGGTGGATGTCATCTACCTTGACTTTAGCAAGGCTTTTGATACTGTCTCCCACGACATCCTGCTAGCAAAGCTGAGAAAGTGGGATAGAGGAGTGGACAGTAAGGTGGGTTGAGAACTGGCTGACAGGCTGAGCTCAAAAGGTGGTGATCGGCAGTGCAGAGTCTGTCTGGAGACCTGTGACTAGCAGTGTTCCCCAGAGGTCTGTACTAGGTCCAGTCTTGTTCAACATCTTCATCGACAACTGTGATGAGGGAATAGTGTCTGCCCTCAGCAAGTACACTGATGACACAAAGCTGAGAGGAGTGGCTGACAGGCCAGAAGGCTGTTCTGCCATTCAGAGAGACCTGGACAGGCTGGAGAGATGGGCAGGAAGAAACCAAATGAGGTTTAATAAGAGTAAGCATAGAGTCCTGCACGTGGGAAGGAACAACCACATGTATCAGTACAGGCTGGGGGATGTCCTACTGAAGAGCTCTGAGGAGAAGGACCTGAGGGTCCTGGTGGATGACAGGTTGACCAAGAGCCATCAGTATGCCCTCATGGCCAAGAGGGCCAAGGGAATCCTGGCGTGCATTAAAATGAACGTGGCCAGCAGGTGAAGGGAGGTGATCCTCCCCCTCTACTCTGCCCTGGTCAGGCCTCACCTGGAGTACTGTGTCCAGTTCTGGGCTCCCTGGTACAAAAAAGACAGGGATCTCCTGGAAAGTGTCCAGTGGAGGGTCACAAAGATGATACAGGGCCTGGAGCATCTTCCTTATGAGGAAAGGCTGAGAGATTTGGGTCTGTTCAGCCTGGAGAAAAGAAGACTGAGAGGGGATCTCATCCATGTGTATTGATATCATCAATGTGTCTCCCACAGCCTGAGGTGTGGGAGGCAGAGGGATTTGGCCAACCTCTTTTCAGTGTTTTGCGGGGACAGGACAAGTAGTAATGGTCACAAGATAGAGCACAGGAAGTTCCACACCAATATGTGAAATAATTTCTTTACAGTGAGGTTGACGGAGCACTGGAACAGGCTGCCCAGGGAGGTTGTGGAGTCTCCTTCTCTGGAGATATTCAAGGCCTGTCTGGACACCTACCTGGGCAGCCTGCTCTGAGGAACCTGCTTTGGCAGGGGGGTTGGACCCAATGATCTTTCGAGGTCCTTTCCAACCCCTTCAATTCTGTGATTCTGTGATTCCTGCCATCATGTCAACCTCACCACACAACTTGGTGGCATCCGCAAACTTGCTGAGGGTTCACTCAATCCCACTGTCTATGTCACTGACAAAAATGTTAAATAATACCAGTCCCAACAGAGGGACAGCACTTGTCACTGGTCTCCACCTGAATATCAAGCCATTGAGTGGAACTCTTTGAGTGCAAAAATCCAGCCAATTCCTTTTCTAAGTGGTCCATCCATACAATCCATGTTGCTTCATTATACAGACAAGGATGTAATATGAGACTGTATCAAATGCTTTGCAGAAGTCTAGGTAGATGATGTTACTTGTTCTTCCCTTATCCAGAAGTGATGTTACCATGTTGTATAAAGCCACCTGTCAGGCATGATCTGACCTAAGTGAAGCCATGCTGGATGTCTTCAAGCACCTTTTTGTTTTCCATGTACTTAAGCATAGTTTCTAGGAGGATCTGCTCCATGGTCTCGCTGGTAACAGAGGTAAAACTGACTGTAGTTTCCCAGGTCTTCCTTTTTTCCCTTTTTAAAAACAGGGGTTATGTTTATGTTTCCCCTTTTCCAGGTACTAGGAAGTCCACTGACCAACATGACTTTTCAGATCTGATGGATAGTAGGTAGCAACTTCATCCTAGTTCCTTCAGTGCCTTCAGAAGCATCTCATCAGGTCCCATGGAATTATGCATCTTCAGGTTCTTTAGATGGTCTTGTGCCTAGTCTTCAACAGTAGGAATTATTTAATTCTCCCAGGCCCTGCCTTTGGATTCTAATATTTGTTTCTCTCACAGTTACCTAGTATAAACTCATTATGTGAGGACACTTACAAGAGCCCAAAGCAGGCATTCATTTAGAGCACTTATTTTAAGTTATCATCCATACTGCATAATAGCTAGTGCCCCTTCATAATGAAGTACTACGTAACACTGAGGCATCTGTGACTGCTGAAGTCAGACTCCATGTTTAAAACAGAAGTTTTAAACAGAAGTCTTTTATGGATTTCCCTTCTACCAGCATCTGGGAACAACAGCCTCTAATAAATAAATAAATAAACAAACAAACAAATAAATAAATAAATAAAACTGCACGTTAGTCTTTTTTTCTTGAGGACATTTGAAAAGCTGTATGAACGGTTTCCTGTCACTCAAACCCTCATTTCATCTCTGCATAAGATCAATTTTCTGTTTAGACATAGTAACTGTACTAGTCTACTTGGGGATTTGAAAAGATTGATTCACTTCTCAGTGTGCTTTAGGCATAGTGATTTCTTTCACCTTCTCTATCCATGCTGAGTAGGTCAGGAGACTGTAAGTTGATACAACCTAGTATATTACATGGATTAATCATATGTTTGATTTAATGTATACAAATATGTGTACAAATCAAAAGAAGTATTGAAATTAATTAAATACCAGTTTTTTAAAATTGTGAATTGAATGTATTCTAAATTTACCTGCAAGAAAAATGATACTATAGAAATAATAGATAAAACATCATTTAAATAAAATCTGATCATATTTCCAGGTAACGATATGATCAGATTACATAGTAATATTTTCAGAAAAACAAAACAATAAAAATTAAAAATGCACAGAAGATTCTGCTCTTTCTTGAAGTTACCTAGTTTCATGACAGTACTTATATTAACTTTCATGATATTTTGATTATCATATCATCTTTAAATTTGTCCAAATATTTGTTCTTTTTCAATTAAAAGTGATTCAACCAACAAACATTCTGCACCAACATGTCGCCCCTGTTCACTCCTAGTGATTTAAGAGAGATGAGCACAATTTGCCAGCCAAAGAACTACAACTCTTATAAGGTAACTGGAACAGGGAAACTCTGAACAGATTCTAAACATCTTCAGAAAGGAAGGATCTGCACTATGACGGTATTGGAGTACAAGAGCTCCACACAGAATCGTAGAATCATAGAATCATAATAGAGTTTCAGTTGGATGGGACTTTTAAAGATCATGCAGTTCCAATCCATCTGCCACGGGCAAGGACACCTTCCACTAGATCAGGTTGCTCAAGGTCCCATCCAACCTGTTCTTAAACACTTCCAGGGATGAGGCACCCACAACATCTCTGAGCAACCTGTTCCAGTATATAACTACCTGCATAGTAAATAATGTCTTCCAAATATCTAATCTAAATCTATTCCCTTTTAGTTTAAAACTGTTTCCTACTGCCAACTGTAACCTGGTCTCATTCTATCTTTCTTGTAGTTCTTCTTTTTGTATTGTAATGCTGCAATATGGGTTCCCTGGAGCCTTCTCTAGACAACCCCAACTCTCTCTGCCTTGTTTCCTAATATTCCAAAGATATTTGGTCAATAGAATTGTAAAGGCTTGTCACCAGGGACTACATATTACTGCTTTATTTTACATAGTTATGTTTGTGTGTAAACAGGGGTCAGTACTGGCTCCAGTCTTGTTCAATTTCTTCATTAATGACCTGAATGATGGAACAGAGTGCACCCTCATCAAGTTTGCTGATGAAACAACACTGGGTGGAGTAGCTGATACACCAGAGGGCTGTGTTGCCATTTAGAGGGACCTGGATAGGCTGGAGAATTGCGCAGAGAAGAACCTCATGAAGTCAATAAAGTCAAGTATAGGGTCCTTTACGTAGGGAGGAATGACCCATGCACCAGTACAGGCTGGGGGCTGACTTGTTGGAAAGCAAGTTAACTATGGCCAGCAATGTGCCCTTCAGGACAAGAAAGCCAAGGGTATCCTGCAGTGTATTCAGAAGAGTGTTGCCAGCAGGTCAAGAGAGGTGCCCCTTCACTCAGCCCTGGTGAGGCCACAGCTTGAATACCGTGTCCAGTTCTGGGCTCCCTAGTAGGAGAATCACAGAATCACAGAATTTCTAGGTTAGAAGAGACCTCAAGATCATCGAGTCCAACCTCTGACCTAACGCTAGCAGTCCCCACTAAACCATATCCCTAAGCTCTACATCTAAACGTCTTTTGAAGACTTCCAGGGATGGTGACTCCACCACTTCCCTGGGCAGCCTGTTCCAATGCCTAACAACCCTTTCAGTAAAGAAGTTCTTCCTAACATCTAACCTAAAACTCCCCTGGCTCAACTTAAGCCCATTCCCCCTCGTCCTGTCACCAGGCACGTGGGAGAACAGACCAACCCCCACCTCACTACAGCCTCCCTTGAGGTACCTGTAGAGAGCGATAAGGTCGCCCCTGAGCCTCCTCTTCTCCAGGCTGAACAAGCCCAGCTCCCTCAGCCGCTCGTCGTAGGACTTGTTCTCCAGGCCCCTCACCAGCTTCGTCGCCCTTCTCTGCACCCGCTCAATCACCTCGATGTCCTTCTTGTAGCGAGGGACATAGAACTACTGGAGTGAGTCCAGCAGAAGGCTACTAAGATGATGAGGGGACTGAAGCATCTGTCATATGAGTAGAGGCTGAGAGAGCTAGGCCTGTTTCTCTTGGAGAAGAGAAGACTGAGAAGGGATCTTATCAAAGTGTATAAATATCTGAAGTTACGGTGTCAAGAGGATGGGTCCAGACTCTTATCAGTGGTGCCCAGCAACAAGACGAGAGACAACAGTCACAAACTGAAATGGGAAGTTCCATATGAATATGAGAAAACACTTTCTTAGTAAGAGGGTGGCATAGGTTGCCTGGAGTGGCTGTGGAGTCTCCTTTTCTGGAGATATTCAATACCCGCCTGGATGCAATACTGTGCAACGTGTGCTAGGTGCTGCTTGGCAGGGTGATTGAATTAGATGACCTCCAAAGGTCCCTTCCAAACTCATCCATTCTGTGCTTATGTGCAAAATGAAAAATAAAATAAAATAAAATAAAATAATAATAATAATAATAATAATAAAAAATCTCCTTCTTTGATAGTTTAGTGGGAAAATGGAGTAATTTGAGTCATATGCCAGAGACCAGCAGTGGAGAAAAAAAGATTGGATGTCAGCATTTCCCACATGGAAATGATTTTAGAAATAAAAATAATGACCTGCATTTTACAAAAATAATTTTAGATGTTTCCTGAATGTTTTAAATTGAGACAACTGAATCTAGATTAAACTAAATCCCTTAAATCTCACCTTCTTCCTCTTTGGACAGGATATCATTCTAGTTCTGACTTAAAAACATTACATTTGTCTTCTGAAGTCCTAATTTTATCTTATTCAAGATGGTCTCACCTAGCTCTGTAAGCAAAAAGAAAAAAAAATCTCATCTAATAAGTAAAATAAATAAATAAATGGAGTTATTTTGTCTGTGCATCCCTGAATCAGATTTGCCTACTCTGACATTCAGTTAGAAGACAAGTTGAGTTGAATGTTATATATGCCTTCAGGTTCACAGACTTCAGATACAGTGGGGAAACATGGAATTATACATGTATACCTCCAAACGTATATTATATGATTCAATAATGTAGAGCTCCCAAAGCAAATACTAGCACTCAGAAGATGAATTGAATTTAAAATAAATAAATAAATAAATAAATAAATAAATAAATAAATAAAATAATTACTCTCTGGTGATTTTTTTTAACAAATAAAATAAAATAAAATAAATTGCTTCCAGAGCTTTGAAATATTCTTTTCACCCACCTCCAGTTTTAAGAAACAAAGCAAGAAACAAATATGAGAATATGCTTTCAGTATTGACTTTTCAAAATCTCAGTCTATAAAGCTTTAAAGTTTTTTTTTCTATTATTACTGAGTAGTTTGTACCTACAAGTCACAGAATGACAAATACAGACACTAAACTAACTTCTTCAAAACAATCAGACATTTCAGTGACATTAAATGAGCATCTCTTATTTACCTGACTGTATTTAGATTCAAACATATTAGCTATAGGAATAAAACAGAAGCATAAAAAATACCTATTCATAGTCTAAACAATTGAACATGAAGAAACAAAAGAGATGTTTCAATATACTGTGCTTCTAATCACAGATCTAGTAAGAATTTTGATGTGCCAGCAATCTATGAAGAAGGTTTTCATCAGAACAGAAGAGGTAAACATGAGAAATTCTGAATTGACTGGAAAAAAAAAAAAGGAAAAAAATATAAAAAATATTTATTTTTTTTATTAAAGTATATAATATTAAAAATATATATAAAACATTAGTGTATGTATTATATTTTATATATATATAAAATTATAAATCAATAGTAATATATTTATAAATATATATTTATTATGTTATAGTTGTAATATATAATAAATATAATATAATATAATACAATATAATATAATATAACATTAAAGTATTCAATATTTTTCTTCTGGGGTCTGTATTGGGACCAGTATTATTTAACATCTTTGTCAGCAACATGGACAGAGGGATTGAATACACTCAGCAAGTTTGTGAATGCCACCGAATTGTGTGGTGTGGTTGACATGCTGGAGGGAACGGGCTTGATGATCCTTATGGGTCCCTTCCAACTCAGCATATTCTATGAGACTATGATCTATGATCCTCTCAACACCCTCCCCTCAGATATACACATTACTGAGGTCTCCCCTCAGTCTTCTCTTTTCCAGCCCAAACAGGTCCAGTTCTTTCAGCCTGTCTTCATTTCCCCAGTTCTCTAATCATCTTTGTAGCCCTCCTCTGTACTCTAGTAGTTTTATGTTCCTACTGGGGAGCCCAGAACTGGACACAACAGTCCAGGTATGGCCTCACCAGGGCTGATCACCTCCCTTGACTGGCTGGCAACACTCTTGTGAATGCACCCCAGGATACCAATGGACTTCTTGGCCACATGGGCACACTGCTGACTCATGGTCAGCCTGCTTAGTCCACCAGGACTCCCAGGTGATTGAAATTTATGTAATAAAATTCATAAGGAGGAAAGCATAATTATAGGGAGCTTTGTTTAATTGCAAACATAATTTCATTTCAAACAATGTAGTATATTTGTTCCCTAATATAAAGAAAGCCATCAAATATTGAATACAAGTTTAAGGTGTGGTGTTTCTTGGTATTATGAATTGTAAGAAGGAAAATAATCTGCTTAGAATGAATTTGGAGCCTATTTCTTTAAAACTCTCAAACTTGTGCCTGGTTTTCTTTGAACAAAGGAAACATTCAAGTGTAGGATCTGAGAAACAGAGAGAATGCAAAGCTGTTCTAATTTTTAAGACCTTATATAAGAAATAATTGATGGAAAGGTAAGGAATACCATAGAGAATTGCTCAATTATTATTTTATTTTATTTTATTTTATTTTATTTTATTTTATTTTATTTTATTTTATTTTATTTTATTTTATTTTATTTTATTTTATTTTATTTTATTTTATTTTATTTTATTTTATTTTTTATGGGAGGGTGGAGGAGCAAGCAAGTAGGTCCCAAGTAGGTCCCTAGAAAAATATTTGTGTATGTGTTTCATTCTGCAAAGGAATGTCTCTCTTTTGTGAGTGTTCAATTGTTTTATTAGTAGGTTGCTGAACATTCTGAAAAACATTCATCTGCTATTGATTCATTCCCTCCCCTAGGGAAATTCATAGTATTAAGTGGATTTGATTGAAAATATTTGCTAGAGAAGATTGAGAAGAGAATAGGGGGAAAAAGAAGCAGAAGAAGTAGCAGAATGAGAAAATGACAGAAGTCAACTGGAAAAGAGGAGAAAGGAGAGGAGTTTGAGGGAGAGGCAAGGAGAAAATATTGCTTGCATTTATTTTTAAACTGGTAGTGCTGATCAGAGAGAATGATTTCTTTTACTTCATTTTATAAGAATTGCATACACTTGTAGTGTACATAAGAAACTGTAATTCCATTTGGGGTTACTTGTGACATTAACAAATCATTTGAACTGAGTTCTTGAAGTTTATTATTATGTCACCAGTCTCCTCAGGGAAATTACTTATACTGCATGTGCAGTTTTGTGTACATAATTCTTTATATTTATCAAATTATATAGCGCTCTATAGTGCACTTCATAATTTAAAGTCATACATTAAGTATAAGAGGCACATATACTATTTTAAGAAAATGTGCATATTGCTTTATCACCGTCTTTCATATTACCATCCATTAAAGAATCTTAATGTTTTCTAAGTTGTTTTATGATAAGATAATGAAAGAATATTATTACACCTAGCAATTATTTGTGTAGTAAGTATATACAATGAAACTGCAAATTAACTTTTGCTTATATTATTCTAATGATGTACTGAAAACTAAGTTGATATTTCTTAGCATGATATGCTAATAATTATGCTATTATGCGTGATAGCATGATATCCTAGCTAGAACAATCAATAGTCTTTTTTTTTTTTTTTTGGGGGGGGGTGTAGGGAGGGGATGTCATTTTAAAACTGCAAGAAAATTATAAGGAAAATAACTTTACAGCTTGCTCCCCTCTACCCCCAAATAATTCAGAGAACTCATTCTTTTTCCTTTCTGCAACAATACAGACCTTGTTGGAAGTAGATTCCTGAATCTCCATAACATAATTTATTAGAAGGTTCAGCCATCCTGGGTAAAATTCTTTCACCCTAAAATAAGTGTGTTTACTCATAGCTATGTCAAAGAAACTTTATTTACAAACTAATGAAAGAATCGGACAATTCCTAGGTACAGTTAGTTTCATTATGAAGTAAATGTCTAATAGACCTTGTGATGCCCGGAACAGATGTCATGCTGGTCATGATGAAAATTATGTAAGATGAAAACCCTACATTTTGTGTCTAATAGAACTTAAATTAAATATAATAGGCTAAATATTACATACATAATACTATATTCTGTTTGAATAATCATTAAAAATGAATGCAAGATAGGTTAACTCATGGAAAGGAGTTCACAATCTCTCTCTAGCTGTTCTTAAACGTGTTTATCTCTCATTTAACACCATCACAACTGACATAGTATTTTTACAATCTCAGAGAAGTTACTTCCCCTCCGCCCCCAAAATATCTATCTTTTTGAAATGTAAATTAAGCAATGAATGAGAAAGCAAGTGCATCATTCAGAAATAAAATGTATAAATTTCATGCAATCACTCGTGTTACTTTCACCAAATATTTATTTCCTTTGCTATGTGAAGGATCTTGATCTTGAGCAAAAATAATTCAGATGAAAGGATCTGATAAACAATGCACGCTAATTTATTACTGTAGTGGGTTTACGTGGCAAGGTTTTGGTAACAGGGAGCCATAGGGGTGGTTTCTGTGAGAAAGATCTAGAAGCTGCCCCATGTTTGGGAAGGGCCCCATTGTTTTCCAGATCTGAGCCAATAAGCAATGTTGTTTTGCGCCTCTGTGAGAGCATATTTAAGACAGGGAAAAAACGCTGCGCCAGACAGCAGCCGGGAGTGAGAGAACAGCCTTGCAGGTGCCAAGGTCAGTGTAGAGGGAGGGAGAGAGGTGCTCCAGGCGCCGGAGCAGAAGTCCCCTGCGGCCTGTGGTGAGGACCATGGTGAAGCAGGATGTCCCCCTGCAGCCCATGGAGTACCACGGTGGAGCAGGGTTCCATGCTGCAGCCCGTGGAGGAGACCACGGTGGAGCAGGTGGCCCTGCACCGATGAAGGCTGCCACCTGTGGAAGACCCCTGCCGGAGCAGATTCCGGGCCGGACCTGTAGCCCGTGGAGAGGAGACCACGCAGGAGCAGGTGACCCGGCAGGAGCTGCTGCCCGTAGGGGAGCCAGGTTGGAGCAGTTTTCTCCTGAGGGATGGACCCCGTGGTATGGACCCATATCTGGAGCAGTTCTGGAAGAGCTGCTGCCTGTGGGAAGCCCATGCCGGATCAGTTTATCAAGGACTGCATCCCGCAGTCCTTGAGGGACCCCACAGCACAGGGGACGAGAGTGACCGAGAAGGAGCGGCAGAGAAGAAGTGCTGTAGACTGACCATGACCCCCATTCCCCCGTTCCCCTGCGCTGCTCAGGGGGAGGAGGTGGAAGAGGGTGGATGGGGGGGAAGGTGCTTTGGGTTTGCTTTTTCCTTTGTTTTCTCACTTCTCTCGCTTGTTAGTTGTAGGCAATAAATCTTACTATCTCCTTATGCCGAGTCTGTTTTGCAATAATTATTATAATAATATTTTACAATAATTATTGCGTGATTTTCTCATCCTTATCTCAACCCTTGGGCCCTTTTCACATATTTTCTCCCCATTCCTCTTTGAGGAGGGGGAGTGAGAGAGCGGCTGTGGTGGAGCTCAGCTGCCCACTCGAGCGGAACCATGACAATTACATAGATTACTACTTTGTTTAGTCCAAGGGGTCTTCTTGATGGACAGGTCAGTGCAACCCTCCCACTGGGAGTGTCAGTGATAGAAGTGGGCTTGTCCCAGTCTTAGAAAGGTATGTCTGTGATCAGTTATGAGTCACAGCACCCCCACCTCACTTTTAGAACAGCTTTTACCAGTTCCATTCAGCTCACTAGGCTGCAAAATGCAGTTAGGAATAGGTCATATTTCTAATTCTTCCGTATGAGTTTGTGCATATATTTGTTTGTCTGAGAATCAAATATGGAGTCACTTTATGTCATTATGGTACACCATTTGATGTTTTGAAGTTCATTGTTATATATATACATGTACATGTAACTATGGCCTAACTATGGCATAAGGCCTGTATCTTAAGTCCTACAGACATATTTTGTAGCAGATACTGAGAAGAGCATTAAGGACAAAGTAATCTGTATGGTATATTCCAGGGTAATACCAGAGTTAAGCTAAATATGAATGTTAGGCTGCAGAATTTGTGAACTGACTGGGAAATGAATTAGTTGATTCTGTATGACCCTAGAAAGCTGCTTCCAAAAGTCTTTGAATCTCTGCCATCTCTCTTGTGTTCTCTCTTCACTGACATCTATTTTCTATTGCTGCATTACCTATCCAACAAATATAGATTTGCAGGAGTGAACAGAGGCTGACCAAAAATGAAAAAAAATCTCTCTCTCTCTCTCTCTCTATATATATATATTTAAATTGCTGCCAGTGTTCACATCCGTATATAATCTTTTGCTTCCATACGTTGTTGTTTTTTTCCAATTACCTCTTCATCTCCTTCATCTCCTTTGCACATTAATTAACACAGTGAAAGGAATGGTGTTGATCCCTGATGTCTGCATAGAGCATTACAGATTTGGGAACAGAAGATGTTCATAGGTATGTACTTTTTAATTCTTCTCATGGAAAGACTGGACAGATTGAGAGACCAAAATCAAAGAAAGGTTGGTATGTGGTTTGTAAAAAACTGTAATGCCTTCCCCCTCCCATTCAGGACACCATGATGTCATCAATTTTTATGTATCTATTTAACAATAACCCCTTTCATGTACTAACTATAGCTCAAAAACACATTCATAGAATAATTTTAATTTCCAATACTAGTCATTTATTTAAATCTACATTAACTGTAGCTATCATTGCATAAAGCTTAACATATATTTTCACAGCTCCATATTTAATGAAAATCACAGTTAGAATTTCTTCACTAAATAAATATTGTTACTGAAATAAATTATACAACATGCAAATTGAACCGAACCAAGATTCTTGTGAACGTCTGAAGTAAAACAGGGAAAAAAAAAATAGGGGAAAAAAAAGAGGGGAAAAAAAAAGTAAAATATGAAGATGATAAAAATAGCATTATTCTGTGTTGCCTGCTATTATATTGCCTTTGAAGTTTGTGGCAATCTGTATCTTTAAGCCAAACAGTTGATGATGAGTATGGGATCTTAAATTTATTCCTGCTGGTTTTCCTCCTTTTCTCTGCTTTTAAAAAAACACTTTTTTTCTTTGGTATTTGCATATTAGTGAGATAATATCAAATTTCTAAGATAAAGCATAATAATATATACTGTCAGAATGCAGTGAGACTAATTTAGGATGTAAAAGTCTCTTTCTGCAAAATAGGCAGTTTTTTTTTTTTCTGTCCCCCTCTATGCTAAGGATCAAGGTCACATCTACTGATAGAACAATAACAATCACAGTAAAAGCCAACAACAACAACAACAAAAATATATATATATATATGAACTGGAAACATAATTAACTTAATCATAATAAGCTTGATCTTCAAATGCAGACATACGTTAACATTTTGAAAATTACAGAACCAATAAAAATATAGCAAATACCGGTTCCAAATGCAATAACAGTTCTAGCCTTATTTGATAAATATATTTTAATTATTGGGAATATAATCATATTCTTGGAGGAGAACTGGTTTTCAGTTTGCTCTAATGCATTTTAATTGTTCAGAATTTGTTCATTTCAAATAGTAGTGACAATATTGCTATCTTCACTAAAATAAAATGCAGCTATAAAGTTCAGACTTTTTTTAGTAGATAAGCATTTTTTGCCTTTTCAGAGGTTGTAAAGGAAGAATTAAATTATATTCTCAACATGTAATTCCACTGAGGATAAGAGAACCAGATATGAATTTGCCACCTATTATAAATTTAGGATATATGGCATCTCCAGTGACTATGCCAAACCTGAGGCTATATCCAAACTGAATTCCAGGGGAAAAAAAAAATAATGATTTTCTCTTCTATGCAGGTTGTGCAATGATAATGTTATGGGAAATAAATAGAGAATATTCAAGATATGCTTTTACTATGTAGGCAATTTATTACTGCTCTCAAATCACTTCATACGTAGCAGATTGACTTTTTATATTACACATCATAGTTCTCAAAAGAAGACACAGTAAATGAAAATAGATCAACCAGGCCACTCATTTGCATACCAGGTATATAGTTAATTTCCAAAAACATACTTTAAAACTACTTGTTGTTTTTAGCTTTCTACCTATCTGAAAGTATGTGTCAAAGAAAACTAATTTACCAGGAATAACAATTTAATTGAAATGGAATTCTGTGACCTTTTCTCTATTTCATAGGTTTGGTGTACTAATTTAAGGAAGAAGACTGCTTTATTTTCCAGTATTTCTTTTAGCAAAATATGTTTTATTTGGAAAGAAAAGAAAAGGAAAGGAAAGGAAAGGAAAGGAAAGCAAAGCAAAGCAAAGCAAAGCAAAGCAAAGCAAAGCAAAGAAAAGAAAAGAAAAGAAAAGAAAAGAAAAGAAAAGAAAAGAAAAGAAAAGAAAAGAAAAGAAAAGAAAAGAAAAACACCTTTAATAGATTTAACAGTAGAGGGAAGATCTAAGAGACCAATTTTCCCTTTTCCTGATCAATAAATAGCAGTCACTTTTAGCATGACTCACATGGCCTTGGTCATGTCACAGTGATGCACTCATTCAAAACAAAACAGTGTCTATTGCTATTACAGACACTTTGTTAATGAAAAAAATAATATATATATATATATATTCATCTTCGGATTCAGTTATAATAATCTGATCTGAAAATCATTGCAGTAAAGTACAAACAGATTTATTCTACTGTCAGTTATACTGAGTGACAGCTGACTCTTGCCAGTGCAACAGGTTCATGACCTTGGAGAATGTCCAATGAAAGTTTGAAAGTGAGACACACAGAACTTCAGATGATTCTCTCAATCCCCCACACAAGAGATGGAGGTTTACTCACTGATATTTTACTCACTCATTCCTGTATGTGGATCCATGTGAAGCTTTCTGTTTCGCTAGCTTTAATGTGATAATTATAATTTCATTTTACTTACTTATTATTTTGGATTCCAAAGGAAACTAAAACATTACTGCCTCAATATAGGAGGATCGCTTAAAACAAAATATTTAATTTGCTTCAGGATTAATATAATTGTATTTTTTTTCCTAGTTTTCCTTTTTTTCCCTGCAAGGAAAAAGTTTTACTCATTTAAAAAAAAAAAAAAAAAAAAAAAAAACAAGAACAAAACCAAAAACTATTGTTAATTCTTGTACATGTGAACATGTGAACTTCTAGGGGTAATAGGTAAATGGAAATAAGTCAGTGAGTTACTCTTTTTTTCCCCTTTGTTTCACAGGAAGTTAGATTGTAAGGGCTTAGACTGTAGAATTATTAAGACATATTGGCTAGGTACCGTTGACCACAATGTCAAAAGTATGCCAATAACCTACGTCTCCAGGCAGCTTTCTCATGGAGGCAGACATAGAACTCTCACAGATAATGGGATATTTAAGTGATGCATGAGCACAGATGAAGAATAGGTGGATTAGAGTCTGAAATGAATAAATAAATAAAAGAATAAATTGTTCTGAAGGGATAAATACAACTAACAAGGCAAAAGCCCTCGCAAATTAATTGCCCACTAAGCCTGGGCAATTCAACAGCAAGATCTGCTCAAAAACATGTTTTGTCTGTTTTTTTTTGTTTTGTTTTGTTTTGTTTTGTTTTGTTTTGTTTTTTTTAATTATTGCTTAGTCCAAGATTTTGCTGTTTTCATCTGAAGAAAAAAGATAGTTGTTTAACTTAAAGTTTTGATACTTTTCCATGTTTTTACCAAGCACAATGGACAGACAATAAGGAATAAAGTTGAGATTGTAAATTTCAATCAGAAAAATCCTATTGTTGTGTGTTTCTCTAGTAACTCCTAAATTTCCATGGCCTTCAGTAAGATGTTTTGTTTCCTGATCTCTAATACTAAAACATATCTTACCTAGCTTGCCTTATTAGCTGACCTAATATTATTATTGTCCTTGAGCATAAGAACTGCGACAGCACGGCTTCAATTAAGTGTTTGAGTTGTAATAAAATCATAGAATTGTTAAGGTTGGAAAAGACCTCCAAGATCATCTGGTCCAACCATCTGCATACCACCAATATCACCCACTAAACCATGTCCCTAAGCACCAGGTCCAACCTTTCCTTAAATACCCCCAGGGACAGTGACTCCACCATCTCACTTTTCCAACCTAAACCTCCTCTGCTGTAACCTCTAGTCCTATCACTGTTTATCTGAGAAAAGACGCCGAACCCCATCTCCTCACAACTTGTTGTAGTTGTAGAGAGCAATAAGGTTTCCCCTGAGCCTCCTCTTCTACAGACAAAACTACCCCAGTTCCCTCAGCAGCTTCTTATAAGACTTGTGTTCCAGACCCTTCACCAGTTTTGTAGCCTTTCTCTGGATATGTTCTAGGGCTTTGAAGTCCTTCTTGTACTGAAGGGCCCAAAACTGAACACAGTACTCGAGGTGTGGCCCCACCAGAGCAGAGTACAAGGAGACAATCACCTTCCTGCTCCTGCTAGCTACACCATTCCTGATACAAGCCGGGATGCTGTTGACCTTCTTGGCCACCCAGACAAACTGCTGGCTCATGTTCAGGCAAGCATTAACCAACACCCCCAGATCATTTTTCTATGCACAGCTTTCCAGCCTCTTTGCCCTAAGTCTGTAGCATTACATGGGGTTGTTGTGACCAAAGTACAGGACCCAGCACTTAGCCATTGTGAAATATGTTCATCTGATTCATGTCAATATGGAACAATGCTAGGGCCTCATAATGAAATGTGACCTTCTGTCTTACATTCCCTTGTATAAATAACCACAAGTCCAAGAGAAACATAGTGGTTAGTGTAAATAGTTCTTGTACTTGCAAATGAATGGTCTAGCAGTTCATGTCAATAGAGGGTTTGAAGGGTAAACCTTGAGACTCAGGTCTGGGAGATAAGAGAATAGGGGGGAGTTTTTTGAGAT
This sequence comes from Netta rufina, assembly GCF_964035555.1. Lineage (NCBI taxonomy): Eukaryota > Metazoa > Chordata > Aves > Anseriformes > Anatidae > Netta > Netta rufina. Next base: position 37,229,370 of record NC_140123.1, on the reverse strand, counting down.
AACTGCTGACTATTGCATGAGACACAACTTTCTGACATCTGGCCCAAAGACTACTAAATAAGGAGAGGGGGGGAAGCTGAAGAATGACTGAAGGACAAAGCCTGGGAGGAAGACTACGAACCTTCAGTACGAGCGACCCCCAGAGAGACCACCAGAGACTGATACGCATGTGTCCGTGGGATGGTTCAGGTCCCGGGAAACTAATTATAATAACCCTGCCTTTTCCAAAAGTGATGACGAATATGTATTAGCATAAAAACCAGCTGCCTGATGTAACTTGTGTGCATCTTGGTGGAGCAGAGACTCCTGGTGCACCCAGCGCTGTTTGCTTATCTTCATTCCTTTAATAAATTGTAAACTTTGATTATAGTCCTATTTTGAAGACCGAGTCATTTATAACAGCCATGTTGAACCTCATCCCATTGGCAATGTTCAATAAACTGATGATTTTACCATCTTTTTTCTTTTCCTCCAAATATATTTTGCCATTTTTGACTGAAGAAACTTAACTATACTTATTTCCTTTTTTTTTTAAACAACATAATGACTTTGTTATCCTATATAACAATTATATCCATCGCTATACATCTATCTTACACATTTGTCTTAACAACAAATAAACTAATGTTAATGATTTAATGGTCAGAGCTTTCTCATATCTTTCTTTGATCTTTCTTTGATTCTGGATATTTGTCAATATTTCTATAAAATACAAAAATAGTATTTGTCAAAAACTATTTGTCAATTCAGTTGTGCTTATAAAAATATCAGTGCTTACAGCTTGAACTAAGCATATCTTTGATACCAGAAGGTCTTTCTCAACGGGAGTAGGCTCATTGTATGTAACACTGAACAGTAACAGCACGACTTGTCAGTGTTATTGAAAGCTGCAAATAACATAAATAATAGAAAATGCACAGCCACAACAATCCTTTAAGAAATTGATTTTCTAATGCAATGCAACAAGCAATGAAAGTATGAATCTATTTGTAGTACTCCATCTCTAGACTACAGTGAAACAACCTGGTCACAAGTATAAGTGCTGATGTCTCTCCTCTCTGAGTTCTCTCAGTTACAAAGGTGTTAGATTGCTTTATAATCTAACACCCGTACCACTAGTCTTAGTGTATTTTCAAGGAGATATCATCAGTAGCTATATAGTTGACAATAAAGCAAATAAAAACTACTTTTCTGTTTGTATCATATTTATTTTAAACAACTACAATCAAAAAAATATGAGGAAGGTGAAACCTTAAGAAGAATTGAATATCATAATCTAGTACATAAAAAATAAATAGTAATGAAGCTGAGATTAATTAAAGTACAGAATTTAGACATTTAGGCATTTTATTTTATCAAGGGGGCTCTTTTCTGAAAGGATGGATTTTTTTAGTCTTTAAAACAAAACTTTCTTCATTTTCATCTTTTGCATACCACCCTGATTTATTAAACAATTACCAGCTGTGTAAGACAGTCACAGTGCACAGACCATTATCTTATGAAACCCTGGATTAGTAGGGTGCTTGGCAAAGCACTGTCAAAAGGTAATTATCTCCAATGTCCCCAAAACATGTGCCACTAATTCTGTTGGTGACTGCAACACCTGCATTGATTTCCCTAGGATACGGACTTCTCTACGGTTGAATGAAGGTTAGGTGTTATTATAAGAAATGTCTCCATCATGAAATTAAACAATTTTTTTCATTAATTAAAGACACAAAGATAGCTGAGCATTTAGTATTTATTACTTATGTGGTTTAATGCAGAAGACATCTAAGTCACACACGGCCACTGGATAAACCATCCCCTTTTCCCAGTGGGATAGGGGAATTGGGAAAATAAATAAATAAATATATAAGTAAATAAATAAATACAATAATAATAACAAATACAATAACACTTGGGTTGAGATAAAGACAGGGTGGGGTGGGGTAGGGGTGTAAATTGATTGCTCATCACCAGCTGACTGATGCCTAGCCCATCCCCAAGTAGCAGCAGTACCCTCCCCCATGATTTTATTGTCTCACATGACACCACATGGCATGGAATATCCCTTTGGTCAGTATTGGTCAGTATGGGTTAGCTGTTCTGGTTCTGTTTCCTCTCAGAATCTCATGCACCACTGGCCTCCAAGCTGGTAGGGCAGTATGAGAAGTAGAAAAGTCCTTGACTTAGTGTAAATACAGGTCAACAACAACTAAAACATCAGTGTTTTATCAACATTATTTTCATTCTAATTCCAAAACATGGCACTGTACCAGCTAGTAATGAGAGAATTAATTCTATCCCAGATGATAACAGGACAATTATTGACTCTCTTTCAAATACCTTTGAAGGGATCTGCTTTATGTAAGACTTCTGCTTTCTTAGAGCATCTTGCTTTGGTATTACTTTAGTTTTTCCAAAGCTGCATAGCTGCTTTCTTTTACAATATGAAAGTTACGAAGTATATGAAAAACCTCCTTATATGAGAAACTTACTGAGTACTTATGGCTGAGTATGAAAAATATGTGAAATTATTAGAACTATATGACTGAAAAATACTCAGCCATAAACACCTAGGGACATTTCACATGCACTGTATATCACAAAAGTACAGAAACACAGAATGCATGAGGTTAGAAGGGACCTCTGGAGTCATTTGGCCCATTCCCTATGTTCAAGCAGGGCTGCCTAGAGAATCTGGACCATGTCCAGACAGCTACTGTACCTGTGACAACACTGAGTCACCCACACAGTAAAGAATTGCTTCCTAATGTCCAGATGGAACCTCCCGTGTTTCATTTTACGTTCATTGTCTCTTGTCCCATCACTGTGTACCAATGAAAAGAGCTTGTCTGTCCTCTTTACACCCTCCCTTCAGGTATTTATAGACATTAATAAGATGCCCCACTGAGCCTTCTCTTTTCCAGGCTGAATAGTCCCATCTCTCTCAGCCTTTCCTGATAGGAGAGATGCTCCCACCCCTTCATCATCCCCTTGGCCCTTTATTGGACTCTTTCCAGTATGTCAACGTTTCCCTTTTACTGGGTAGCCCGGAATTGGGCACAGTATTCCTGGCATGGCCTCAACAGTGCTGAGTAAAGAGGATGGATCACCTCTGTTGAGGTGCCTAATGCATCCCAGGATACCTTTATCTTTCTTTGCTACATGGGCACATTTCTGGCTTATGTTCAATTTGTTTTTCATGAGGACCCCCAGGTCATTTTCTGCAAAGCTGTTTTCCAGGCAATACACATGTACTGCGCATGGTGCCTGGTCTTGTTCCTCTCTAGGTGCTGGACTTTGCACTTCCCTTTGTTGAACTGACACTACTATGGTGTAAGTGTTGAACTGACATTACATATATGTTCACAATCTGTGTTGGACTGGCAGACATGACAGAAGACCTATTGGAAAACTATGCCCCCCAGGGTGGCCACAGGATGATGAAAGTGATACCATAGGACACCTTGGATGGAAAAGATACCATACCACTTCATTCAGTAGGAGTCAGGGACCATGTCTGAGCAACTTAATCAATTCTTACATGTATGTCAACACTGGCTACACTAATTTTTGTAGATACCTCTTTCTCAGGCATATGTTTTCAGATGTTTGTACTAAATATTTTACTATCTGGAACTGAATTGCACTCCTAAAGGTGAGTAAAATTAATCCCATCATCAAAGATGAGTAAAAATAATCAAAATGTGAAAGAACTACTAATTAGTAATAAATTGTAGTCAGCCTACTTATTTCTATTTAGTAGCATTAATAGGCAGCTTAATAGAGTATGCACACTGTATAACTCTATTGTAAAGAATGAAGATCCTATAATTAAAAAAAAAAACAAACGAGATGTAAAGTGTTATAATTGTATTCTGTGCAAGCAGAAAAAGTTTTTTTGATGATATCTCAGTTCGAAGACAGAGAAAATGAATGATTTACTGCTAAATACTAACCTGACAAGGATATAGATGGGATACACTTCCTCTGGAACCCCACAGGACTAAAGCAACCATCCAGATAGAGCTACAGTCAGTTCACGTAGTCAACCAGCTTTCAAGCTGTGGGTGTGGCCAGGGCTACTCCCTGTTATGGAAGGTGTTAGCAAGCACACTTGTGGGAGATGTTCCCAAGTAAATAAGTCTGGTGGCCAAGCTTCAGGAAGAGGTGGGGAGATTGAAAAGCATCTGTAACTCTGAAAGGGTGATAGATCAATAAAACTGTGTTTTGCCCTCTCTGGGACACACATGTCAATTTAACAACCAATACTGAGGTAGGTTCAGGATCCGATCTGTATCATGATAAATAAAGCAATTTGAAGGAGACTGAGGAGTGGAAGCAAACTACTGTATGGAGCCATAAAAGGAGCCCCTGCCTGCACACTCAGCTTCCATCACAGTATAAGTATGAGGTTCTGGGAATGGTAGATGAGGGATGTAAGAAAATGGAAGAGAAGGCATCCGTGCAAGATATCCCTCAAAGGTTAGATCAACTAACCCGCTGTAGAAAGTGCAGCATCAAAAACAGTGCCATGTACAAACAGTGAGCTGTTGTCACAGGTAACTCCCTCCTGAAGGGAATGGAGACCCCAACTGCAGAGCAGACCCACTTTACAAAGAAGTTGGCTGCCTCCCTGGGACTAGGTTCAGGGACATAAGCAATAACATTTCAAACTTAGGATAGCCTTCAGACTATTGCCTACTCCTCTTTCATGTGAGTATAAACAGTGTTGCTACAAGAAGCCTTAGGTCTACTAAAATAGATTTCAGGGCCCTAGGAAGGCATTAAAAGGATTGAGGAACACAGTTGTGTTTTCTTCAATCATCTTAGTAATGAATAGATTCATGAAAATAAACAGGTGAGCCCAGGTCATCAATGCCTGGCTCCAAGACTGGTGTTGCCACCAGAATGTTAGGTTTTATAGCCATGGAAGAGTCTTTGAGAGGAGAAGTCTGATGGGACCTGATGGGGCCATCTTTAAGGGGGATTTATTTATTTATTTATTTATTTGTTGGCTTGTAACCTAGTGAGACTGATTGAGAGGGCTTTAAACCAGGATTGCTGTGAGAGGAGGATACCATTCAGAACACTGAAGTTAATCCAAGGGATGCCATCTGAGAGGCAAGACTAATATGAGCACCTACACTGCTCCAGGGAGTGCTGTTGGTTCAGGAGCACATCTGAAATGCTTGTATAGAAATGAAGGAAGTTTGAGGGACCAATGGGATGAACTGGAAACTTTTGTCCTTCTCCAGAGTTATGATATCATTGATATTAGTGAGACTCAGGACAAGTCCCACAACTGGAATGCTGGAATAAGTGGCTATTGGCTGTTCAGGAATGATAGGCAGGGCAGGCAAGGTGGAGGTGTTACACTGTATGTAAAGGAGATAGACTGTACAGCACTTGCAGTAAGTGATGATGTAGAGAACTTCTGAGTGAGGATTAAGGGGATGGATAACAAAGCAGATGTTGTTGTGGACGTCTATGATTGATCACCTAATCAAGGTGATGGCATGGAGCAACTATTCTATAGTCAACTAGGGGAAATTTCAGGATCAGTTGCCCTTGTGCTTATGGGAGATTTCAACTTGTCAGACTTGAACTGGGAATACCATACTGCCATGACAAGCAAGTCTGGGAAAGTCCTGAAGCATATTAAAGATAACTTCCTGTCACAAGTGCTGAGAGAACCAACCAGGAAAGGTGCCTTCCTAGATCTGCTGTTTGAGAATAGGGAAGGGGCTTTGTGGGAGAGGTGATGATAGGTGGCTATAGTTATCATGAATTAGTTGAGTTCAAAAATTTTGGTTTAAACAGAAATAAAATAAAATAAAATAAAATAAAATAAAATAAAATAAAATAAAATAAAATAAAATAAAATAAAATAAAATAAAATAAAATAAAATAAAATAAAACAAAACAAAACAAAACAAGTTAGCAGGGTTCTCACCATGGCTTTAAGAGAGTGCCCCAGAAAGAAGCTAAGCTCACTCTCCCCAGGTGGCATGGGGGAGAGAATCAGAAAGGTAAAAGTGCAAGAACTCGTGGTTTGAGATAAAGACAGTTTACTGGGGAAAGCAAAAGCTGAATGCACAAGTGATGCAAAACAAAAAATTAATTTACTACTCCCATCATCAGGCAGGTGTTCATCCACTTCCAGGAAAGCAGAGCTCGTCATGCGTAACAGTTGCTTGAGAAGACAAACACCGTCACTCCAAACATCCCTCTCCCTTTATACCAAAGTGTAAAGAAGGAAAACCAATAAATAAATAAATAAATAAATTAATTAATTAATTAATAAAGCTTCTCTGTGAACGGTCTGTCCCCACGTGCCCAAAGACGAGCTGGCGGGGAAGAAGACCGGCCTGGCTCAACAGAGAATTGTGGCTTGATCTTAGGAGGAAAAAGAGGGTTTATAAGCTTTGGAAAAGTGGGCAGGCCACTAAGGAGGACTTTAAAGAAGTAGCGAGGCTGTGCAGGGACAAAATTAGGAAGGCCAAAGCTCATCTGGAGCTCAATCTGGCTACTGCCATTAAAGATAACAAAAAACGTTTCTATAAATACATCAACACAAAAAGGAGGACTAAGGAGAATCTCCATCCTTTACTGGATGCGGGGGGAAACTTAGTTACAAGAGATGAGGAAAAGGCGGAGGTGCTCAATGCCTTCTTTGCCTCAGTCTTTAGCGGCAATACCGGATGTTCTCTGGATACTCAGTACCCTGAGCTGGTGGAAGGCGATGGGGAGCAGGATGTGGCCCTCATTATCCATGAAGAACTGGTTGGTGACCTGCTACGGCACTTAGATGTGCACAAGTCGATGGGGCCGGATGGGATACACCCAAGGGTACTGAGGGAACTGGCAGAGGAGATGGCCAAGCCACTTTCCATCATTTATCAACAGTCCTGGCTATCAGGGGAGGTTCCAATCGACTGGCGGCTAGCAAACGTGACGCCCATCTACAAGAAGGGCCGGAGGGCAGACCCGGGAAACTACAGGCCTGTCAGTTTGACCTCAGTGCCAGGAAAGCTCATGGAGCAGATCCTCCTGAGAGTCATCATGCAGCACTTGCAGGGGAAGCAGGCGATCAGGCCCAGTCAGCATGGCTTTATGAAAGGCAGGTCATGCCTGACGAACCTGATCTCCTTCTATGACAGAGTGACGCGCTGGGTGGATGAGGGAAAGGCTGTGGATGTGGTCTACCTTGACTTCAGCAAGGCTTTTGACACCGTCTCCCACAGCATTCTCCTCAAGAAACTGGCTGCTCTTGGCTTGGACTGGCGCACGCTTCGTTGGGTTAGAAACTGGCTGGATAGCCGGGCCCAAAGAGTCGTGGTGAATGGAGCCAAGTCCAGTTGGAGGCCAGTCACTAGTGGCGTCCCTCAGGGCTCGGTGCTGGGGCCGGTCCTCTTTAATATCTTCATCGATGATCTGGACGAGGGCATCGAGTGCACCCTCAGTAAGTTCGCAGATGACACCAAGTTAGGTGCGTGTGTCGATCTGCTTGAGGGTAGGAAAGCTCTGCAGGAGGATCTGGATAGGCTGCACCGATGGGCTGAGGTCAACTGCATGAAGTTCAACAAGGCCAAGTGCCGGGTCCTGCACCTGGGGCGCAATAACCCCAAGCAGAGCTACAGACTGGGAGAGGAATGGTTGGAGAGCTGCCAGGCAGAGAAGGACCTGGGAGTGATGGTGGATAGTTGGCTGAATATGAGCCAGCAGTGTGCTCAGGTAGCCAAGAAGGCCAACGGCATCCTGGCTTGTATCAGGAACAGCGTGACCAGCAGGGCTAGGGAGGTGATCGTCCCCCTGTACTCAGCTCTGGTGAGGCCACACCTCGAGTACTGTGTTCAGTTTTGGGCCCCTCGCTACAAGAAGGACATCGAGGTGCTTGAGCGGGTCCAGAGAAGGGCGACGAAGCTGGTGAGGGGCCTGGAGAACAAGTCCTACGAGGAGCGGCTGAGGGAGCTGGGCTTGTTCAGCCTGGAGAAGAGGAGGCTCAGGGGTGACCTTATCGCTCTTTTTAGGTACCTCAAGGGAGGCTGTAGCGAGGTGGGGGTTGGCCTGTTCTCCCACGTGCCTGGTGACAGGACGAGGGGGAATGGGCTTAAGTTGAGCCAGGGGAGTTTTAGGTTAGATGTTAGGAAGAACTTCTTCACTGAAAGGGTTGTTAGACATTGGAACAGGCTGCCCAGGGAAGTGGTGGAGTCACCATCCCTGGAAGTCTTCAAAAGACGTTTAGATGTAGAGCTTAGGGATATGGTTTAGTGGAGGGCTGTTAGCGTTAGGTTGGAGGTTGGACACGATGACCTTGAGGTCTCTTCCAACCTAGAAATTCTGTGATTCTAATTAGCCAGATCCTCCAGTAATCAGCTCTAGAGAGTTTCGGGGTCTATTAGGGCTGGTTTCTTTTCAAGAGACACCTTTTAAAAGCCTGGAAGTAGGCAATCCCACTGTGTTGCAAGTCAAGTGACTGGGTTAGAAGATGAGCCTGTGTGAACAGGGAACTCTGCCTACAATTAGGGCAGGAAAAGAAAATATAGGACTTTTGGAAGCAAGGTCTGGTTTCAGAGGCAGAGGAGAGAGCTGCAGTTCACAACTGCATTTTGAAAACAAGAAAAAAACAAAGCTCAACTTGTGTTGACACTGACCAGTGTGGTCTTGGGAAAAAAAAAAAAAAAAAAAAAAAAAGTCCTTTTCAAGAATGTCAAAAGCCCTAGGGAAAACATTGGAATGTTTTGATGTATCACTGGAATGTATCATTGGAATGTTTTGATGTATCACACTTGATGTATCCTAACAAGTAAGGATGAGAAAAAGTCAGAGACATTCAATGATTTTTGTTTGGTTGTTTCTTTATTTCTCTCAATACTTAATCACACAACCACAAAATTGTTAAGGCTGTAAATGACCTCTGGAAGTCATCTGGTCCAACCACCCCTGCTCAGTCAGGGACAGTTTGCCAGGACCATATCCTTTTTAAAGGTGTCCAGGAAGGGAAACAACAATATCTCTGGGTCATTAATAGTAATGACAGATCTTGGCCTGCTTGGTCCTCAGAAATGGAGGACTGTGACTGGGGGAGCAGTGACTTTCCTTTCATGGCCTAAATACTTTGGCTGTTTAATTTAGAGAGAGGAGGTGACCACAGTTCTCTGTACAATTTCCTGAGGAGGTGTGGTGGTTTTACCCAGCTGGGCAGCTGAGCTCCACCACAACCACTCTCTCACTTCCCCTTCTCAAAGGGAAAGGGGGACAAAATATGATTGAAAGGGCTCAAGGGTTGAGAAAAGGACAGGGAGATCACTCAACTGTTATTGTCATGGGCAAAACAGGCTCAGCATAGAAAGGTTAATATAATTTATTACCTATAACTAAAAAGCTAGAGCAATGAGAAACAACAGAAAAACAAACTATTACCACCTTCCCCCTATCCATCCCCTTCCAAATTTTCCTCCTGAGGGAAACACGGGGGAACAGAGGAATGGGGGTTGCGGTAGTCCGTAACACTTCATCTCTGCTGATCCTTCATGGTCACTCTGCCCTTACTTCAACTTGGGGTCCCTCCCATGGGATGCTGTCCTTTCCAAACTGCTCCAACATGGGTCCCCCACATGTGGCAGCTCACCCCAGGTCCCCTACTCCTGTGTGGGCTCCCCTCCATGGGCTGCACCTCTGGCTTGGGGCCTGCTCCTGCAAGGCTCTCCATGGGCTTCACAGTTGAGTTCTACTCCCCCATGGCCTGCTCCACTGTGTGCCTCTCCACAGGCCACAAGAGAACTTGATATCTAGCACCTGGAGCACCTTCTGCCCTCCTTCTGCACTAACCTTGGTGTCTGTAGGGCTGTTTCTCACTCTTCCCTTTCCCAGCTTCTGTTGCACAGCAGTGTTTTTTTTTGTTTGTTTGTTTGTTTGTTTGTTTTGTTTTGTTTTGTTTTGTTTTGTTTTCCTTTTCTTTATATCAGCTCTCACAGAGGTACAAACAGCATCACTTACTGGCTCAGTTCTAGACAGAGGTGGGTCCCTTTGGAGACAGCTGAAACTGGCCCTTATTCACTATGGGGCAGTTTCTGTTTTCTTCTCACAGATGCAACCCTTGCAGCCCCCTGCTACCAAAACTTTGCCACGGAAACCCAATACAGGAGGGGAAGTAGAGAGGGAGGTGCTGGTCTCTTGGACTCTTTTCCCTGGTAGCCAATGATGGGATGTGTGAGAATGTCAGAAAGCTGCACCAGAGGAGGTTTGGACTTGACATTAGGAAAAATTTAATTACCGCAAGAGTAGTCAAACACTGGAACAGGCTTCCTAGAGAGGTGGTTGATGCCTCCTGCCAATCCTTAAGAGGGATTTGGATAATGCCCTCAATAATATGCTTAACTTACGATTAAGCCTGAAGTAGCAAAGCAGGTGGACTAGATGATCTTTGTAGTTCCTTTCCAACTGAACTTCTCTTTTCTGCTCTATTCTTCTCTATTCTGGCCTATTCTGTTTTGTCTGTTTTGTCTGTTTGAAACAAAACAAGTAATCTTCGTAATTGTACCTTGAAAATAGAAAGTAAATCTAGTGCCATAGATGTCTGCAGTACTCCTGTAACAATTTAACTTGTGGTGGATTTTCTGCAGCCAGTGGTTTGGTACCATTTCAATGCAGTGAAATCATACACAAAATTGTACACAGCTTGTGTGTTTCTGTATACAGTCCAAGTTCATTTCATGCTTGAAGTTGACCTTAAAAGAGGAAAGATAGAAATCATATTACATGTAAAGATTCAATAAAAAGAACAGGATTATTTAATCATGACTCAAAGAGGAGGACGACCCAGACATATTAAGTCTGTGTTTGACCACACAGCTTGGCAGGTTCTATGGATAAAGGCGTATGGACACAATGAGATATGAACATCAAAACCCATGATTTTTAGAGTGTATTTTTTCTTATTTCCTATTTTATAATTTTATTTATTTATTTATTTACAAGACAGATCTGTTCAAATCAGTTCCATTCACAATAAATGTATTTGCAATTCAGAGGAGTGGTACATTTCTGGGAACACCAAAGAAGGTATCTTGCCCTTTTCTTTACTCTTCTCAACCTGTTTCCACACCTAGCAATGTTATTTCAAAGAGATGAGTAAACATACTAGATGGACATGAAAGACAAATCAGCACCAAGATTCACTGCCAGAAACCATACGATTAGATAATATCCACAGGAAGAAACATTTTTCCCAAAAATATGTTTTTGATGATGGCCTCAATCTCAAAAACAGTATCCCTAAGTATATGCATAAATGTTTCCAAGGAACTTTAACACAGCCGAAAAGTTAAACTTATACTATACATAAACGCTTACAGAACTAGGCCCTAAATTAGGTTAATATATTGTCCTAATTTTGGCTGAGGTATAAATAATTCTCTTCATAGAAACTCTTATGGTGCCATTCTTTGGATTTAGGAGAAAAAAAATGTTGATAGCACACTGATGTCATAGTTGTTGTAAGGTATAACATCTGCTAAATTGCAAAGTACTTTGGGGTGAATCCCATCAGGCTCCATGGATTTATCAACATGTAGTTGATACAACTGTTCCCTTATAATTCTGCTGGCCACAGATGGAAAGATGGAAGGTCTCTGATCCCCTAGTCATGGTCCTCGATCTCTAAGGGCCAGGTAAGCCAAGATCTGTCATTGTTATGGTGTCATGTTCAAGAATAAAACTGGGGGGAGTTGGTGAGGGGGCTGTCACTGCTTGTGGATAAGCTGTGCATCAGTCAGCTGGTGGTGAGCAATTGCATTGCACATCACTTGTTATGTATATTAATATTATTATTATTACTTTTTTTTTCCTTCTTTATTTTTCTGTATCTCATCCCATGAGTTTAACCTTCTTCTGATTCTCTCTCCCATCATACGGCAGAGGAGGAGCAAATGGCTATGTGGTGCTTAGCTGCCTGGTTAAACCACGATATATATGAATAAGTAGTGTAATGAACAATACAAAGGAAAAAAAAAAAAAAAAAAAACCTGCAAAAATACCGAGCCCTTTTCTTACCCTCAGTACCATCAGGGGTAGACAGTAATTTGCTACTTCAGAAGGAATTTAATAGATTAATGTGGTTCAAGTTCAAGTTAATCAATATTTTTAGGATAAGGTACTAGCACATGGGGGTATGACATCACACAATCACCTTCCCTCTTTAATCTCAATTCCACAAATAGGGGAGACTGAGTTGCTGAGTTCTTTATTTTCAAAAGATTGCAGTAGTCTGCTAATGTAGTTTTGATCCATAAATATTCAGTATAGGGCCTCAGGCAAAAAGCTAATGGTATGTCAGAAGGAGGAACTGCAGGAAAATATGTTTGTAAATACCCTTTAAGTGAGTGATGCTGAACAGTTGAATGACCATCACCATTTTCAGGCAGTTGGCAGCTGACTGCTGCTGACTCCTGGCAGACTGTGCCCTACCATTTATCTTTAGTGCTTCATTTGGTCCCATCCATAACACATCATTGTATTGATCTTGTCAAAACAGTGATGACACATAATATTCACCAGGACCATTGCATGTTATTTTACAAAATTACATACTATGCTAACTTCATGAGAAGCAATGGCAACTGCAAAAACAGAGTAGTGGAATAAATCACTGCTGGTAAAATTGGCAGTAAAGCTGATTTTCTTATTCCTCAGAAACAGTGAGGAATATTTTCCTCACAATATATTTACTTTGAAATATTGGTAAAACCACTTAAAGGGGATTTTTATTATTTTTTCCCTCTAACTACTAAAGTGGCCCTATTAAAGAAAAATAAAACAAACTACTGCAAAAAATTGAGTCACAAAAGAAAGAAGCATTGGATGAGGATAGCAATTACTATGAAAGAGATCTTTCCTGAAGGGCTAAAACTTAAAACTATATAATACAAAAACAAAAATAAAAAATTAAAATAAAAATTAAACATGCATTCTTGTCTTATCAGCCATAGTGCTTTACCCCTGTCTGATGCACTCTACTTTTCATCTCTATTCTCTAACACACAATTTTAATTCCTTTACTTCCTCTCTCCCTCCAACCCCCCACCCCCCGCCACCCCCTTCCTCTACCTTCCCCCTTATTTTTCAAGCAGAATAGTAGACTTTGTGATACTCCCTTGTGTTGGGTCTGTCTGAACTGGAGTCACCTTTTCCCTGCAGCACCTGCAGCAGTCCACACAGTGCTGTGCTCTGCACTCATAGCTGGAACAGCACTGATATCACTCAAGTCTTGTGTCTATTGCTGCATAGTGCTGGCACAGCATCAGGACTCCTTCCAAGCCCCCAGGAGCTAGCAGGCTGGTGGTGGGCAAGTGATTAGGAGGGGACATTGCCAGGGCAGCTGACCTAAACCAACCAAAGGGATATTCCATAACACCTGATGTCACACTCAGCAATAAACACTTCCCCTCCCTCTCGTGGGGGAGGGGGCTGTTCCTCCTGAACAACCACTATGCATTTTGAGGCCCTGCTTCCCAGGACGTGGCCGAACGTCACTCATTGATAGGAAGTAGAGAATATTTTTTTTTCCCTCTCTCTGTGCTTCCGCACGGACTTGTTCCTTTTGTTTCTTTTTCTCCCCAATTCCTTTCCCTTTAATTAAACCTTTCTCATCTCAAACCTTGAGTTCTCTGTGCTGTATTTTCTCCCCCTTTCTCTTTGAGGAGAGGGGGAGTGAGAGAGCGGTTGTGGTGGAGCTCAGCTGCCCACCTGAGTAAAACCACCACATCCCTGTTACTCTCCAGCACTAGAGACCTTCTAGGAATAAGTTTGTTTATTTCATTTGAAATGATAAGTATGGCCCTAAAGAACTCCTGTCCCACATGCCAACCTTTCTTCTCCTACTCTAAAGTTCAAAGAGCATCATTTCCTGCTTTTTTTTTTTTTTTTTTTTTTTTTCCTGAGTCTAATCACAGATGATCTAGTGGTTCTTTGAGGGAAGAAAATCAGTTTCAATATACATCTATATACATATATAAATTCTCCACTCTTCTGGAGCATAGATTATGAAAAAAATTAGGAGTTCTATACAAATTTAAAATGCTTTTAATCCTTTGAGGAAGCAATTGAATCCCTGTGCTGTAAAAGGGAGATGAGCCACAGGAATAGCTAACACATGACAGAAAATGTGTTGGCACAGAGAAGAGAAAAAAGTTGCCTAGGGGAACAAGACATCTCAGCTCTGCAGATGATTTGACAAGAGAAAAAGATGAATCAAATTTCCAAAACTTCAGAAAATTCTCATATCACTTCACAGCTATCTGATACTTATGGAAAAAAAATATATTTTGTACTTTTTTGTCTATTCTTTTTTTTTTCTTTCCCCCAGTTCTGATTGCTTTTTAACCTCCCTCCCACCGCCCCCCCCAAAAAAAACAAACAAACAAAAAAAAAAAAGACACTATTACACCATGTGCTTTATGTGTTCATTGTTAAATAAGACCACTGAAAGGCACTGAATGACTTATGACTAAATTATTAGGTCTTCCTACATCTGGAGCAGATTTATCTGGTAGAAAGTTAATTGGAATGTCAAACAACTAAGCAGTAAGGAGTTCAGTATTTAAAAACTGGTAACTCTTGATAGCTGATTGTTGGTGCTCCATCCATACTTTTTGCATTTTACTGTCTATCTGATGTCAGTTGCACTTAGTGTAATGTAACACAATAGTGACATGGAATTTTTCATTTTTATTTTTTGGTAGTTTAGAAAAGGAATTAAAATAAACAGGTAATGATTACAGAAAAGTTGAACAAATGGGGAAAGAGACATTTTGCAACATATAATCTTTCAGTATTTTTAAAACCTGTATACCTATGTCAACTACAAATACTTATTCTTTCTAATATTTCAGACTATTTCTGCACCTGTTCAATGCACTATGGTGAACTGCAGAATTCAGTTTCACACATACAGTAGTTACTCTAAATTCTCTCCATTAGTGTCTGCCAGATTCATTTTGGATTTGAAGTCTCCTATTTAAATTGACACCAACTATCCAATCACAGTACCCTTTGCATTCCTGATGTGTCATATTGCATTACATTTTCTGTGTCACCACCCATCATGTTATATTGTGTCATGCAGAAAAGCCAATATGAGTTGACATTTACACAAAACGATGCGATCTCAGAGATCTAAAGCTATCTAATGCACTGAAACAGAAATGTGACACACTGCAACCAAGGTGTAAATACCCATTTCCTCCAGAGCATCAGCTATCTTAAAAAAACAAACAAACAAACAAAAAAAACACTTAAACTCCAGGAATATTGAAGATTTGACTTAAACTTACAAAAACAAATACAATTAAATTGATATTGAATACATTTTCCTATTATTTAGTCATCTATATATGGGCATGATTTTCACTAATATCATACCTGTTATGTTAACAGTTTTAATGCTTTAGAAAAGTAATTATACCTCACAACATGAAAGAAAGAGAATAAGTATAGTAAGTATTACTTTATTAGTTTGATGAATATAAATATACATGGGGAGCTGAAGTGGCAATAACTAGTGCTATTAATGAAACATATATGGGAACAGTAGAAAAGATCTAAGAAATTTGTTTCTCAGTGGAAGGGAATAAGAAATCCCTGCTACCTTAAATGTATCCTCTTCTTACAAGAGGAAAGAAGATCCATCTTATAATAGAGCTGATTTTGATTTTACATGTTTCATCTGGCCCTATGAATTTTAGACTAACAATCATCAAATTAATTTTAGCAGACATGTCTAAGTGGACATGTCTAAGGACATGTCCAATGGACATGTCTAAGTTAGGAGTAATTCAAGGGTCCTGTCTTGTAAATATGAAAAGTGTTAGTGGGTTGCCAAATCCATTAGCCCAAGAGGTAAAGTCATTGCCTCCCAGTCCAAACAGTAATGAGACCAAGTAAGCGTTCTTAGTCATTCTACACATGCACATATATTTATATCTACAAATATACATACATATATACATACAAACACACACAAACCACTCACTCTTAGAGACTCACATACCCCACAGTCTTTTTAGCAGCTGGCTGGTACTCCCTTGGTCCTTCTGATAACCAATTCCATGGCTTCACCCTCAGAGACCTACACTCCTACTTGCCCTCAGGTCATTTCACCTATTGGGCCTTTTATGGGTTGATAGCTCTATGGGGCTGTGCTACTCCTATTGTGGGCCTTGTAGATGAGGGTATTATTCAGGTTACCCTGTCTGCCACTGTTCCTCTGTGCTCTTTATTTTGTCTGAAGACAATATTTTTATTACATAACCTAAGTGAAGTTATAATTCAGCTAAGTGCTTAAAATAAAGCATGACAAATTAAGATATTTCAGTTTACTGTGCAAATATTGCATTTAAGTCTGTATTCTCTTGTCCTGTTACTTTTCCAGAATGATTTTTATAGTCAGAATCAACCCCTTCTTCTGGTTCAGATGAAATCATCTTTGGCCTTCTGGTGGATCTGTTAAAACACAGAGCAGATATAATCTAGTGAAAATTGTGTAGCCACGGTCACCTTTTCTTCAAAATTTAAGGTATTTCTTTGAATACTTGCTATTTTTTTCATTAAGATGGATCTTGGTCCCTTCTCCAAAATTCATCCATTCTTAAAGCATTTGAATCTATCTGCTGTTGAGGCAGTTAACTATCCCATCATTGTGGGTGACTATCCATAATTAATCAGTTAAATCTTTGTCAGAGTAATTTAAAAATTTGATGAGTGAGGTTGATTGCAAATTCAAAGCCTTTTAAACACTTTGGCACTTGGTATTTTATGTCTCTGAATTTTTATGATACCTCAGACACAAAGCTGGCCATATTGTATTACTTCTTAATGAATTCATCATGATATGAATCTGAGTGTAGTAAGATGTATTATATTATGGTATCTCTCAAAAGAGACATCACAGCTCTGTACTCTGTTCTGGTAAAATATAATATCAGTGCTACATTTCCCTGAGTCACACCTAGGATGTGTTTAATTCATCTTTCTTTATACTGATATGCACAGGCTAAGTGATAGAGAAAGGGATTTTAAAAATGTTAGCCTTGCTCCAGAAATTGCACTCTCAATCTTTAGGGGTTTATGAAGCAAATTCCTCTTCAAGCTGAACTTTCCTTGCTGTTCAGCATTGCTGTCAGACTAAGATAAGAACTAAAATGAAGAGTGATGTTGCTTTAGTATAATCTTTAATATAGCTACAAGAGTGTTTGAAATTCAAGATCTAAATTGTTCTTAAAGGTACCATTGACTGTAGACAAAACCTAAGGCAGATAGTTCCTTACCTGGGTACTTATAGAAAGTGCCTGAAGTTAGACTTGAACACATCTCCCATACAATTCAATGCATATATGCAAAAACCTATTGAGATTGTAAGAGAAATGTCAATCATCTTTGACATTGGCTTCTTTCTGTTCATTAGTTATTCTCCACATTCAGGAAGATGCTGAAGTCTCTTCCTCTATCATTCCTTTGCATTTATTTTTTGGAAAAAAATACGCCTTTATTTTGTGAATTCCTTGCAGCCCAGCCTGCAGGAAAGTTGAAAATGCACAGAAAAGATGGTATATCCAAGAGAAGACCTGCATTTTATCTATGTGTTGGACAGTATATATGACTAAGAAATTAGACTCATGGCAGTATCTATACCTAGATAACAATAGCTATTTATGTTGGCCTCAACAAGAGAAAAAGAAAAAGAAAAGGAAAACGGAAATGGAAACGGAAATGAAAATGAAAAAAAAAGAAAGAGAGAAGAGAAGAGAAGATACCTTCCAGTGTCGTATGGGGTTGTTGTGACATGCTTCAGCGCCTGGATATCCTTGTAGCGAGCAACCCAAACCTGAACATAGTATTTGAGGTGTGGCCTCACCAGAGCTGAGTACAGAGGGACGATCATTTCCCTAGTCCTGTTCGCCACACTATTTTTGATACAAGCCAGGATGCTGTTGTCTTTCTTGGCTACCTGAGCACACTGTTAGCTGATATTCAGCTGGCTATCAACCACTAACCCGAGGTCATTTTCTACCAGGTATCATTCCAGACACTCTTTCCAAAGCCCATAGATTCCATGGGGTTGTTTTGCCCCAAGTGCAGGACCTGTCACTTAGCCGTGTTGAACTTCAAACAGCTGGCCTCAGCCCATCAGTCCAGACTATCCAGATCCCTCTTCACAACCTTCCTACCTTCAAGCAGATCAACAGTCCCACTCACCTTGGTGTTGTCTGCAAACTTACTGGAGGTGAACTCAACCCTCTTGTCCATATCACTGAAAAAGATGTTAAAGGAACTAGCTTTGTACTGAACCCTGGGGGACACAACATATGACTAGGTGCTTCTCAGAGGGAGGAGCTCGGAGAGAAAGAGCAATAAGGCCTCTACAAAGTGTATCAAGTTAGGAGATTAGAAACAATGAACAATTATGTAGACAATACTATAAGTTAATGAACAAAAAGAGAGTCATTTGTTGTTGGTGGTGGTGGTTTGTTTTCCTGAAGCCATAGAGAAAGACATATTTTGCTGCAACTTTACGACATGCTAAATTTAAAAGTTCACACTAACCCTGGAGGAAGACATCTGTCTTCCTGAAACAGAGGAGGTTTGTATACATACAATACTTTTAATTTCTGTTATATCTGTATTTGAAATTGCTTTGTTTTTTAAAGATAATTTTTCTGGCTTAGGTCCTACAAAAACCTAATTAGAACTTTTAAGAAAGCCTGTTGGGGGTGAGGAGGTGGATGGATGGTGACAGGGGGTGTTCTCATATAAAAGAAAGATGACAGGAAGTATATTCCAATAATGTAGACAACTCTAGGTCCCCTCAAAGTTTTTATTTAACATATGTAAATACATATATAACATACACAAGTTAATATAATTATTGATATTATATTATTCATGCAGAAAGAAACATACCTAGTTAAACTTTAGTGTGTGTGGTAGATATTTGACTTGTTATGATTACATATCCATGCCTAGGACAGGTAATAACATATGATGTCCAAGACTCCAGAAGAGAAAGAAGTCATTCAGATCACCAGATACCAGGTGAACTCACTCACATTTAAGAGTACTTCTCTTTCTCTCTCTGAGTCACAGCTTCTGAGGAGTTGTCTTTTCTGCAGCATCTCTGAGGTTCTTCAAGGAATTCTACAAGAAAATGCAGGTGAATTTGTATTCTACAATGCGCTGACAAAGAATATCTTGTTTGGAGCAATATTTGTTCCTCCTTTAACATTTTCCCTTTTCTTGTTGAATCTAAGCAACAATTGCAAACAAAATCTTGTAGAAATAAATATAGAAATAAATAAAATAAAAATCCCTCCAAACCCGCCATGAAACCCAAAGAAATGTTGATTTAAATTTAGGTGGTTTCCATTTCATGGCAAATGGTGACATTATACAATGTGTTTTTATTTAACAATGCAAATCCAATTTCTGGGTAATTCTATATGAAATTGAAAATTAATTTTAATATTTTATTAAAAATATATATATATATATTTAAAAGTTGTATCTCATTATCTTACATTAGTAATAGAAATGCATATGAACATATGCTTGAAAAAAAATATATTTAATTGTTCAAATATCTGTTACTGCATAAAACATTATTCATTAGGCAATAGTTGTTAGAACTGTTCTATTTTTAAATTCATCAAAATCTATTACTTTTTAATACTGAAAATATGAATAAAATATTCAGTGGGATTTCCTATTTAAATTATAATGAAGCTCAAAAAATGTAACATTTCAAGGAGTTTCAATAAAGACTATATACAATATTGCATAGGTGACCAATTTCCATTTCAAAGGCCTAAGAATCACTGTGTATTACCCTAGGCCAACAACCTGTTATCAACCTGTTATTTATGTAGATAAAATTCCTTGTCATCTAGATTACTTCCAGGCTTCCAGGTAAATTCTTCTGCTCTGAAGAATATGTAGAATAATTTTAATTTAATGATTTTGAGTTATTCATTTATATAGCTCACCTCATTATAACAGAAGATCTGAACTAAAAAAAAAAAAAAAAAAAAAAAAAAAAAAGAGAGAGAGATCAGAAACTTAAGATTTCTCATTCCAAATGAAATCCCATAACCAATAAACCTGAAGCTTTACCTTTAAGTTTCTTCTCACCCATTCTTCTATGTCCAAGGTTCTAGTTTCCCATCCAAATGTACTTTTAAATAGCATTTTGGGTGAAAGTAATCTGTGCCCTAACTTTAGAAATATAGTGAGGCATAGAAGCTAGAATTATATTTGTGAAAGTCTCCCTTTATAGGTAATGAATACAAAGAGAACCCTCAAGAGGATGATTTATCCCAATTCAACATCACTTCATGATGACATTCTGGCAGTGATTCTTCCTGAATGGCAATAATATTTCTTTCCATGAGCTCCTAAGTCCCATGCCTTCATTAGAAATTAATCTGTAAGTATGTGCCTTTGATTTTTTGAATCTCATCCTGGAAGCTACATAGGGCCTGAAAGGAGGTTAGGTGTGTCTGTGTCTGACTACTGAATAGTAAATATGAACATGAAAAGATGTGGTTTAAATATTCTTCTGGAATATTCTTTTTTTTTTTATAGTATGTAAAACAAACCTCATGTTCAGCATCTTTCCACAGTGGTGTAAATGCCTAAAGTATAGGGCTGTAGACTCAGTTTCACTCTTTCTGAAAGAGACCTCTTAAACAAGCTCTAATAGGTTTCTGTTTCCAACAGGGATCCACTTCAGGATATAATAACTAGTCCAGGGAATAAGAAACTGCTGACTATGACAGGGTCAGGTTTCTTTCCTGGACCAGGAACACTGGGAAGCTTACCTCAATTTTCCTAAAAGCTATTGTTTTCACTAAGAAATTGGTAAATTTTTTTTTTTTTTGCTTTTTTCCTTGTTCCAGGTCTTTTTTTTTTTTTTTTTCCATTAAAATTTGCAAAAGAGACCTATTTTGTTCCAAAGAAACATGGATAAAGCTACCATCAACCTTTATATAGTGTAAGACATAACTCATGTCCATAGAAGATTGTGAAATTTACTGTGTTTTTGTTTTGTATTAAAAAAAAATAGAGTTTTTATATTGCCTTATTATACACATTAAATATATATAGAATATACAATATATGGAGATGAGATTTTATTGAAAATCATTTGACAAAAAAGAATTACAGCTTTCCATTTTTATTCTATTTATTTAATAGGGACATTATGCCTTCATTCATTTAGCAGAAAATCTCAAAAAAAAGGAAATACAACTTGAAATTAGTTTTATTTTTATTTTATTTTTATTATTTTTAAGTGAGACAATACTGAGAAGTTAATAACAGAATAATTAGAGTTGTCAAGGTGTTAAACAACTGGAAAATTAAAAGGCATATGAAAGAATTTGTAACTATTGTGATGACTTTTTTTTTCCTTTGTATCACGTCTTCATGATCTCAGAAGGAACATTTTTGAAATATTGCATGTCATACATCATTTAAGTAAAATTTTGCTTAAATAGACAAGTGCTAACATATGCAAGGGTTTGATAGCCATTTTTTTCTAAATTATTCATGTGGGAATTTTTAGATATGTATCACTAATGTGATCTGTAAGCATGTAATTGATGAAATCCTGCTTAAAGACCCTCAGGAAGGTGATTTAGAATGGCAATTTGTTAAAATAATGTCTGTTACCTCTGATTTTCCCATGCTCCTACCAGTTAACACAGCATGTTCATTTATCACTGAACACAGATTAACTCATGCAAACTATGACCTAACCTTTTCAAAGTTACTTCAAATTACCACCCATTAAACTGACTGTGTACTGTAGTAGAAACACCTTATTAAGTATGGGATGCTTTGATTCCTTTTCAAGTGTGAAAAGATGCTAGAGGTGACTTACATGTGTAATTTCAAAATGCATTCCAAAGGTATATTTCAAGGTTTATATAAGTCCTGTGTAAAAAATAATAAATTATTTTACAATAATATTGTAATATTATAATATTTGCAATAAATATTTTACAATTTTTACAATAATCTTTTAAGTCCAGAGGAAAAAAAAAAAAAAGAAAACAGGTTTTTTTTTCTCTCTCTTGCAAATAAGCATAGATTTTGAAGCAGACCTACTGTCCCTTAGACATTGTAATGTCCAAGAGATTTTTAACTACTGATTTTTACTAATTGAAAAATAAAAGTACTCTACTTTTCTACTAAATCATCTATTACTACTACAAATCTACTACTAAATCATACTTTACTTAATACTACAAAAAATATGTATGAATTACCTGCAAAGGCCACAGAACTCTAAGAAACTCTAACCTGTATAGTTTTCTATTATATGGTATTTCATATCAGAGGATAGAATATATAGTGAAATACATCTAGGATTGATCCAAAAACTTCTTATGCATACACACATCTGGGGAGGTGACTTGGATTCCCCATGGCATTTTAAATGGCACTAAACATTTTGTTCATGTTCCATTTTGCTTGAATTTTTTTCAGGCAACTAAACCATTACCTGCTTTTTTGTCCCTTCAAATCACCAGAAGGCTACAAGCAAGACTAGTTCAATCAGTTTTGCCACACCACCTGCCTATGTTTGAAAAGGAAATGGCTCTGATAACACCACCCCTCCCCCCCCTTTTTTTTTTTAATCTAATGGGTAATCATATTGCAACAGAACTGTATTTTCCTATATAACCTGTATCCATCAAATTTACAGCCCATCTTGCCTAATATAAACGATAAAAAAGAAGGTAAAATATTACATGGAGTTGTAACAAATTTGAAAAAATATAACATTACAGGGAGAAGAAGGTATGGAAGTCAATTATGAACATATTTAAAGACCCTTAACTTAATAGTAAAATTTAATTGTATTTGTGTTTGTTACCAGACACACAATAAAAAAATTGTGTGAACTAACATAAATACAAACAAAAATATTGTGAAGAACTAACAATTAACATTCTGAATCCCAAACCCCTGAAAACATAGAAGTAAGAATTCCATCCACAATTTATGGTAAAAGAACAAGCCACCCCCCAAGGAATTATGACACTTTCCTGTCCTCCTTCTTCTCCCCCCCCACCCCCCAAGCTTTTTTTTCTCCATTATTTCATTCAAGTGAAAAACACAGGCAACAGATAAAAATTATCTATAGCTTTATTTTATTTTATTTTATTTTATTTTATTTTATTTTATTTTATTTTATTTTATTTTATTTTATTTAAGTTTTTCAGGTAGATTGCCAGCAATAAAGGGCATTCTACTAGCTTCTGGAGCTGGGGGCCAGTCCATCAGTTCTACACAAACCTATTATTTTAATAATGAAGAAGTTAGACAAATCTATGCAGACAGAACTCCAAAAAGTAAGTAAATTTGCAGAAACCACGTTTCTTTACTCTTTCTCTTACATTACAAAAAGAGACAATAATCCTGAATTAACTTTAAGCATATGCTTGTATCAACAGAACTTAAAACTATGCCAAGTAATGTGGGCTTCTCAAGGAAGAACATGAAAGAAAGAATGGTTTGATAAGATCCAACTTTTATTTATAAAGAATTCAACTTGAGCTCTGGTTTCA
Organism: Netta rufina; assembly: GCF_964035555.1. NCBI lineage: Eukaryota > Metazoa > Chordata > Aves > Anseriformes > Anatidae > Netta > Netta rufina. The sequence continues at coordinate 37,205,755 of NC_140123.1, read as the reverse complement.
TCATGAATGTAAAAAATTGTTTTCATAAACATTCATTTTCTATCTGCAGATCCTGAAAGGATGCAAAACCTATTTGCACATCCTGAAAGGAATGTCTTCCATAAATTTGTCCAATGTTGGATAAATTAAAAAATAATATTTTCCAATTGTTTAATTGTATTTTATAATATACATTCATTTTGTTGGATTTTTTTCCTATTATTTTGTTTCTGTTCTTGTTGCTGTAGTGAATAACAAGATCACAAATGTACCTGTCTTTCTTCCTACACCAAATTAATTGTGTTTGTTTATGTATCACCATTGTTTATTTCTATAGGTTTATAAAATTCAAACTCTGTTCCTCATGAAGGATATATTACAGATGGAAAATATTTGGGGATAATTACTTGTCTATTATATGTACTCATTAACTGAGCATAAATGTAGTATTGTGAATGTTTCTGATGTTGAAGATGGTTCTTGTGGCATATCCAATGTAATTTAAAAATAAGAGACTGTCTCCACTTTGCTATGAAACGTATTTGCCAATTACAGTCTGACATTTATCTATTCAATGAATTGATTCATCTTGACTGTGAAATAGATAATTATGTAGGAGTAAATCAAAATTTAAATAATGCAAAGAAATGTGCCATCATGAATAGAAGGTTCCTATCAATCCCATTACCTCTCAGTTACATGAAACCACTGGAGCTTTAAGAATGTAATGATTCTCACATAGCCTGATTGTGCATTGCTAGTACTAATACGATAATAGATCCTGATGAAATTATAGTTTTTCAGATGCCAACACCATAATTTCTGCCAGGAAAATATATTGTTGGAAATTGCAAAGAAACAAATTATAAGCTTATTTTTGATGTAGCTGTTTGCTGTTAAAAGTATTGAATACAAAAGCTAAAACACATTATAAAGAAGCCTTAAAGAATATTGTCTTGTTCATATGTTTATGACAACATTATTTCTATATATATCTCTATATATCTACATATCTCTATCTCTATCTATCTATCTATCTATCTATCTATATCTTTTTTTCTTTTCTTTAATTTACTTAGCTCCAGGCTAGAAGAAAGATAAGTCTACCAAATCAGAGAAGTTGACAGATTATCCTGATAAAATGTCATCGTTATCAAATCTCAGCTGATTGTTGCACCAATAGACAGTAGGTACACCCTGGAGGTATGTATTATGGTGTCCTTGATATAGCTATGTATGATGGATAAGAATAGTCTGTCTAACTGTCACATAGTTTTACTCCAGTGCGTGCTTAACCTGTGCCAGTGAAATGTGGCCATTTAGGACATTATTCTGGGTTCCTTATATTATTTAGATTAAAATGTGATTATCAGTGTAATTTTCTTTAGAAACATGGTAACATGAATGAGTAGAAGCCCTTTTCTGAACTACAAACAACATTCTCCTTTATTAGATCCAAAGGTAGTGAATGAATAATTGTGTTCACTAATATTTCCAATCGCACTGTGATGCTATATCAATTACATGCAGTAACTGTGTTTGCTAATATAAATGGGAAAACAAAGCAAAACAAAACAAAACAAAAAAGTCCTGTTGGCACTGTATGAGCAACAGAATGCAGTAATATGGCCATAATAATATTGAACTTGAAAATACATTGGGAAATTGTTCAATATATTAGATTACGAAAAAGGAAAAAGAGAGAGAAAAAAAAAAGTATCCAAAAAACCTGCAAGACAACAAACAAAGGAATTATAATTTTCAATTAGACATTGTTATAAGTTTAATATGCCTCAATTTTCAGTGCAAAGATTCTGTTGGCTCACTATACTTGGTGAAACTTTTAGAAACTTTTTGAAAAAAAAAAAAAAAAAAAAGGCAAATCAGATACAGAAAATATTTTTCTCAAACATTAAATCTGAGATTTGCTGGATTATTTTAAATGATTTTTAGTACTGATCTTACACATACAAAGCAAAAAAACAAACAAAAAATACATAGAATTACAACATTTAAAGAAGTTTCTGTATGGTTTAAAATAACTGAATTTAGATACATTTTCATTACAGCAAGGCTGTTTTGATAATTACTCATAGAAAATTAATTGTTAGAAAATGTTGATTACACATAGAAAAAAAAATATACATATATTTATATATATTATATATATATGGGTAACAATATTTTTGGTTGTTGTTCTTTCACAAGAGCTAAAATACATTTTACCATAGGTCTATTATTCTCCAGTATCTATTATATAGCAATTATTCTCCAGTATCTATTATATAGCAATTCCTGATTTCAGTATTCTGTAGTAAAGTATCTTATATAAAGTATACTAAAAGCACTAAATTAGGAAAAAGGAATTCCACTTTTATTTCCTATGCTATTTTAATCTATGAGGTATTAATCCAGGAAGGGTGGTGGCCCAAAACCTGAGTAGGAAATATGTCAGAATTGCTACATTAACTAATTGGCTTTTTCTGTCAATTTTGTCTCAAATGCTTTATTTTTCAGTTATTCAAAAATATTTTTCAACACTCCATAATGCCATTATTAAGAAATAATGGAATGGAATGGAATGGAATGGAATGGAATGGAATGGAATGGAATGGAATGGAATGGAATGGGATAGAACAGAATACTTTAGTTGGAAAGGATCTTCATTAATTATCTAGACCAAATGTCTAACAAATTCAGGGCTAACCAAAAGCTAAAGCATATTATTGAGGGCATTATCCAAATGCTTCCTGGTAAACACTTTCCAGAATCTGACTACTGTTACAGTAATGAAATTTTACCTGATGTCAAGTCTGAACCTCCACTGGTGTAGATTTCTACCATTCCTACACGTCCCATCCTTGGTTACTAGGGATAAGAAACCAGCACCTCTCTCCCCACATTCCTTCCTCAAGAAGTTGTAGAGAGCAGTGAAGTTACCTCCTAGCCTTCTTCTCTCTAAAATAAACAGCCCAAGTGTCTTCAGTCTCTTCTCATATGACATGCCTTCCAGCCCTTTTACCAGCTTTGTGGCCCTCCTCTGACCCATTCTATCTTAGTATCTTAGTATGCTTTTTAGATTGTGGAACCCAGAACAGCACACAATATTCAAGGTGAAGTGGCACCAATGGGGGAGAATCATCTCTTTAGACTGTGTGGCTATGCTGTATTTAATGCACCCCAAAATGCACTTGGCCCTCTTGGCTTCCAGGGCACACTGATGACTCATGTTGAGCCTGCTGTGGACCAGCACCCCCAGATCCATTTCAACAGAGATGCCCTCTAGCCACTTGCCAACTATTCTGTACCTGTGTCCGACATTATTTAGTCCCAGTTGCAGAACTTAATATTTTCCATTGTAGAACTTCATGCTGATTGCTCAATGCTCCTATCTATCTAGATCCCTCTGTAAGACCTCTCATTTCTTCAGAGAGGCAACAGCACCTCCCAGTTTATTATCACCAGCAAACTTGTTAAGGATGCATACAACTTCTTCACCCAGATAATTAATAAAAGTGGTAATCAGGACTGGCCCTAGAATTGAGCTCTGGGGAGCACTGCTAGTGACTGGCCACCAGCCAGATGTGGCCCCATTCCCTACCACCCTTTGAGCTCTGCCATTGAGCCAGATCATCACCCAACATAGTGTGAACTTGTTTGTCCCGGAGTTGGACAATTTATCCAGAAGGATGCTGTGAGGGACTTTACCATAGGTTTCACTAAAATCTGGAGAAATTACATTCACTGCCTTCCCTTCATCCACCAGTTGGGTGATCTTATCACAGAAAGAGAACATATTGTTAAGGCAGCATTTTCCCTTCATCCTTAATGAATAAGACATTCAACAGTGCAAAATACTGAAATTTGAAGAGACTAACTGTTTTATGGGGTATACCTTAGATTAGCAGTGGCTTTTTTGTTGTTCTTGTTGTTGTTATGTTTTGTTTTAGTTTAATTGACCTCTTTGATTATTTATTTATTTGTTATGTCTTTAAATGTTTAAGCAACGTAATATAAACTGAAAACCTTGATTCAGTCACTATAGTCTTCCCAGATTCCTTTGTTTTAAAGTTGTTACTGCTTTCTGAATCTGATATCTAGTATCATTTTGGGAATTGGGAATTTTCTGCATTTCATATAGATTTATATATTTTTAATCTATTTATTTATGTATTGCTGTGAAGCACTTACATAGATTCTTAGGTTCATCTGCAGAGTGTAAACACTGAAATTTTAAAGTTTCTTATGTATATAAGAAGCGTATAAGGTGTATATATATGAAGGGCTCCGTTCAACTGCCTTAAATTCTGGTGCTCATCTGAAACCCATTTCAGTTTCAAATGAAACTGTATCAAAAGGATTTAAAGGATTTCACTGGCAATGAGTTTCATGTCTGAAACATTTTTTGTAGCTCCTGTGTCATATCTGCTACACCTGTTCATCTATCTGAACTGCTGTGAGAGAGTTAGGGCAACTGAGTCAAACCCTAACCTGTAGACTTCATGGGCTGAACTGATTTCCAGCTTAAATATTTCATTTCCTTAACAGCTAGAGAGACAATATCATGATGTACAAATGAAATACATTAAGCCTTCACTGAAGGTGCATCTAGTAAATCAAGATTTCTCAGTAATTTGTGCTATTAAATCCTGCTGTTATTTTATACTTTACTAAATTTTATTTGTTTCCAAACTGAGAGTAATTAGAAGCTTAATATTACAGGGAAGTAGCAAATATCAGTAATAACTGATTTTTAATTGTAATCACTAACAAAGAAAAGGTTAGTTAATTAAAGAAATAGACATAATTAATATACTGTATAATAGCAGACATAATATTGCTGTTTTTTAATTTTAAAAAACTTCAGGAAGAAAAAGTAAAAACATTACTGAAGCAAAAATGTTGCATAACAACAAGAATATAGACCAAACATTAGTCATGTGATGGGATTTAAATGAGTCATCCAGCCTAAAAGACTAGATCTTTGGAAGTGTTGACTCTACTTCTTTTAAGCTTTTAAGCTGAGGTGTTTTGGGGGTAGTTTTTGTTTGTTTGTTTGTTTGTTTGTTTTTCCGGGGGTGTGTGTTTGTTTGTTTGTTTGTTTTGTTTTTCATTAACTTGAATGGAAGTCATGCTCAACTGGAAGGTTGCAGAAGTAGGCCACTTATTGTGTTATTCTTTATCCAGATATTATACAAAACAGGTTTATGAATAGGTCATATGAGCTGGTGCGGGTTTGTTTTTCAGCAATGTAATGATTTATTGTTTTACGATAAATAGTTGCTTTAAAATTCTGTGGTTTGCAAGGAACGTTTAACTAGTAGAGAATGGGTAAAATAATTTCTACCGTATACTTAACATTTTACTCAGCTTTGATAAAAACACTTGAAAGTTATTTAGAACTTCTGCCTGAAGATAAATAAGACAGAAAGAGTATAGCCAGTGCTAACAAATTTGGTCTCTGCAGCTAAATTTTTTTTTCTTATATTTTCTTCTTGCTGTGACACGGATGTCCCCTCCTCATCTCCCTGACAAAATAAAATGCCACCACCACCAAAAGGACAGTAGAAACAGATAGTTTGAGGTACAGATCCTTAGGCCAGAATTATAATGACTGTCATTACCCCAATGACTTTTCCACTAGAGTCAGCTTGTTCCCTTTTCATTTGCAATGGATTTTTCTATTTTAGAAATATAACAACAAAGGGAAGAATCAGCCTGTGATAGCAATGCATTTCAAAGTTAGATATGCTTGTTAATGTTGCATCTCATAGATACCCTCTTTTACCAAACTGAAACATTTTTTGCATATTTGTAAAATTTGCTGATTATCACAGTTGTTTAACATAAAAAGTGGTTATTAGGTTATTATATCTAATTGGAGTGAATTGTGTTGAAGAGACTGGTATGTGAATTTATAATCTCTAAGATACTCATTATTGTGTGTCCGTGAGAAGGACCCTCAGGCTTACATTTGAAAGGATTTTTCTCTGACTACACTGACGGTTTCAAAAATGCTCAGTGTATTAAATCCTGGACACGATGCGTTATAGATGGCAGAGGTGTCGTTCATATTTTGGTTATTGAAGGTAATATTTATAATAGAGGCAAAAAATAGTCTTTTTAAATATGTAGATATTATATATATATATATATATGTATATGAGTATACATATATGAGTATATATATACAGTGAGGTTCCTCAGGTATCTGCTTCCCGAGTGACAGATTGACAGTGATAGCAAACAAATCTAATGGTATTGGTCACAAAATAGGGTTTCATGGAATGAAACCACGTGGTGGGAGGTGCATAGAACAAAACCATGGGTGGGAGGTGTTTGTGGGGAGCTTCTGCTGTCTTATAATCAGGGCATGTTCACCAAATTAGAATGCCACAGTTCGTCTATTTCTCTGTTTATTTACTCCTCGTATTTCAGATAAAAACTCTTTATGACAGACTGTCTGATATGAAAAGTCACAAAGCAGAAGAGTTGACTGCTGCTCTGAAAGAGCTGGATATGTGGGAAATGGAGGGCAGGAATTGGCTGTATGTCTTGTTCTCAGTGCTTCAGTTTGGAAACTCTGTCCAGTGTGTGAGTAGAGATATTATAGCTTACCTTTCTAGAAAGTGTGTGTTTAGTTTCATTCTACATTGATCTGAAAATACAGAGAAATATTCTTAGCTGGCTTAATTTGTCATAACTAACTCAAATGACTGGTTTATACTTTCTGAGTGTAAATCTCATAGAATACTTTCATAAGCACTGACTTTATAGTATTTCAAAGGCAAAGAAATTTAAAAATTTTAAGCACACAAGATTTAATTTCTTCACTCAATTTCTCAGCTTTCCAGGTGGAAAGTGTTATGACTGTGCTTTTTGTTTTGCTTTGTTTTGTTGTTTTTAAGGTAAAAGTGTTTAGTAATGTAATAATACAGATTCAAAAAGCCTGAAGAGAGAAGTAAGTCTCATTTGCAGATCTCTTTCACAGAATTCTCAGTATCTAGCATACCACATAGAAGATACACCAATGGATAAGAAAAGAAAAAGCAGGACTTTCTACAGATTACCTAAATAGCAATGCGGGCTTGTCATTCACAGTCCCAGAGATCTGATTTAGGATCATCCTCAGTTCCCACTGGCCTGAATCAATGGTTCTTAAAATCTCAAAAGATTGTGCTTATTATTTCCAATAGTACAGTGAGGTAAAAGAAAATGCATGTAAGAATTTGTAGTCTTCCTGGACAACAAAAAACATGTTCCAGAAAATGTATTAGTTAAGGAACATTAAATCTGCAACACTTGAAAAACTAGAAGCCAAGAATTCTATTTGAAATGTCATAATATCATGCATATTGAATATCCAAGTGTTATACTTTCCTTTCTAAAGGCACAACTCCAACTGTGCTCGCCTAATACAGTGTGAATACTATCTCCACGGTGCATGCTCATACAGACAGAAAAATAAGATTCATGATATGCTACAAGGTATTTGGTATGGAGTGAGCTTTCAAATGTAAAACAAAACAAAATAAAGTAAAAGCAGAAAATGAAAGAATTTGGGAGGAGAGAGAAGAGAAGAGAAAAAGAGAAGAGAAGAGAAGAGAAGAGAAGAGAAGAGAAGAGAAGAGAAGAGAAGAGAAGAGAAGAGAAGAGAAGAGAAGAGAAGAGAAGAGAAGAGAAGAGAAGAGAAGAGAAGAGAAGAGAAGAGAAGAGAAGAGAAGAGAAGAGAAGAGAAGAGAAGAGAAGAGAAGAGAAGAGAAGAGAAGAGAAGAGAAAGAGGAATCTCTTTTTGAACACATTTACTTGGAAAAAAATATATCTATATGTATATTGTAGGAGTGGGACTGCTGTTTTTGCTAGAAGTGTTTAGAATGTTAATACAAAACAAACATAGTTGTAAATATGTAATAACTGTAGATAATAAAGGTGAAATTCAAGACTGCTACACCAAAGTAATAATCACCTTGTCTTTCTTATTTTAGCATGAACTGTCTTAACCTCTGTTAGTCAACTAACATGTTTATGAGTAGAAAAGAAGTAAACCTGATGTCATACAGGCTGCCTGGAGAGGTTGTGGAGTCTTCTTCTCTGGAGATGTTTAAGGACCGTCTGGATGCCTACTTGGGCAGCCTGCTCTAAGGAACCTGCTTATATACCTCCTGTCTGCCATCGTGGATTGTAATACATGCATCTTTCCCAACTAGTGTCTATTCCATTGCTGTCCCACCACTGTTTTTTCCTGTCCTTCCCAAACCATACTGATGTAGCCAGAAGTCTGGGAACATGCTTTGTGTTTGAAGGCTGTAGGAAAAAATGGTGTTGATCTTTCTTTTTCTTTTTTCTTATTGCCCATCACTAATTTATACTGGCCATTGCCAACACACCTACATTTCCTCTAAATTTATTTTTGTGGCTAACACACTTGTATCCTTTCTTGTTGTCTCTGTTTCCAATTAGTTTTAGCTCCAGTGAGGATTTGGTATTACCGATTTTGTCCCTAAATACTAGGGCAACATTTTTATTCTCCTCCTTTGTTTCCTCTATGTTTTCACAGAATCACAGAATTGAAGGGGTTGGAAGGGACCTCCAAAAGTCTTCGGGTCCAACCCCCCTGCCAAAGCAGGTTCCTTAGAGCAGGCTGCCCAGGTAGGCATCCAGACGGGCCTTACACATCTCCCGAGAAGGAGACTCCACAACCTCCCTGAGTCGCCTGTTCCAGTGCTCTGTCACCCTCACAGTGAAGAATTTCTTTCACTTATTGGTGCGGAACTTCCTGTGCCCTGTTCTGTGGCCATTGCCCCTTGTCCTGTCCCCACAAAACACTGAAAACAGTTTGGCCAAATCCCTCTGTCTCCCACACCTCAGGTATTTATACACATTGATGAGATCCCCTCTCAGTCTTCTTGTCTCCAGGCTGAACAGACCCAGGTCTCTCAGCCTTTCCTCATAAGGAAGATGCTCCAGGCCCCGTATTATCTTTGTGGCCCTCTGCTGGACTCTTTCCAGGAGATCCCTGACTTTCTTGTACCAGGGAGCCCAGAACTGGACACAGTACTCCAGGTGAGGTCTGACCAGGGCAGAGTAGAGGGGAAAGATCACTTCCCTTCACCTGCTGGCCATGCTCCTTTTAATGCACACCAGGATCCCATTGGTTCTCTTGGCAACGAAGGCACACTGATGGATCATGGTCAACCTGTAATCCATCAGGACCCCCAGGTCCTTCTCCTCAAAGCTCCTCTCCAGTAGGTCATCCCCCAGCCTGTACTGATACAACCAGTTGTTCTTTCCCAGGTGCAAGACTCTACACTTGCTCTTATTAAACCTCATTTGGTTTCTTCCTGCCCATCTCTCCAGCCTGTCCAGGTCTCGCTGAATGGCGGAATAGCCTTCTGGCCTGTCAGCCCTCATCAAGGTTGTTGATGAAGATGTTGAACAAGACTGGACCTAGCACCAAACCCTGGGGAACACCGCTAGTCACAGGTCTCCAGACAGACTCTGAGCCACGCATCACCACCCTCTGAGCTTGTCCTCTCAGCCAGTTCTCACACCACCTTACTGTCCACTTCTCTATCCCACACTTTATCAGCTTTGCTAGCAGGATGTCGTGGGAGACAGTATCAAAAGCCTTGCTAAAGTCAAGGTAGATGACATCCACTGCTCTCTCTGCATCTACCCAGCTGGTGATGCCATCATAGAAGGCAACGAGATTCGTCGAGCACAACTTCCCCTTGGTGAATCCATGCTGACTACTCCTCATAACCTTCTTCTCTTCCAATTGCTTGGAGATGGCATCCAGGACAAGCTGTTCCAACACTTTTCCAGAGACAGAGGTGAGACTGTCTGGCCTGTAGTTTCCCAGATCCTCCTTCTTGCCCTTCTTGAAGACCAGAGTGACATTGACTATCCTCCTGTCTTCAGGCACCTATCCTGTTCTCCATGACCTTTCAAAGATGATAGAGAGTGGTTCAGTGATCACTTCTGCCAACTCCCTTAGCACACATGGATGCATCTCATTGGGACGCATGGATTTGTGTGCGTTGAGCCCACTCAGATGCTCCCGAACCACTCCCTCATCAACCAGGGGAAAGATCTCCACTTCCCAAACTCTTTCTCCTCCCTCCAGGGTCCAGGAGTCCCAGGTGGGAGTCCTTGAAGTAAAGACCAAAACAAAGAAATCATTCAGTATCTCCACCTTCTGAGCATCTCCTGTTACCAGTACACCCCCCTCGTTCAGCAATGTCTGTAACATTACAGATCCACTACACAAAAGCATCAAAATTCCCTAGATAACAGGCGTTTTGGTCAATTTCCTTCACAGGACAGAGACCCCAGTGACAGACACTTAATGCTTCATCTCCGTATTTTTCACTGTGGAGACATGAGGTACACATCTCAGCATCTTCTAATAGAAACTATAGTTTCAGTCGTGGAGGCTGTGGTTAGTCTTGAACTCAAGTCTCGTCCCTAATGGGTAAGAGCTATTAACTCAAGGCCAATTCAAAGAATTAGATATTACCAATAACATTTATATTTTAATTTTAAATCAATGTACCCACATTAGGTGACCAGAGTAATTGCTTAGAATTGCTTAAAACTCTTTTTTTTTTTTCCTTTCTCTCCAAAATACTTATCTTGTTGTATCACTATACATCCAAAATGCAGACCTCCACCCTTTAAGTTCACAGAGTGCTTGATAGCAGTAATAGATTACCATTGCTTTTGTGGTGGCTATAGGTTTTAAAATTAATTGATTACAGCAGACAGAGACATCCCATACGCTCTCTTAATTACCTTATTTCTTTTTAAATATTCCCTCTTTTTTGATGTCATGAGAGCAGCAGGGGAGACTAGAGATGAAGGCATGGTTCCAGACAAGGCATCTGTTTTATGAAAAGCACCGATTGGTAAAAAATAGAGTTGCTCTATTTCCAGCACCAGAGAGAATTTGAATTCATATTTTAGTGTATTACTATATTACCACTTTATTTGATTGTATGCATGTCTGGCAAGATAGCATTTGATCTTTAGCAAGTCATTTTAGCCCTTCAAAGGAAAATAGAGAACAAGAATAGATAGGCATTTAAAGATGAATAGAAAGTTCAACAATTTTCCATTTACAGAACATCAATGTTCATTTGTGATTAGATTCTCAGAATACGATTATTTCCAGTGACATTAGGATTCAAAAATCTATATATCCATAAGCACATATGTGTATGTTTGGCAGAACAGAGGACATAGATACATGCACTTATGCATACACACAGACTAGTTGAAGGTGTCCTTGCCCATAGCAATGGTGGGGTAAAATTAGGTGATCTTTAAGGTCCCTTCAAACACAAGCCATTCCATGATTTTATGATTCTATAACATGAAAAAAAGAGTACCAGTCAAAAAAATGCAGACCTAGAGTAAACAATTGCCTGTAAATTATTTTTATTTAGTTTATAGGAATGAAATGTGCATTATTAATCAACATTTCCCTGGAGAGAACATAATCACAATCTGATTAAAAAAAAAAATCTATTTATTAAGAAATAAAAAAAAATGTTAAATGGCAGCCTTGAGTAGGAAGTCATGACTGCCGGTACTACACTGTCACTCACCTTGTGAATTAATTTGCCATAAGCATTAGAAATATCATCTTTCATGTGAGAACCAAAAAAATTAGATTTGTATCTAGAGGACAAAAAAGGAACTAGAGAGTTATCCAGAAGCTTTTCTATATTTGTAATCATGTTATTTGGCGACTGAATACCTTGGGATCCTAATTCATTTTTTAAAATGATGGACATATGTCTATTAAGTTTATACACCCAGTGAAACTTTTCAAAATGCTAATTGATGTAAAAGCAATAAAACAAGAAGAGAGAGGATTTTCTGTAAGATAAAGGAAGTATTTAACTATGGAGAGTTGGACAGCTATAAAGATGTACTGTTTACACGGAGAAAGAGAGAATATGCTGTCTTTAGATAGAAAAAGGTTATTTTCATTTTGTTTGGTTGGTTGGTTAGTTGTTTGTTTGTTTGGTTGGTTCTGACTCTTTTATTTTGATATTCCAATAATCTTCATTTCTTATATTTAAACAAAGTGAACATATGTCAAAATGAGACGTACTTAATTCTGAAACTCAGATATTGACTTCATGTTTGATGTAGCCATGAATCTATTTTTATAAAAGATAAAAAGCTTCTGCTAATTCACACATTTGTTTAGTATTCATTATATTGCTGGCTTTTTCCTCAGTTTCAGGAACTCATACACACACACACACACACACATATAAGCTTAAAATAGAACAGGATTGTTCCAGTAATCAATAAATCATTAGTACAAGACAATTTATTTTATTTTTAAGACAGACAGACAGACAGAAAAGAAGAAGGAAGGAAGGAAGGAAGGAAGGAAGGAAGGAAGGAAGGAAGGAAGGAAGGAAGGAAGGAAGGAAGGAAGGAAGGAAGGAAGGAAGGAAGGAAGGAAGGAAGGAAGGAAAGAGAGAGAGAAAGAGAGAAAGAAATTTATCTGACCCCTGTCAAATATTCTACCAGGTCTCTTTGCTAAGAGAAAAACAAGAACAAAATTAAAGGCCTTATTTAAACACACAAAAGGTAGGTTTTATAGTCGGGATGAGAATGCAATCTGTTGCTCTGGTATATAATATATAAATCCATAAATTTTTAACAAACATGGCTAGGCAGGAGGGAAAAATATGAATTTTACAGATAACTGTCTGAAAACTTATTTTTGTAGTATGGTCTGTCTTAGCTTCTTGGCTTTTAAAGGTTTCTCTTGCAATCTTCTTTAAGTCTACCATGGCAACTGAACTACAAAATATTGCACATATTTATTTAAGATGGCTTTATTCCTGCAGTGGGTCAATGATTTGCACTTTTTTACTGTGAAATATCTTTTGTTTGTTTGTTTGTTTGTTTGTTTGTTTTTTCTCTACAGATCTGTATGTATTTGAGTGTGTTTCATTAATCTGGATGCACCATCAAAATAATTAAAATAAAAATCATTTTTCTCTAAATAAATGCTTATACTCTTATACAGTGGTGATCTAGATTGGAGATCCAGGAAAGAATACAGCTCCAGATTAAGGTATGCAAATTTGCTGCCTAGTTCTGCAAACAAAAAACAAACAAACAAACAAACAGACAAATAGACAAACAGAAACAGCAAAAAAAATAAAAGCAAAAAAAAAAAAACAGTTCGGTTTCCTATGTGTGTGCTATGTGTCTAAACTCCCATTACAGTCAATGAAGAACTATGTTTGCAGTCAATAGAGCTTATCTTTTTTGAAATTTGGCATATATGATCAGAACCAGTTTGTGGTTCTAGTGGAAGGAGTCCCTGCCCATGCCAGGGGGGTTGAAATTAGATGATCTTTATGGCCACATCCAATGCAAACCATTCTATGATTATTTTACATGGGAAAAAAAAAAAAAAAAAAAAAAAAAAAAAAAAAAAAAAAAGCAGGTAAACAAGCAAAAGCAACGCCTGATCCTCAGAACTAAGTTCTGTGATAGAATATGATCCAATTTTTTTCTTCAGAAAGATCACAGTTTGAATTCTAAATTGTAAGTAGAATTATAGAATCACAGGAGAGCTGAGGTTGGAATGCTCCTGGTGAAACAGAGGAGATAGAATATATTGCTCAGTACTGTGTACTGGGTATTGAATATCTCCAAGGATGGAGACACCATCCTCTCTTCCAGTGGTTGACCCCTCTCACTGTAAAAATTCTTTTATAATATGATGTGGTGTGATATGATGGTGGCTTTTTGTTTATGTTTTGTTTTGTTTTGGTAGGAATTAGGGTTCAGAACAGAACATTGCAGAACAGAATGGTTATAATGTGGATTGCTACTCCTTCAGCTATGACAGACTTTTATGAAGGCTCTTGAAGCATATTGAGTATATCCTTAGAGTCAGGTAAGACATTCAGGATTTATGCCATTGTTATGCCATTGTTATGGTTTGGAATCAGTCTTTATAAGCATCTTAATAACTGAATTGGATCAGTGATTATTCCTACTTTTGAGTTTTGGAAGTGCTTATTCCCATAAAATTAACTCTTACCTCTCAAAATACATGGGTATATTCAAACTGCCCTGCTGCTAACAAAACTGTTTTGGGGGAAAGTGTAAGTTGGCCTTAGCAAAAAAAAGTGCCAGATAAGCATTGAACAATTTCAGAATGGATGCTAGTGCTGAGCCCTGTACCCTTGTCCTATTTAGTTTACTATTATAAATGTAAACAACAGAGCTTAGACAGAAGCTAGGATTCTTATTTCTTAAGCAATACAATTATGTATATTTAAAGATCTTATTACATGGATTTTATAGTATAAATAAAAACTACTTAGGGAGTAAAGATAAGTATTTTTCAGACTGTAAATTTGAACTCTGTATTTCAATTCTAGCTATTTTTTTATTTTATTTTTTTTTCCCAGTCTGTCTTTTTACTCTTTAAATAGTTCTATGTTTTTCTTTAACTTATTAACAGAATACAAGTCCAGTATGCTGTGGACTTCAGGAGACCTTGACTGTAATCCCTACTGGATGCAGGATTCATTGCCTTGCTCAAGGCTCTTGCAGAGCTGCCAGAGATCATATCATTTTCTATTAATCTCTTAGGGGTGCTCAAAGGATTAATTAGTTAATGTTTTGTGAAGCACTTTGAAGATGAAAAGTGCTGTGTAAATGCTAAGCATTGTGAGAAAAAAGTTAGAGAGGGGAACTGGGGTTTGATGGGTAGTTGAAGTATAGCTTCAAAATTTCTCATTTGTTATTAAGAAAAGAGACTTATTTCTTTCTGAACTATGATCCGGTTTCCAGGACTGTAAGAAAACCTTTAAAACATCAACCTACTCCCTTTGAACCTAATGAAGATTACACATTTCCTCTATGTTCTTTCCTTTTAATTAATTGTGATAAATACTACAGAACTTGTTGGAAGGGCTTACTGTTACCTTGTAATGAATATAAAACACTTGTGTGACTTTCTGACAGCTTTTGGAAAGGAGGAAAGAATTGGAAATGTTCTCAGGGGTGAATGGACAAGACTTTGAAAATGCCACTATTGCAGCTAAAGCTACTTCAGTGTTGTCTCACATTTTGCTTGAAGTTTCTTAAATCAAAAGAACTTAAATCTCTTTATAGTCCCTCAACAAACTTCTGCTTTTTCTGTGGTGGACCATATCATTTTTTTCAAATGCTCAAGTTATGACTACAGGCTTCTGTCTCACACTTGACTGATCTCGGTCAAATCAAATGTGCTCTCAGCCCAGAAATTTAACTCTAACTGTGACAGACATAAGATTATTGGGAATTGCCTTGTGTTGCTGACAAATTAACTCTATGATGAGTTTTCTGAATGCACTCCAGACGAGTGAACCTGAACTGTTTTTATCTTCTGCCTGTAATATAATGTCTATATGGGATCATAGCATCACAGAACGGCTCAGGTTGGAAGGGACATTTACGATCATCTAACTCTACCACCCCTGCAATAGGCAAGTTGGCCAAGGCTCCATCTATACTGGCCTTGAAAACTTCCAGAGATGGGGCATCTACAACTTCTCTGGGATGTACCTTCCACTTCTTTTGAAAATGAATCACATCCTATCTCTCAGATACCTCTTGCCTCAGATTCTAATGGAATTAGAATCTAATTTCATTAGATTCTAATTATATTCTATTTGATTCTAAAAGATTTAATATCAATTAATGCACCATAAATCATGATATATTTGTAAAAATCTTCATGTAATAGAAGTTTAATTTGTTTGTACCTTAGTGAAATAGTGAGAATAAAAATAATTAAAAAAAAAAAAAAGATAAATGTTTCCTGTTCTGCAAGATGACTTTTTTTTTTTTTAATGTCATAAGTGAACTTCAAATTATGAATTCTTCATCTTCTGCCTTTAAAATGTCTATTAGTACAATATTAGTACAATTTCATTCTTTTTAAATGTTACAGAAAGACCAAAATTAAAATGAAAAGTCAGGGACTTTGGATATTCCCGCATTACATAAACATTTTTTTTTTTTTTTTTAGGTGGTGGCTGTAATACGGCTAGAAGCAGGCAAAAATTATTACTGAAAACACTTTGATTTATCACTTCTAATTTGTTCACAAGAGACAACAAGAAGACTATCACACCTCAGCCTGCTTAGGTGATAAATGCACTGAGTTTTTAATTGGGTTACTTGTAACACCACTACTAAAATTACATCCGTAAAATAATGATGTGTTTGAGTCAGTGAGCTGGTTTTGATGACAAAAAAGCTACCCCTAAATAATGTTGAGCAGTGTCTTAAGCTAGTTTTACAAATACATCCTGTCATTTTTGGATAGCCATGCTTTCCATTTGAGAGTAGCTTAAGACCTTCTGTTAGCAAACCTATTTGGTTCCCACTACAGGAAAACAAAACAAAACAAAACAGCAGTTCTTATATTATTTTATGTCCTCCTAGGCATTTATTTGTTTGGAAGCTTGAAAAATACTTTTGTCCTATTAATTTACTTGGTGTTTTGAAATACACAACTATTATTTTACTGTCCATAGTTTTTTTTTTTTTCTTCATTTTATCTTTGCACAGTTTGTGAGATTTTATTTATTGTTTAAAATTATATTAACCAGAAATGTTGCTTTGTTCCAAGCTCAACAGAAATGCTAGGATAATCTTTTATAAAAAAGAATCATATATAAAAAAAGAAACATTATCATGTTTTCAGCTAAAAAAAATAATGTAGGATCTGGAGAAAGATTTAATTTAAGCTATTCATGAAAATTTGATCTGTATGGTCTTGCATATCAAGAGATAAAACAGATAATTCATTAGTATTAGAATGGCAATACAAGCTCAATAGAATAATTATCCTGCCTGGTGACTTTTCTCCAGCTTTGATCAGAGTACGAGAACAGGCAATTACACAAAGATAATTTCCATCAGTTTGCAGTCTAGTTTTCTAGTTTGACACCTAGTCTTCTTGAACACTAGGTGTCTGGCCTGTCTCTTTTTGAGACTACAGCTTTCCTACCAACAATATCTTCTTGACAAAATGCTGTGTGAAATATATCCCTCTGGTAGTTTTCTGTCTCTTGCATTTTACCAATCTACGCAGTCAAAGCTCTCATAAAGAAATTCAGATAAGTAAAGTATACAATCATAGAATCATTTAGGTTGGAAAAGACCTCTAAGATCATCTGTTCTAACCATTAACCTAGCATTGCCAAGTCCACCATTAAGCCTTGTCACTAAGAACTACATCTGCACTTTTTTCTGAAGACCTCCAGGGATGGTGACTCAACCCTGGGCAGCTTGTTCCAATGCTTTACAACATTTTCAGTTAAGACTTTTTTTCCTAACATCCAATCTAAATCTCTCCTGGCGCAACTTAATACAATTTCCTTTTCTTATCATTTACTGCATGGGAGCATAGAAGGTAATTATAGAGCAAAATAATGTCTCCCCTGAGCATTCTTTTCCCCAAGCTAAACAACCCCAGCTCCCTCAGCTGCTTCTCAGAAAACTTGTTCTCTAGACCCTTCACCAGTTTCATGGTCCTTCTCTGGACAGGCTCCAGCACATGGATGTAGCAACAGGCCCCAAACTGAAGAGTATTTGAGGTGTTGCCTCATGAGAACCAAGTACAGAATCACTTCCCTAGTTCTGCTGGACATGCAATTTCTGATGCAAGCCAGAATGATGTTGGCCTTCTTGGCCACCTGAGCACACTGGTGGCTCATAATCAAATAGCTATTGATCACTACCCTCAAGGTCCGTTTCTGCTGGGCAGCTTTCCAGCCACTCTTCCCCCAGCCTGTTTAGGTTGTGACGTAAACGAGGGCCAAGCATTTTGCCTTATCAAACTTCATACAGTTGGCCTCAGCCCATCAGTCCAGCCTGTCCAGATCATTCTATAGAGCCTTCTTAACCACCAGCAGATCAACACTCATGCTTAACCTGGTGTCATCTGCAAACTTACTGAGGGTGCACTTGATCCTTTAAAATACACCTTTCTCATTAAGAATCACCAAAATGATCAAATGATTTTCCTTTCCAAAAATGTGCCAAGGTCCAGTATGTCTCAAAGGGAAAGTACCACACATACCAGCCTGATGAATGAGAGGAGAGCAATGGATATTTTCTTGGACTTTAGTGATGATTTTGACACTGTTGCCAAAAGGTCCTCATAGAGAATCTGTCAAAGTATAGTCTGAATGGGCAGACAGTAAGGTGGGTTGAAAGCTTCCTGAACAGCCAGACCCAGAGGTCAGTGGCGCAAAATCTAGTTGAAGGCCAGTCATAAGCAGAGTACCCCAGGGGTTGATACTTGAGTACTGTTTAACATCTTCATTAATGATCTGGATGATGAGGTAGAGTGCAACCTCAGCAAATTCACAAACAACGTGAAACTGGGGACATCAGGGGATCATGCTGATATCTAGAGGGACCTGGAAAACTGGGCTGACAAGACAGGCTGGAGAAACAGACTGGATAAATAGGTTGATAAGAACCTCAAGAAGTTCAACAAGGAGAAGTGCAAAGTCCTGCACCTCAGGAGGAACAATCAGTACATGCTGGGGGATACCCAGGTGGAAAGCAGACTAGAAGAAAAGGACCTAGGAGTCTTGGTGAGCATCAAGTTGAACATGGGTCAACATGGTGCCCTTGAAGCTAAGATGGCTACAGCATACATACTTGGCTGTGATAAAATATTTTCAACAGGTTGAAGGAGGTAATTCTTGTCTTATACTCAGTATTGGTGATACTGTATTTTTTCTAGTTGTGGTCTCCTCAATACGAGACAGATGCGGACTGTAAAGGGCTATAAAGATGATTAAGGGACTGGACCATTTCTCCTACAAGGAAGGCTGAGTGAGCTGGGACTCTTCGGCCCAGAGAAGAGAAGTCTCAGGTGCAAAGAGGACAGATCCAGGATCTTTTCAGTGATGACCAGTGACAGGGTAAGAGGCTATAGGCACCAACAGAAACAGAAAGTTTCATCTGAACATCAGGAAGCACTTCTTCACAGTGCGGATAATGGAGCACCGACACAGGTTGACCAGAGTAGTTGTAAAGTCTCCTTCTTTGGAGACATTCAGAAGCTGGACATCATCCTGGGTGAGTGGCTCTAAGTGGTCCAGCTTGATCAGGGGGATGGACCAATCTTCAGAGGTCCCTTCCAACCTCAGCCATTCTGTGATTCTGTGATTAATGCAATCTCTTTCATCTCCTACATGATATCAGAGATGTTTTGGGAAACAGAATATTATAATGTAATGTAATGTAAAGTAATATGTAATACAACGTAATGTAATGTAATGTAATATATAATATAATATAACATAACTCATAACATCCAAATTAATTTGATGAAAATTTCCAGACGAAAATATGAGGACCAAACTAGATTAATTGCACAGGACTGTATGAGTAAGTGTGCAGAATTATAAGTTCCATATCCCCACATTTTTCCACAGTCTGCCTTTACCCACAACAGCCTATGTTGTTTGAAAACAGGAGTTATCTACTGTAGCAAATACTATACCTATAGCATAGCTGAATCATTGTGCATGCTAAAGCAACTGAAGTTCCATGTATTTCAATAATTGATTTAATTATTGGGTGTTAAAATATTAGCCAATATTTTAGGTCACTGCCTTCATAAATATAACAAAAAGTTATTTCATCTGAATCAAGCACAGTTTGATTCAGACAAAATTTTTTTTTTCCCCCCAGATAAGATTTCACTAATACATTTTAGTCTTTTACCGTATTATTGCCACAGATTCTGAAAAGATATTTGACAGAATTGATTGAATGCTCCTGTTGAAGTTGGAATTTTTTAAGAGTCTAACTCTGGGAAAGCATTTTGTTCTTGTGTTGACAGCTTTATTCCAACCCTAAGGCATCCATGATAATTAATAATTGTGTCAGATCAGCTCATCCCAAGCAGATGTGCTGTGCAGGGTTGTTCCTTATCTTCTCTGTTCTCTACCTTGGTAAATGACCTTTATTAAATTATGTTTCAAACCAGGAACTCATGACATTCAGATTCTATAGGGCAAACCGAAAATGCCATTATCCTAGTTGGAACAGGAAGGTACATTATTCTGACTGTATGTAATTCACAGGCTTTTTGTTTTGTATTTTAATGCAGATTTCAGTAGAACTAGTATTAAGAACAAATCAAGATAAATGATTTCTGTATGATTCAAGTTAATATCTTTTTTTCTCCTTTATTTTTCATTACATTATAAATGAAATGCTTTTATCTCCTTGGTTGTGACATACTCATTCCCTTAAACCTTAATAATAAGGACATTTTTTTACCTTTTTCTCAAGTATGCTCATTTTTGCCTAATTTAGAAAGCAATTACTACATTTTTGAGATGCTTTTAATGATTTTTATTTTTATTTTTTATTATTTTTTTTCAGGCAGACTTCTGCTGCCATGATCATAGACTCATAGAATCATTTAGGTTCAAAAAGACCCTCAAGGTCATCAGGTCCAACTTTCACTTAACCCTATCAAGTCTACTACTAAACCATGTCCCATGTATCATACATATAAATACCTCCAGGAATGGTGACTCTACCACCAGCACGGACAGCATGTTTCAGTGCCTAACCACCCTCTCCATGAAGAAATTCTTCCTGACATCTAATCTAGACCTCCCCTGGCACAACTTGAAACCATTTCCTTACATCCTATCACTTACCACCTGAGAAAAGAGACCAGCACACACCTCACGACAATCTCCTTTCACACAGCTGTAGAGGGTGATGAGGTGGCCTCTCAGACTTCTTTTCTGCAGACTAAATGGCCCTGGTTCTCTCAGCCACTTCTTATATGTCTTGTTTTCTAGTCTCTTCAACAGCTTTGCTGCTCTTCTCTGAACACATCCCCACAATTCAGTATCTTTCTTGTAGTGAGGGGCCCAAAACTGAGTACAGTGTTCAAGTTGTGATCTCACCAGTGTTGAATACAGAAGGACAATCATTTCCCTAGTCCTGCTGGACACTATTACAATACATGCCAGGATGCTATTGGCCTTCTTGGCCATTAGGGCACATTGCCGGCTCATGTTCAGCTGGCTGTCGACCAACACTCCCAGGTCCAGTTCTGCCTGGAAACTTTCCAGCCACTGTTCCCCAAGCCTGTACTGTTCCATCAGGTTATGACTCAAGTGCAGCACCCAGCACTTACCTTTGTTGAAAGACAGACAGGTGGATGCAGCCCATTGATCCAGACTATTCAGATCCCTCTATATAGCCTTCCTACCCTCAAGCAGACCAATGCTCCTGCCTAACTTGGTGTCATCTGCAAACTTTCTAAGTGTGTACTCAATCCCTTCATCAAGATTGCAGATCAAAATATTAAACAAAACTGGCCCCAATACCAAGTGCCCCAGCACTTGGTATTGGGGCCATTGTTTTTTTTTTTTTTTTTTTTTTTTTTTTTTTTCATTCTGACAAAAAAAAATTCAGTAAGGACATTTCTGGTCTTTGGGCTTATGTGAAAGAATAAAAGCAAACCTAGGGGCAGGAGAGGTGTTCAAGAAGAGTTACTACCACTCAGGGACCATTACTTCAAAATGACATTACCTCAGAATATAAGAGTATATTCTGACTATCATCATCTTTCATGGTCAGTGAATTCTGAGCTACCTTTCAGATAGGTGATCATCTGAAGTAAGATGACAATAATTTTGAGATGAGTGATTTTCAAATGGCACTATTTTAAGAATTTTCTGACAGATCTTAGAAGCTGCATAAATAATATATTGACTTTATGAATGTTTCTGGTCAATTCTGAGGGTCTGGCCATTGAGATTTACCCTTTTCTCTTTTTTGCCCTATGAGGAATGCCTTGATGAAGATCAGTTAACTCTTAGATGTAAATTTTCCTTACTAAATCTATCAATTTATCCAACTTAACAGCTATAACCTGAGCTTTAAAGTGCTTACTTTTGTTGTATGTTTGGTCTATGTTTCATTATAGGTTTCTATAGTTCCCTGGAGGTGTGATTTTATTTAAAATGTAATCTTTTGCCAATACATACAATACTGCTATTGTCCCCAGAGACATTCTGTCCTTTGCTCATTTTACAGTCTTCCTGGATCCCAGAACAAATCTTCTCTGATGGCCTGACTGAAGTAAGAATAGGACTTTTTTATTTTCTATACAGGTGAAATTATTTTTAGATCTTCAAGGTCAATTCTACTGCTTTAAACTTTCAGTTAATGTAATAAATGAAAAATGTTAGAGGAAAGATTGACTATATGAATCAGGCTGTAAAATCATTCTGTAAGGTAAAACAGCTGAAGAGACATGTCATTATCATCTATCATTGGATGTGCTAGTGATGATGCATATATGGGTGATATGTTTATTTTTTTTTTATTTTTTTAATCATTATGGGTTATATAAAGAAAACAACTAAAATATTTTCGATCACATCAGACTGTAAAAATCATATTGAAAATAAAAGATCAGTGTCTTAGCAACTGACATGGAAAAAAAATAAATAAAAGGCAAAACTATAAAGGTTTGAAAATTATCGTTAGTGCAATTGAGATAAGGATGGCATATCTATTTCAGCTCAAAGGATAAAATGAGAACTGTCATAACTTTTCAGTATATACATGATTTAGATGCACTTTTTACACAGGCAAACAGTGATGGGACAAGAGGGGTTAAAACTAAAAGAGGGGAGATTTAGATTAGATGTTAGGAGGGTGGTAAGGGACTTCAACAGGCTGCCCAGAGAAGTTGTGGATGCCCCATTTCTGAAAGTGTTCAAAGTCAGGTTGGATGGGGCCTATCGAGCTGCGATTGATACTACTATCAACTTAGTGACAGACCCAACGGCCACTCCGACCCCTACGATGGACTCTGCAGCTGCTCCAGTTCCAGCTCCTGCAGCCGCTCCAGTTCCAGTTCCTGCAGCCACTCCAGTTCCAGTTCCTGCAGCCGCTCCAATTCCAGTTGCTGCTGGATAGGCAACAACCCTGCCCAAGGCAGAAGTGTTGGAACTAGATGACCTTTATAGTCTTTTCCAACTCAAGCCATTCTATGATTTTCAGCATGAAACAAGCAAACAAAAACCCTCATTCTCATCAACAAGCAAATATTTGTATCTTTAATAGCTAACCTAATCACAAGAGTCTACTTATCTTACAGTATGTCTAACATCCACCCGAGGCATTGCAGCAATAGCTCCCAGTTCCTTGTCATTCATTTCAGCTATGTGTTACTTCTGTGCTGTAGGCAAGTTTAATAAAACAATAATTTAGGGATTTGAATTAATTATATTTTAAATAGTTAAATATTTGGTTACAGATTAAGTCCAGTCAGTATTCCCTACTGTTTTATTAATAGTCTTCTATTCCCTTTCTTGAAAAAAAAATAATAATAAAAAAATTTCTTTATGACTTATTACAAAGTCTCAGAACAATCTCAGATGGATCATGGACTTGGAGCAATCTCACATGGACTGTGTTAACTAAGAAAAAATTGAACAGGCTTTTAGCCAATACCTCAATTATATCATCATCACTGTTTTCACATTAGGATGTGAAAGCTGGTGATAGGTATGCTTTCTCCAGGGTTTATTTTTCAACTATACCATGGACATGGAACTGAGGTACTGAATGAAAAGTATCTGACTTGATACATCTAAAGTGATTGGGCTAAGATGCCAGCTTCTGATCGGAAGTAGAATGAAAAATTTGCTATTACAAAGTCAGTCATCCCCTACCATTACTAAAAATGATTACTCTTATGAAGTACACAGAATAATATATTATTTTTAAGTTCATATTTCCATTTTAATGTGCATTTATGTTCCAAATATAAAATAAATCTAAAAGATGGAATCACTTTAAAAACAACAACAACAACAACAACAAACAACAACAACAAACAAAGCAAACAAACAAACCTTTACTTTCCAGTGTTTTGTTTTCACATTACATATCTTTCACTTTGTTTCTATAGGCACACAGATGACTGCTGATGACAATAGTTAGAAGTGGTTACAGTGGTGTGAACTATATACAGATTCTTTCACACACAAGGGTTTCTGCTCGCAGTTAAAAAATTAATATTTGTAAAGGTTTCCAAATAATGGAAATGCATATAATTGCATTGTAAAATAATACCAATTAATACTACTGCTACTACTAGTAATAATGCTTAACATCTGAAATATATATTCTAATACATTACTATATATATATATATACATAGTAAATATTAGGCAGTTCTTGTTAGCTATGGCTATGTCTTCACTTGGTGACTGATATTCTTATTTTCCCTTTTCAAATTTTCCAACCTCAATTTTTCAAGGTAAAGGTTATACATAGTAAGTAAAAGTAATATTCTAAAATGTACTTTATTTGGAATGTATCTTTTTAATATAGATATTTACATTACAGACAGAAGTTACTAATTATGATGCCTCACAAATAAAATTGAGACCTCAACAAAAGAAAAAACTGCTTTATAGTAATTGACTCTACAAGATTCATGTTTAAAAGGTGGTTTATTGCGTTTACATGGCAAGATGTTGGTAGTGGGAGGCTGCAAGGGTGGCCTCTGTGAAAAGAATTCAGAAGCTGCCCCATGTCAGATCAGAAACAGTTTCAGCCAGCTCCAAAAAGGAACCCGTCACTGGCCAGAACCGAGCAAATGAGCAATGTTGTTTGTGTTTCTGTGAGAGCAGATTTAAGAAAGGGAACAATGAAAATAAAATGTTGCACAACAGAAGCTGGGAGAGCAAGGAGACAGCAGTGTAGACACCGAGGTCAGTGAAGAAGGAGGACAGGAAGTGCTCCAGGTGCTGGAGCTGAATTTGCTCTGCAGCCTATGAAGTGGACTGTGGTGGAGCTGGTGGATATGTGCTGAGGGAGGCTGCAGCCCATAGAGAGTCTTCAGAGGAGCAGACTTAGGGTTGGAGCTGGAGAGGAGCGTGGGCTCCGTGGAGAGGAGCCCACGCAGGAACAGGTGATCAGGAGGGACTGTGGGGCTGACTGTGGGGCTGACTGTGGGGGACCTGTGCATTTTGGTCCAGATGGATGCATCCCATGGTACAGACCCATGTTGGAACAGTTCTTGAAGAGCTGCTGCCTGTGGGAAGCCTATGCAGGATCAGTTCAGTAAGGATAGCACCCCATGGGAAGGACCCCACATTGGAGCAGGTGGATAGGGGGAAAGTGTTTTTAGTTTGCTTTTAGTTTCTCACTGCTCTAGCTTGTTGGTTATTACCAACATAAATTACATTAATTTCTCAAAGTTGAGTCTGTTTTGTCCATGATAACTGAGAGATCTCTCTGTCCTTATCTCAACTCTTGAGCCCTTTCCATTTTATTTTCTTCCCCTTTCCCTTTGAGGAGGAGGAGTGAGAGAGCAGTTGTGGTGGAGTTCAGCTACGTAGTAGGGTAAAACCACTGGATGGTAAAGACCATCTCTGAGCACTACTGCATATTTGTTTAATATATTTTCAGCTATGTTACTCTTGACCCATGAACTGAATTCCCAATAATGTGGAAGGCAAAATAATCCTCAAATCTTTATAATTTCAAAATGGCTTTCAGATATAAGTATCTTTCTGTCTGTAGCAAACTACCGTAGAAATAAAAATGATAGAATTAATAGATTTTTAACATATATTAATTATTCTTAGAAATCCAATATAAAATTAAATTTGTGGAAATTGGAGATTTTTGCATTTTAAAGGTAAAAAATAATGAATGAAAATAATAGCCAAATAGAATGGATAAAACTGGTGTAAGGTTAAATTCAGATATTGCTATAAGATGGCATGAGTCTTTGCAATGTAAACAACATCTTAATTAAACTTTTTATAATATACTGCATTGATTTGTTATAATACTTCTAGTCTTTTTATATCAGAATATCTGGGATTTACAGAAATGTGTGGTCAAATAGCCACTTTCCATTGTACAGAAGAAAGTGAATATCTAAATTTGTTCAAAAAAATTCTCATGTAAATTATGAAACAGAGCTGAAAGGGTAACACAAGACAAAAAATAATTAGATGTCAAAACCAAACAGTAAAATACCCAGTAGTTTAGACCTGTGAGAAATGTCAAACCACATTTTTTTTTTACATACCTGAGAATTTTCTGAATATATTAACTTTAGTAGTTCAGATTCTGAGAATTAAGCAGAACTTAATTTTAGAAAGATGTAAATGTTCTAGTTCAATTCAAAACTGTTTCATAATATAGCATGCCATAGAGGCATGCATAATGTCATTTAAATGTATCTGATTTTTTACCCTGATTCCCTAGTCCTTTCTATCTGTACATTTGTTTGTTTGTTTATTTGTTTGTTTGTTTTGGAAATGCTAGATTTATTTTGCACTGCATTTGAAAACTTGGCTCAAATGCCTTAAGACTAGATTGAAAAGAGAAAATGAGATAAGAAGTTTATTCCAATCAATAAACTATTCCCACATTAATAAAATGCTTAGAATGATCAGTGAGATCAGTGACAAATTACAAAGCAATTTTATGCAGAGCAGCTGGAAGGAATTCATTAAGAATAAGAATAAGAATAAGAATAAGAATAAGAATAAGAATAAGAATAAGAATAAGAATAAGAATAAGAATAAGAATAAGAATAAGAATAAGAATAAAAGAATAAGTACAGGAATTTATCTGAGATAGGGCAGATTCAAATCCAAAATGTAGACATCATACCCTTCCTTCCTTCCTTCCTTCCTTCCTTCCTTCCTTCCTTCCTTCCTTCCTTCCTTCCTTCCTTCCTTCCTTCCTTCCTTCCTTCCTTCCTTCCGTGTTGATTCTTTAAACAGCAAAGAAACCATTGTCTTCTTTTCAATTCCCATATACAAATATACAAATAACAGGCAAACAACTATCTACTTTAGCCTTAGAATTACATTAACCTTAGAATATTGTGCCAAATCTCAAAATATATCACTGAGTTGTGCTCTAAGTATCTCACAATTCTTCCAGTGACTACACATTTGAGGGAAGAACTTGGCCTATATGATATACATGTAAGTGTTCTACTCAGTGAGCTGATAGCACTAAAGAACCATAAAAGAACCTGTAAAACTCAAAATTATCTCACAGAGCAATGGAAGAATGGAAGACCTTTTTTTTTTTTTTTTTTTGATCACTTTCAATTTTTTAAAATGTTTCTGGTAAGACACTTTGTCAACATTACTCTTCATTATATCTCAAAGTGTTGACACCAAATGAAAGCTGCAGCAGTTTATGTGTCCCTTAAGAAAAGAAATGACTCCATTAACTTGTTCTATTGTTGCTGAAGGTGAACATAAATTCCATAAAAACAGGGAACATTAACAACTGTTTTTTCAATCTGAGATAAGTTTGCCGTTGTATCTTTTTGATGCTGATGTCTTTTTACTTCAGCAATAAAAATAAAACAAACGTAACACTTGTGTTAGATACTGTGCTGTCATCACATCAGAATATTTACAAGGAAAAACTTGTTTTCTTTGGGCTAGTGTTTGAAAATTATCTTAGGCAAATGAGAATAGCAAGAACAGTACATCTTCTGTTCCTAGTGCTGGAATTTCAATGTCAGAATTAAAGTGCTCATCTTTTAGTTATTTCGGTCTGATATAATGACATGGGAAATGTGCTTTTTGGACAGATTATATAACCCTTGTATGGGGACTTTTCACCTTGTATAAATCACATGGTTAATAATATTCAAACTATCAGTTACTCCATAGATTCTTTGTTACCATTTTTCTTAGTCTTTTCAAGACAGAGTCTTGAAAACATTGAATCAGTTTTTAAGGAAAATAATAAATAAATAATTAACGTGTGTGTGTGTGTGTGTTTGTGTTCTTTCTTATCTTATTGTAATGTACAGCAAGTTCACGTAGCACACGAGGATATTTTTCTATCGTTTGTTTGTTTGTTTGTTTTAAGAAATCACTATTCTGTGTCAACATTGACCACATTGAGTAGGAAATTGATTTTAACCAGACACAGTATCTGGAACTTCCTCTTTACTGAGTCTGGGGAAGTAAAAAGGCAGAGAGACACCCTTTTTCTTTCAGCTGCTCTCCCCAGAAATGATTCAGTAGTATCTCTGAATTCTATATGAGCACTGAAATTTGGAAAACTTGGATTCTCTTTCAATTCTAGACCTGTTTGTTTGTTTGTTTGTTTTTTCCACTTCAAATATGTAAAAACATAAGCAAACATAAAAAAAATATGAAAAAAAGTGAGTAGCATTTTTTTTAGGTGTTATTTTTCAAATTGTCTGTTTTAAGTATAGAAATACTGTTGATATATATATGTCTTTTTCCAAGAACATTTATATAAACAGAACGTTTCTTCCAGGAACTGTTATGCTCTTTATCACTTATAATACTGTCTGAGTGAGTATTACTTGCTAAAAGCACAAAAATTAAAGAGTCATAGTGATGCTCTTCATTGGGACACAGCAAATTAAAGACTTGTTCAGTAAATACTTGAACTTGAATATCCAAGTTCCAGTTAATTTCTAAATTATGTTTTCACTGCCTCTTAAAAATGGGGCAGCTAATGTGATACTGCTGTAAAGGAGGAGATTCAGGCTCAAAAAGAGGTACCAAACAACATATGTGAGAAATGTCTTACAATACTTGCAAAGCAACTTTATTCTTTGTAACTTCGATCACAAAATACCCAGTCACCCTTTGGCTGTGGATGACAAAGTTGAAACGTGCATAAGCAAACTTTGTCCACTGCTTATCATATATTACATTACATACCATATTTCTGGCTTTTTGACAATATCCAAATGCTAACTTCTGTGAAAATAACTTCTTATTTTTTTTTCCCTACTCTTTAGATATGGTAATGAGGCAGTTGTTTTTTAATGATAGTCTATGTGTTTAAATGTCCTTAAAGCCATTAGTTTCTCTACATTTCACAAATGTAATTGACAATTACATACATTCTTTTATTGTGAATTAAGTGGTATTTAATCTTGCAAAATGAATGTTTAGAGTTTGCCAGTTACCTCACTTTTAAATGCAGATTTATACCAAACTACTTTAAATTCAGAGTATAAATCTTGATAAATTCAGTTTCTGACTGAAAATATAAATTTATTTATTTTCAGAAGTCATTTTCTTTTATCCGTTTTAATAATGAGGAAAATCAAACCTATTACTGCATCCTCCAAAGTTAAAAAGTAACAAGCCCATGAATCTTCAGTATTATTAAATTGGAAATGAAAGTGACAACTAGAAAGAATAGAAGTGACTAGTGTATGATTAAGGTAATTAATGAATTTCAGTTTTGACTGCTTGCAAATTTAAAAATGTAGTACTCACTCAAAATTTACTTTTCCCGTTAGTTGCCTGAATAGTTAGGTCCTGTAACACAATACCTCCAAAATCTTTCTGAAAATGTTGTGAAGTTAAAATAAATAAATAAATAAATAAATAAGTAAAAAGTAATTGTATTTTTTTTTTCTGTTTTTATTTAGTAGTTTGGTTGGTTTTGTTTCCTAATATGTGAATATGTAGATAAGTGAAATGTGTTATGCAGTCGTTTACTCCATGGCTAGTGGTCTGTCTGTATGAAGTCTGTAAGTCTATAATGTACAAATATCAGATGAGAAAGAACAGAAAATTCAATTCCGTGTATAGATAAAATTTTTTGGTGGTGGTGGTTTATGATTCAAAATAAGAAGCAAATGGTTTACATATATATATATGTATTATTATATAAATATAAATATAAATATAAATATAAATATAAATATAAATATAAATATAAATATAAATATAAATATAAATATAAATATAAATATAAATATAAATGAATATATATACATTTATTTACTGTCACAGAGACCTACAGTATTGTCTGTGAAAACAGTAAAGATAAGTATAGGGTAAGGTATTTTCCTACTTGAACAATACCCTCATTTTCATTTCTTGTTAGGTTTATGTTTACAATGTATACACTGTGGAAAAACTCAAAAATAACACAGTTCTCTGTATACTACTGTGATTTAGGATTTTCAGAATATCATTCAGTTAGATCACCCATCATCACCATCATCCAATTGTAATCTATATAAAATTTACTTATGGTACAAAAATACTACGTTCACTTGAATTTAATGATTTCTTGGCATGACAGATCAAAGAAACTAAGAAGGAAACTACCACAAACACAGAAAAATGCCAGTAAACAATTTTATCACATCTAATATTGATAAAAATGTTCATCGTTTTCAAATTATACGTTTAAAAAGGATCCAATGAGAGAGCAATGCAGAAATCACAATATGAAATCTTGCTAGAAACCAGCTACAGATTGACAAAAGACTGATAAAAATATACTTAGGATCATTTTTGACTATTTATTTCCATCATCATCTTTTTATAATAAAAATATTCTAATAATATTAGAGGCTATTTCTAAAAAGCTTTCTTGCTTACAGTATTATACCCCTAGCTAGTCAAAATCATCTGCTAGTAACCTCACAACTGGCTGTGGAGTAAATGGCAGTGATGTCAAAGTAAAGGTTATTACTTCAGTTGACGTACTATCACTGAGAATGGTTTAAAATAAATAAATAAATAAACAAAAGGCTTTGATATCATGCAAATGTGCTTACCATCTGAAATTAAATAGGAAGATGGACAAAGATGTAGGAAAAAAAAAAAAAAAAGTGAATTTTAAATGAAGAAGAATTTTTCTCTGGAATATTCCTTTCTGCTTACTATTAAGGAGGATTTTAAACCTTGAAATATATTTCTCCTCTGTTAACTCTTTTCTTAATAAACTCCTCATCTTCTTCCCTCAGAAATAATTTCTACATAGGATGTTTCCCTCAACTTTTTGAAGATAGGACCATCTCTTTTGTTTTTCTCTCGGTTCTCTGTGCTGTGCTTGTGTACACACATGATGAAGAATAGTAATGACAAGTAACTTTTTTTTTTGAGAAGTGCAGGCAAATGCAGAGATCCAAAGATAATATTTAGACAATACAATGTTCAGAACTGCCAAGCTTAACAGGCATCTGATTGCAGGTCTTAGGTTCTGTTAGGTTCTCAAATTGGGATACACTACAGCTAGAATGATAAACCATGGGTCAAACAATATTGCTTTTCCCTAAAATACATGTAAATCAAACCTCTCTTTGGAACTGGAATTCAGAGGGTGGAACTGTTTTCTGTGTTTCTAAGATAGCTTTTCCTCCTATAGATTTTATTTTTCTTAGGATGCACAAATGGATAAAGTGAAAGAAATAGAGGAGACAAAACTCCTCTTGCCATCTGAGTTTTCCTATATTTATGACAAAGTGACTTGGTATAGGAGGTGTTCTTCTGGCAGGTGCGATGAGAAGGGTCTTAAGGCCTTCCTAGCTAAGTTCTATTTACCACCACTATGTAGTCAACTTAACATAACAGTTGGAAGATTTCTCTTTATTTTTGAGTAGCCAAGAGTGGTGTTTTCTAAAAACTAACTTAGTGTTTTGCTAGATGTACAAATGTTCACTGCCTGATAAGAGGCTTATGCCTTTTGTCCAACAGTTTCTTTTTTCATCAATAGGAAATTGGATTAATAGGTAAATGAATATACTGAACAAATCTTCAGAGTAGCATGCTGTTTTGTTTTTTTAATATAGTATCACTCTGATTGGTGCCCCCTTCTTCATATGTGAATGTGAATGAACAGACAGAGAAAACCATGACAGATTATGAAGTAAAAGAAGAAAAAGGAATGTATGATTGTTCCAAAATGTGTTAAAAAAGATTCATGATAATGATGGAAATACTTGGATCTGGCAATTTTATGTCTAAATATTGATAATTTGACTTGCTCAAAGCCATACTTTATCTGTGACCAAATATCAAAGTGAATGGTTTTAGTGTTAGAACAAAGCTTTAACCATGTTAAACCATTATAACCATGTTTAACCATTATAACAACAATATATAACCATTATAACAACTATAAAAGTGTAACAACTTTGCAGATTCCCCAGATCCTCATTTATTTTTCAAAGATATGTGTAATACTTGCCTTTTTCCAGTATTCAGGAAACTTCTTCAACTGCCATGATCTTTCAAAGATGATCACTAGGCAGTTCCTCTCTGTGATGATGTGCTGGTTGGTCAGAAGTCTCTGATTGATGATTCCTTTGAGGGCACTTGATCTTCCGTGCTTGTCAACATGGCACTTCACCTATGCAGCAAGTAAATATCTTCAGATGGACAAAGAGATTCTACTGATAGAATTCACAAGATTCTAGTAGTATTTTACACTGCTGGTAAACATTCAAATATTTAGATGCTTCATATTGAGCAGTGGAGACCTCTCAGTAACAGTGGAGACCTCTCAGGACCTTTCTGGGATTATGTTGGCCTGAGCTGGTTTCCCTCCTTCTTCCTTTCCTTCTGTACTGGGTCTGGCTGGGATGTTAACTTTCCCTGCAGCAGCCTATACAGTGCTGTACTCTGCACTTGTAGCTAGTACAGCAGTGGTATCACACCAGCGTTGCGACTACTGCTGAGCAGTGCTGGCACAGCATCAGGACTGTCTCTAACCCTCCTAGGGGGTGAGCAAAAAAGTGAGAAGAGAAACATCACTAGGTCAGCTGACCTAAACCAACCAAAGGGATATTCCACACCATATGATGTCACACTCAGCAATAAAAGGTGGAAATGGAAAGAAGAGGGGGGGGAGGAGTGGGCTCTCGTTGTGAAAACATCAGTCCTCCTCTCGAACACCAGCTACGTGCGTTGAGGCCCTGCTTCAAGGACGTGGTCAATCATTGCTCATTTGTGGGAAGTAGAGAGTAATTTCTTTCCTCCGCACTTCCACATAGACTTTACTTGTTTTGTTTGTTTGTTTTTCCTTTTTTTCCCTTTCTCCCTCCCTTTTCCCCTTTCCCGCTTTTTCCCATTTAGTTAATTTGTTTAGTTAATAATAATCTTTCCTTAATAATAATAATAATAATTATTATTTTCCCTTTACCTAAATTATCCTTATGTCAACCCATGAGTTGTTCTTTACTTTACTTCTTCCCCTCCTCATCTAAGGATGGGGAATGAGAGAGCGGTTGTGATGTTTAGCTGCCTAGGACACTAAAACCATCTAAAGTAAAAAAACTTCTTCTTCTTCTTCTTCTTCTTCTTCTTCTTGGGGCAGGGTGGTAAGGGTGGTGTGGAAAGGGACGTTGCAGTCAGCTCATAACAGTTCTTTGCAACTTCCCCCTCACACTTTTCCCCTTCTCCAGTCTGGGTTCTTCACAAGCCACAGTTCCTTCAGGGGATATACATCTGCTCCCATTTGTTCTGGTACCTGGAGCACCTCATCCCCTCCTTCTACCCTTTTCTTGTTGCTTACATGGCTGTCTCTCTCTCTCTCTCTTTCTCTTTTTCTTTTTTCCCCCCTTGGTCCTCATTATCATATAATGTTTTGTCCTTTTGTACGTAAATTTTCCCCAAGGTGCCACCATTATGGCTGTTGGACCACTCCAGTGCGGTCGTTAGAGCTGATTGGAACAAGCTGTGTCCAGAACAGGGCAGCCCCAATCTCCTTCACTGAGGCCACCCTGAGCCTCCCCATTGCCAACACACTGACAGCAACTCCTAATGTGACAGTAACATGTTTTACTGAAATAAGCAATAAGCTTTATCTATATCTTCTCAGATAATAAATTAATATTGAAATATTTGTGTGAACAAAATAAAAATATTCAATGTTCTTAGCTATTTTTATACCTAATCAGTGGATGGGCAGGTGGACCAAACTTGCTTGGAAGCTCCAAAGTAATGTTCATTATTTGAATGCACCTGTATATATATATGTATATATATATGTATAATATAGAAACTCATCAGAGTGCTGAGACATTAGGATTTTATTCTGTTTGTCACATTTGGTAGTTGGACAGAAATTATACGGCCAGCTTCAAGTTGTAAGCTGGTGGAATTCTACAGTAGGTGTTTTTTGTTGTTGTTTTTTTTTGGTTTCTTTGTTTTGTTTAAATTTCTTGCCATCACTAATGTATGTATGCAAAGAATTTGCTTTTCTCCGTGGGATTATCTAATTAAGTAAATGGAACAATTTTTAGTCTGGTTATGTATATTTACATATATAAATACATACATATATAAATATATTAAATACTTGCTGGTGAATAGGTGTCTTCTAAATGAACAAAATTGTCGGGAGACAACGTTAAAAAAAAAAAAAAAGTGTAAATAAAGGATATTTGTCATTAATATATGTACAGTGAAATACAAAACATGGAAATTTGACATTTAGAAAAGTGCTCCAATAAAGAGAAGAAAGAATAATCTCAAAATAATATTTATTTTGCTTTAATAGAAGTAATTATTGAACTTGGAAGAAAGTAAATTGTTCTGTGTATCTTGACAACAGCATTATGAAGAAAGAGGAGTTCTATTTATCATGCTCTTGTTTTAACTCAGCTTGCTGCTGTTGAGCATGTCATCATCCTCAACATACACAACAGAGTATTCCTTTGGTTAGTTTGGGTCAGCTGTTTGGGTTGTGTCTGCTCCCAGCTTCTTGTGCACCCCAACCCTCCTCGCTGGCCCATCAGCATGAGAAGCAAAAGAGTCCTTGACTCAGTGTAAGCACTGCTCTGCAACAACTAAAATATGGGTGTGTTGTCAACATTATTTTCCTCCTAAATCCAAAGCACAGCACTATACCAGCTACAATGAAGACAAATGCAGGACATGTGCTTTAGTAGTTATTATTATTTTCTGTGAGATTGTACTGACTTGGCAACATTGCCAGCTGATAAAACAGACATATTGGGTCATGTCTCTTGGGTTTTATTTCTGTTTCATCCAATGATTCACCATGTCACAGTGGAACTAAGAAAGATCCACAAGTGGATTAGACATGGTGACATTTTGAAGAAAAATCTCTGGGTATATTGGTCTTAAACACTTAAAAATATTGAAACATTTTCAATTACAAGAAAATCTGACCTCAGTGGTCCAATCCTACTAGCAGACAGACAGATAAAGCTCACTCTTACTAGAAGTAAAGCATTAAGCACTTGAACTTTAAGTACTTGAGTAGTCGCAATAATTACCTTGACACAGATGTCAGAACAAATTATTGTGAAAGTCATGTTACCGGTGTCTTAAGGCTAAATTTTTTTTTAACCTTTTTGTCTGAAGTTTTGATGTTTATACCTTTACTAACTTTTCTCTTGATGCTTTACTTTCCAATGGTAGATTTGTGTTTTCAGAAAACATAAAATTTTAAATCTGTGTGCAGCTGAGCTTCCGTGTACTTGTGACCCACTAGCAACTATGTATTTACCTCTAATCACTTCTGATGTCTCACAGAATCACAGCATCACAGCATCATCTAGGTTGGAAGAGACCTCCAAGATCACCTAGTCCAGCCTCTGACCTAACACTAACAAGTCCTCCGCTAAACCATATCACTAAGCTCTACATCTAAACATCTTTTAAAGACCTCCAGGGATGGTGACTCAACCACTTCCCTGGGCAGCCCATTCCAATGCCTAACAACCCTTTCGGTAAAGTTCTACCTAACATCCAACCTAAAACTCCTCTGGCACAACTTTAGCCCATTCCCCCTCATCCTGTCACCAGGCATGTAGGAGAATAGACCAACTCCCACCTCACTACAGCCTCCTTTAAGGTACCTATAGAGTGCCATAAGGTTGCTCCTGAGCCTCCTCTTATCTAGGCTGAACAAGCCCAGCTCCCTCAGCTACTCCTCATAGGACTTGTTCTCCAGACCCCTCACCAACTTCATTGCCCTTCTCTGGACTCACTCGAGCACCTCGATGTCCTTCTTGTAGTGAGGAGCCCAAAACTGAACACAGTACTCAAGGTGCGGCCTCACCAGAGCCAAGTACAGGGGGACAATCCCTTCCTTAGCCCTGCTGGCCACACTGCTTCTTATACAAGCCAGGATGCTGCTGGCCTTCTTGGCCACCTGAGCACACTGCTGGCTCATATTCAGCTGACTATCAACCAATACTCCCAGGTCTTTCTCTGCCAGGCAGCTTTCTAACCACTCATCTGCCATGATTCCATGTTTCTAATATCCAAATTAAAAAAAATAAAGTCTAAAAAAATAAAAAATAAAAATTCCATATGCATATGATTTGTTCAGCTCCTTAAACTCCTTAACTGTTTAATTGCTAGTGACTATGAAATTATTTGTGGCAAAACGTTTGTAGCTGTTCTTCAGTACTCATGATATACTGTGATTATTGAAGTACTTGAGAAACATTAAGGCAAAGGCCAAATGCATTGAACCAGTCAAGAATTTATTTTATTCTTCTATGATGTATGACACATATTCTACTGATTTTATGATAATTTACATTTTATAATGGTGGAATGTTTCCTATCCTGAATTTCAATTACATGAAACAGGTTAATTAGAAACATAATGGAATTTTCATCCTTCAAGATATTAAAAACTCAGCTATCAGGCTATGAATCTGAGATCTTCAGACTTTAAAGCTGGATCAGACTTCGAGTCTTCTTTAAGCGAGGTGCTGACTGGATGACTTCTAGAGGTCCCTTCCAAGCAAAATTATTCAATGAGTCTGACATCTTTGTTTGTTTATTTATTTATTTATTTATTTATTATGAATCTCAGAACAGAAGACCACCCTTTATGTGATCAAATATGACAGATATTAGCAGTGTAAGTCATTGTTTTTCTTTTTTCCTTTTTTTTTTCCTTTCCTTCTCCTGTCTTATTTCAAATCTTTGAAAGATAAATGAACTTCTGTCTATAATAGTGATATTGTAACATAAAAATGACTGCTGAATTGTTTCTTATATCAAAAGTATATTTGATGTATTTGTTGCAAAACTTTTTTGTTGGTTTCTTTTTTTTTTTTTTTTTCAAAAATGAAGAATAAAATGAAAAACAATTTCCAAATTATTTTAAGAGGTCTTACATATTTTCTGTTCTTGCAACTTCAACTATGAACATTAGATGAGAAACAGTATGTATTTCAGTGATACTGTGCATGGAATTGAACTCTCTTCAATAAAGGAAATGCTGTATTTCTTCCTCTTTCCTGCTCCCACTCTTTCTTCATTATGTGAGGTCTCTTTCATACACATTTGCTTTTTCTAATGTTGTTACTAATAAACACACTGAAGTGTCACTTCTAGTCATGGATCTGACATTTTAGGTTAACCACTGCTTTCCTGAATTATCATTTCAAATATCTTCACTATGGATCTGTGTTTGTGGTTTTTAGTTAGTAGTTAGGTAGTAAGTTAGTTTGCTTGATTGTTTGGTTTGGTTGTTTGTTTGGTTGTTTTATTTTATTTTATTTTATTTTATTTTATTTTATTTTATTTTATTTTATTTTATTTTATTTTATTTTATAATGTGGAGCACACATTATTTTTCCTGTTGCTTGTATCTCATAAAATGCATAAACCTGTTCCAATCACAAGCTGATCAGAACATAGATTCATAGAATTGTAGAATCATAGAATCATAGAATGGTTTGGATTAGAACAGGCCTTAAAGATCATCTAATTCCAATCCCCCTGCCATGATGGGCAGGGACACCTTGCACTAGGACAGGTTGCTGGGGTTTTCTCTGGGCAACCTGTTCCAGTGCCTTGCTACCCTCTGAGTAAATAATTTATTCTTTATATCTAATCTACATCTACCCTTTTTAACTTTAAAACTATTACTGCTTGTTCTATCTCTACACTTCCTGATACAAATTCTCTTTCCTGTAGGCCTCCTTTAGGTACCGGAAGGATACAATGAGGTCTCCCAGAATCTTTTCTTATCCAGGTTGAAGACTTCCTTAGTCTGTCTTCATAGGAGAGGATATGTGATATTTGGATACATGGCTCTAGTTTATTAAGCCATAACAAAGATTATGTAGTTTGATAGTAACTTTTCACACTGTGAGTCTACTTTTATCAAAATCCATCTTGATTTATAATTAGTTTCTGACACTGTAGAATGCTTTGATACATTCCTAAAGATCAGTTAAGTTTTGTCTGTACTTCATGGTTCACAAATGGAATAAACAAATAAGCATAATTAAGATTTGTT
The DNA here is from genome assembly GCF_964035555.1 of Netta rufina. Classification (NCBI taxonomy): domain Eukaryota; kingdom Metazoa; phylum Chordata; class Aves; order Anseriformes; family Anatidae; genus Netta; species Netta rufina. The sequence continues at coordinate 37,167,643 of NC_140123.1, read as the reverse complement.
ATAATATGCATGATCAGTGTCGTTGTCAACAACTAATAGATGTGTTCTTTCATTCCATTTAAATCATTTATAAAAAACATCTGCTTGAGAGAGAAAATATGTAACTGAACCACTGTCTATTTTTCCCTGTGTGCTTATTTCTGTGAGAACAAGTATAGTGAGGTCAAACAAAAAGAAATCCCTTGCAGCCAAATTCTCCATTACTATGGAGAATTTATTCTGAAGTGAATGATGCAGCAAATAACTGGTGAATAGATAAAAATAAAAAATTTAAAAAAATATTAATAAAATAAAATAAAATAAATAAAATAATCAACTCTCTCTTCTTAGGGAAATAATTAATTTAGTAAAGATATTAATCCCTCATATTTCATGGAAAATAATTAATTGAAATTATTGCATTTTAGTTATTTTGAAAATATACTATTATTTGAAGCAACAAGAATTAGGCTTTTAGGAAGTGACTATGTCCACATTCTACCAGCTCTTTGATGTTGGTGAGCACCAGGTCAAGGCACGCTTCTCCTTTGGTTGGTTTGTCTAATACCTGAACCAATGAGATATCTTCAGCACACTCTGGGAATTTTCTGGATTGCTTACAGACTGCCGTGTAGTTATCCCAGCAGACATCTGGGTGGCTGAAGTCCCCCATCAAGATGAGAGCGTGAGAGCGCAATGCTTCTTGAAGTCAAAGCAAGAATGCCTCATCCACAGGCTCCTCTTGATCAGGCAGCCTGTAGTAGACCCCAACCACAAGTTGTCTGTTATTGGTGCAGTCTTTAACTCTCACCTACAAGCTCTCAACCTGACCATGGCGGCTGTTTCTCAGAGGAAACTTCACAATCAATCTCTTCCCTAATATAGAGGGCAACATCCCCTCCCTTCCTTCCCTATCAATCCATTCGGAAGAATTTGTAGCCCTCTATTCCAATGTTCCAGTTATGTGATCCATCCCATCACATTTTGGTGAGAGCAATCATGTCATATCTGTCTAATTTCACCATGGTTTCCAATTCTTCTTGCTTGTTTCCCATTCTGCGTGCATTGGTGTAGAGGCGCTTCATCTAGGCAATTGGTTATATCATGCTTCCAGAACCCTTACTAAGTGCATTGGGACTATTCACAAGTATTTCCCTGACATTATTAGAATGATAGTGTTCTCAGGTACACTCAGAGGTATATTGCCTTCACCCACCACATCTAGTTTAAAGCCCTCTGGATAAGCCCTGACAGCTTATCACCCAGTGCACTCTTGCCCCACCTGGTCAGCTGTGGGGCAAGACACCACAGCCAGCATGCCTGATCCTTCAAAGGCATGTCCAAGTTCATAGAACCCAAAACCAGCCCCAGCCTCATAGCCAATCATTCACTCAGCCCATTCGTCTCCTTCTTCCTGGGTCTCAGTCACCAATTTGGAGGACAGAGAACACTAGTTGGGCTCCCAATCCCTTCAACATCTTTCCAAGGGACATAAAATCCTTTTTGATGTTTTGGATTTTCATTGTTACATCTCTGTTTGATCCTACTTGAAAAAGTAGGAAGGGGTGGTAGTCTTTGGGACGTACCAGACTCAGTAGCTTCTTCGTAATATCATGAATACAGGCCCCAGGCAGGCAGCAAACCTCTCTGGAGAGATTGTCCAAATGGCAAATGGGACCCTCGGTGCCTCTCAGAGAGGAGTCTCCAATGACTAACACCCTTCACACCTTCTTTTTGGCACTGGTTTTGATGCAGTTGGGAGACTGAGCCAACCTTGTGTGGCTGATCTTTCTGATTTCCCTTTGGACTTTCTGAGTTTTTTACTAGTTCTCCCAGAGTCTCCTCTCTCCTGCCTTAGAACTTTGTATCCTATAGTGCACGGCCACTTCAGGGGCAGAGGGGAGACTCCTCCTCCGGCTCCAATCAGAGACAATGGTCCACTCTCCCTCATCCTCTGAGTCTTTCAAATGTGCTTGTTTGGGGTTGCATGCTTGTTTCTCTACCCCTTGCCTGGATTTAAGTCATTGCTGCCATGTCAGCATATAATACCATTTGTCAATCACCTTCTCGGATTCCTGAATGCTACACTGCCTGATGAGCTCCTCTCACGACTGAGCCACCTGTTAAAAGAGCTCATCAAGCTGGGCATACTTGCACCCATGACACACTCCTCTGCATTCAGGCTCCAGGGGGACTTCTAGAGACTGGACCTGCCTGGAACTGATGGTCTGGGCCACTTTCTTGATCCTTGGGAGGTCTGTTTGGTTGGAGGCATCTGCCCAGGAAGTTTGCAGCGCAACTGTCTGAGTTTCAGCCACAGAGCAGCAGGTTTGGCAGGTGGACACCATTTCTACAGTAGAAGGTCCTTCCCAGAATACAAATATGACCAGTGCTGCCTAATCTTCCTATTCACCCTGCCTGCACGCACTGCCATGAAAACTGTTGTGACACGCACTGCCTGACACGCCACACCCCGTTTGCCAGCACTGTTTTCTTTGCTCCTGGTGGTTTGTACTCCCTAGGGGCTGTCTTTGTATGGCGGGGTGGGGGGGGGTGGGGGGGTGGGGAGGGCTGTTGGCTCCACCTGCGCCTTGTCAACTGCCCTTGTGAGGGCTGCTGGTTTCTGGTGGCTCCTTTGGCTGCCTCAGGTGGCCTCAATGCAGGAAAATGCCTGCCTGCCAATTCCCTGCTCCATTGCAGAATATTTCTGCCTGCTCCAGTCCTCTAATCATCTTAGTAGCAGTCCTCTGGACTGTCTCCAGTGGTTCAATGTCCCTCTTATACTGGGGAGCCCAGAACTGGACACAATATTCCAAACGTGGCCTCAACAAGGCTCAGTAGAGGGAAAGGATCTCCTCCCTTAAGCTGCTGGCAACACTCTTCTGAATGCACACCAGGACACTGTTGGCCATCTTGGCCAATATACAGAAGTTCATTCCATATCTTCACAGTTTAATCTAAAATTGCAGACATTTACAGCACATTTTAGAATCAAAAAAAAAAAAAAAAAAAAAAAAAAGTTCAATTTAAATTATTATAGTTCAGAAATAATAACACATTTAGAATTAACTGAATTAAAATGTTCAAATATTTCACATATTTTGGATGGTTAATTCTAGTACTTTTCTATTTCCAAGAATGTGGGATAAACCCAACTGTCTTAACTTTCCTATTGCTTTTAAGATCCAGGCTGTATTTTGTATTTTGTTTTGTTTTTAGTTTATCCCCCCCCCAAAAAATAAAATAAAATAAAATAAAATAAAATAAAATAAAATAAAATAAAATAAAATAAAATAAAATAAAATAAAATAAAATAAAATAATAAACTTACTCTGAAATGCTTCCACTGCAATAGAGTTGCTTTGCTCATTTTTAAGTACTATGAGCCCTTCTCTCCTTGCAGAACTAAAAAATTGCAGAACCAGCATAAGGATCTCTATGCACATGCAGAAACCACAACACACTAAAATGCTCTTTTTAACAGTCTTCTATCAGAAGACCCTGAATGTTAGGCAGTGTGCTTGTTGTGGTTCCGCTCGAGTGGGCAGCCGAGCTCCACCAGAGCTGCTCTCTCACTCCCCCTCCTCAAAGAGGAAAGGGGAAAAAATATGTGAAAAGGCTCAAAGGTTGAGATAAGGACGAGAAAATCACGCAGTAATTATTGTAACGGGCAGAACAGACTCAGCATAAGGAGATAGTAAGATTTATTGCTTATTACTAACAAGCTAGAGAAGTGAGAAACAAAGGAAAAAAACCAAAAGCATCTTCCCCCCCCCCCATCCACCTTCTTCCACCTCCTCCCCCCGAGCGGCACAGGGGAATGGGGGAATGGGGGTTATGGTCAGTCTACAGCGCTTCTCTGCTGCTCCTTCTCGGTCACTCTTGTCCCCTGTGCTGTGGGGTCCTACCCACGGGATACAGTCCTTGATGAACTGATCCAGCGTGGGCTTCCCATAGGCAGTAGCTCTTCTGGAGGTGCTCCAGATATGGGTCCATACCATGGGGTCCATCCCTCAGGAGAAAACTGCTCCAACATGGGTCCCCCACGGGCAGCAGCTCCTGCCAGGTCACCTGCTCCTGCGTGGTCTCCTCTCCACGGGCTACAGGTCCGACCCAGAATCTGCTCCTGCAGAGGTCTTCCACAGGCGGCAGCCTCCTTAGGTGCAGGGCCACCTGCTCCACCGTGGTCTCCTCCACGGGCTGCAGCATGGAACCCTGATCCACCATGGTACTCCACGGGCTGCAGGGGGACATCCTGCTTCACCATGGTCCTCACCACAGGCTGCAGGGGACTTCTGCTCCGGTGCCTGGAGCACCTCTCCCCCTCCTTCTTCACTGACCTTGGCGCCTGCAAGGCTGTTCCTCACTTCTCTCACTCTCCCAGCTGCTGTGTGGCGCAGCGTTTTTTTTCCGTGTCTTAAATATTCTCTCACAGAGGCGCAATACAACATCACTTATTGGCTCAGCTCTGGTCAGCAGTGGGGCCCTTACCAAACATGGGGCAGCTTCTAGATCCTTCTCACAGAAACCACCCCTATGGCCCCCCTGCTACCAAAACCTTGCCACGTAAACCCACTACAGTGCTATGCAGCGAAATGGCTGTACAGTAATGTGTTTCCCACTTTTTTCTCTTTTTTTTTTTTTTTTCTTTTTTTCTTTTTTCTTGTCACTGGGAAGTTAATTTCAGAATCCTTATTTGTAAAGTTTTCAAATTAGCTAATGTGTGTATCAGGTCATAAAAAAAATCCTGCTTTACATTACAAAACTAAAAATACACAGGACTTGTATTAGATACAACCCTTTATTTTATGTATATTTGAAGTGTTAATTAATATCTGAGTTTTCAGGAGTTGCTGCTTAGGCATATGAAGTGTTAGGCACATGAAGTGTTAGGCATATGAAGTGTTCATGTTAGGCACATGAAATGTTCATAAAACATTTTAAGAGCAACAAATCTTTTTGTCACCATCACATGCAAACTATTAGTGTACAGTCACATGAGGAAGTTGTAAATTCCTGTTTCTACTCTTTTTTTTTTTCTTTTTTTTTTTTTTTTTCTTCTTTTAAGGACAGGGTTATAGAGATAAAGGTGCAGTGAAAGATGGATAGACAGGCTGAGCAAGAAAACAAATGGGACTAGACAGAAAAAGTACATAGGAGAACTAGAAATGCCAAAGAAGAAGGAATGCTGAGGGAAAAAATATGACTTTTTTTTTCTTTTTTTTCTTTTTTTGGAATAACAGCAATTTTACCATACGTTCATATAAAAGCATTTATTTACCTGTTTGTGTATTAGCAAGACTAATATACACTTTATGATGTATAAAATTTGTATTGATGGAGACTAAAATATCCCAGGCGTAGATGACATAATTTTATTAATATTAAATTATTGATGGAAGGATGGGAATGAAAACAAACACTCAGAATTTTCAAGATGATAATTTTCTCAATACTTTCTCAACAAGAAGATACTTGTGCTATGAAGATTTATTGTCTTGTTTGGTGTACAGGCCAGCTCCACTTCATAACTTCTGTATCATACTGTCAGAGTGGGGTTGTTTTCAGCATGATAGAAGTGGGTAATACAACACCTCTGAAAAATAAATTTAATTTGAATAATTATTTTTCACATTTTAAGATTACCTTAGCTGCAATGTTGTGAAGTTTACAGTAAAAGACAGTGTTCCACCACTTAATACCCCTGAGCAGATATTGATGTAGACCCAAAGTATTTACAAGATGTTTAAGAAGAGCAAGTGCTGGGTCCTGCACCTGGGAAGGGGCTATACATATAGACTGGGGGATGAGATGCTGGAGAACAGCTCAGCAGAGAGGGATCTGGGTGTTTTAGTTGACAGCAAGCTGAACATGAGCCAGCAGTGTGTCTTGGCATCCAGGAGGGCCAACTGTATCCTGGGCTGTGTGAAGCATGGCATTGCTATCTGGTCAAGGGAAGTGATGTTCTATTCTGCTCTGCACTGGTGTGGTCTCACTTGTACTAGTGTGTGCAGTTTTGGGTGACATAGTATAAGAAAGATATAAAACTGTTAGAGTGTCCAAAGGAGGAATATGAACACGGTGAAAGGTCTGGAGGGGAAGACGTATGAGGACCATCACTTGGATTGTTCAGCTCGGAAAAGAGAAGACTGAGGGGAGACCGCCTTACAGTCTACAACTTCCTCACAAAGGAAAGGAGAGGGGCAGGTGCTGATCTCTTCTCTCTGGTGACTAGATAGAATTGAGGGAACAGCCTGAAGGAAGGCAGAGGGATGGAGCACCTCTCCAATAAAGAGAGATCCTGGAAAAAATTGGAGTTCCTTAGCCCAGCAAAGAGGCTTTAGGGAGAACTTATATCAGTTTTCCAGCTCTTAAAGGGGTCCTAAAGGGAAGACGGGGAGGGAGTCTTTCTCAGGAAGTGTAGTGATAGGCCAAGGGTAATAGTTTTAAACTATAAAAGGTCTAGATTAAAGGTCTAGATTAAATATTAGTAGAAATTCTTCACTATGAGGGTGGTGAGGCACTGGAACAGGTTGCCTGGAGAAGTTGTGGATGCCCCATCCCTGGAAGTGTTGAAGGCTGGTTTGGATGGGGCTTTGAGCAACCTGATCTAGTGGGAGGTGTTCCTGCATATGGCGGGGGGGGTTGAAACTAGGTGATCTTTAAGGTCTGTTCCAACACAAACCATTATATGATTCTATGGTTCTATGATTCTAAATATGACAATTCTGAAGAATAGCCATAAAAAATGATGTAGAAGATATACAGATAAATGGCGTTCCCCAGTAAATTTCCCATTTGTTAGTGATGTTTATATCTGGAAGAGGAATGAGATATATATTCCTTCCATTTCACAAACTTATGCCCACAGTCTAAGGATGCAGGTCAACAAACCTTTTCATATGTGTATATGTGTGTGTCATGGTGTACTCCACCTTCCAAACAATGTCTAATAACACACTCTAGTCCCATCATCTTCTTCTAGAAAACGTTCATTGAATCTGCTCACTGCATCTGTGTTTCTTCTTTTTTTATTATTTTTTTTTCTTACAATTGTGTCAGATTAAGGAAAATAAATTTTTGTTGTAAAATCATTAAAGGGATAAAATATCACTTCAGAATTTCCTCTTATGGATGATCAATTTTAATAAAGTAAGAATAAAATTTAAAAAATCTAAAATAGGAATTATTATTATGTTTCTAACTCACCCAGATTTTTTATTTTTATTTTTTGGTCGGAATAGAGTCAGATTGTAAATGAGTTAAAGGAGGCTGTCATGGTTACACATCCACATATGTCTTCAGTATATTTCTGAAGACAAAATGATTTATAACTTCTTCCTAAAGTTAGGGTATTATTCAGTACTATTCTCTAGCACCAAATGCTAGAAAAATAATCTGTAAATACCTTTAGAAATGTAGCAGTTACAGAGAGGGTGTTAGAAGACATTTTACTTGTCAAAAAATAACAAAAATAACTCAATGTCGCATGTGAATAATGTGAATAATAACACTTTAATAAGTGACTTCTCCTGAATGTCACACAAAAGAACAAATGAAGCAGATGAAGATCTATTGCAAAGACTTACATGTATGTGATTAGAAAGATGACAGTGAAAATACAGAGAATTAAGGAATCCAAACAACTTAGGCTGAGAGAAGATGAATGAATGGACAAAGATCAATAATGCTGAAATCTCCTATGTTGTCAAGCACCAGCAAAGAATTGATTGATCCGTAGCCTGAACTAATTAAAGTGTCATTGGTCACCTATAACACTCCAGTTTCAATACTGTGTAGATTTCTAAAACAAGCCTTGATCTTTGCATGCAATAAATAGATGGTAGCATGATTCAATTAGATAAGTACTCAACTGTCTGACGGACTTAATTTTTCTTGTGAAGGTAGGTTTACAGCAAGCTTTCAGCTTTATTCCTAATCACCATTCATAACCTGCTATTCTTTTCACACTAACTACACTAAAGGTTTATTAAAAACAAAAACATGAAAATGAAGCTATCCTAATACTGTTTTTCTTAATTGTCAGTTTACTTTTCTGACAGCCAAAGGTTTTCTTATTTGTTTGCCTTCTTTACTTGAGCCAAATGTAATACAATGTTCATTAAATGTGTATCTAACCACATTCTCATTTACATGAGTTAAAGTTGTAAAATGACTCATTTTCAGAGATATACACGTATATATATATGCATATATATATATATTTTTTTTTTTCTGAATCTCTTCTTACTTACAAGTATGTTGAGCTACACTTTCTATTTCAGAGCATTCCTGGAGGTGATGTCTAAATCAGACTATTTTTCTTTGAATTTTTATTCCAAATGAAATTGTACAGGTTTGCAAAGTTGCATAAGAGGTTTAGGTCCCTTTATGTTAAAGTTTTGTTATTTGCCAGATATCTAGGAAGACTTATTGACATCAAAACCCTCTATTATAAGGATGAAAATACTTGCTTTAAACAATCTTAGAATCACTAAAGGGCACCGATAGGATATCCAAGTTAAGTTAGTGAAGAGAAAATGTTTGAGTATGTATATTTCTAACTAGAGTCTTCAGAAATATTCAGTAGCATCAGTCTTCCCCATACATTCAGTATGGGACTCAGGCATTTTCTCTGAGAGTGTTCCAAGTATGAAGAAGCTGAAGAAAAAGAAACTGGGAGTTGCTTTTTTGGCTGCTATTGTATGTGGAACTCATGTGTCAGGTATAAGGTTCCTAGCCAAGCTCTTTAGATACATTTAGTGAGATAATATTTATCTCTGTATGAGTTTTAGGTGTAAGTGAAGTACAGAGCACTTTCACACTCATGAAATTTCAAATAATATTCAAAAATTTGTACTAATGAAAATAAAAATATGAAGAAATTCAATATATGTTTAGTGAGATCAAGATTACAATGCATGTATTTAAGTGTAACAAGACATATGGCTTGAATTTGAACAGAAATCACTGGTATGCCTTGAATGCATCCAAATTCGGAGGGGTTAGGATATATCTGCCCAAATTTAGATGTTTACAGCATAATATCAATACCAGAATTATTCAGCCTAGGTTACCTATATAGTTACTGGGGGTAATTGGGCATATTTATAACGCAATTTATCCTATTTTTAAGAGGGAGTTTAAAGCAGGTAGACTGAATCACACTGTAAGATTGCATGTTTTTCTCATACTTTTCTGCATGTTTTTATGAAAGGAGACTAGATTTAGATGTATGTGTAGAATATTCTAACAGTTAAATTAGAAGAATCCCACCTAAGACAATAGTCAATGAGTTTCAATATCACTCTTATTTTCCCTTTCAGAGTTCTTGAGTTCTTTCTTACTTTTCTTTTCTTAAACATTCTCTCTCTTGGGAGGGGGGAAGTTGGGGGGGGGGGAGGGGCAAGAAATTTTAGTTTCTTATCCTTGAGATTCTTAGATATGATAACATTATTATTATTGTGTACAATTAAATGTTTTTGCAGTCCTTCTACCTACAATATAAAATAAGACCGAGGCCCCCCAACATATACAAATAAAGTAAGAAAGTTTATTTTTCCAAAGATTTTATTCTCGTGTATTAAATTGAGTGCATTCTGTTGAATTTTTCTTTAAAACTCAAACAATTATATTAACAAAACATTTATTTCCAAGATAAAAATGTGAGTTACACTTGAAGTTAGAGGTTTCTACCCTGATGTTTAAAATCCTTTAAAACAGGACTTCTGTAACAGAAAGCGTAAGAAATAAACTGAATCATCAGTTCAGATATATATTGGGAAATGTATAATTTAAAAAAATTTCTGGAATCAGAGCTATGAATAGGATTTGCTATCTCTATTATCTTTCAGAAGAAGGAAGATTTAAATATGACAATTTTACATGAAAATGTCTTACGTATTCTGAAAGTTTAAAACAACTAAGGCTAACGTGTTTGCTTTGTGATTATAGTGCTTAAAAATACATTTTGATGCACAGAGACCTTAATGGCTACAAGAAGTATCTATTCCAAAACAGATATACAACTTGACAACTGTCATGTCAATGTCCATGATATTATGTATTACTTTCATTTATTTTTTTTCTGTTATTTTTACACTCTTAATGGATATAATATTTTCTTCCTTAAAAATAGTACAATTAGTAAAATAAAATAATGTTTCTGAAAAATGCCTTTACTAGAATTAATACAAAATACTTCAAGCTAAATTCACATCACTGAGACATTATTATTGGATTATCTTTCTTAAAAATGAAACCGTGTTGTTTTATCACCTACATATTTTTATTCATTTGTTTGTGTGATTATTATTATACTTTAATATTTTAAAGCAAGTTTTAGGCATTAACAGTTTTCTTATTGGACAGAGAAGAATGAGCTGCAATTTAACACACTTTACATAGCTGTAAGAGGCCTTATAAGGAAATGAAACTGTTAATGTTCAGGAAAAAAAATTTCCTCTATATGAGATTCTCATATCCTATTCTCAATCCATATCACTCTTTTATCTAATGATTTTGAGAACTAATTTAATTATTTTGAGATTTATTTTTTTAATTGAATGAAGAATGAATTTAATTATACTTTTAACAGAATCTAAATTCAAAAATGTACTTCTGAGGAACTTCAACATTAACATTTTTTAAAGAGAATTCCTAGTGACCAGCCAATCTTGCTCTGTTGTTCTAGATATTTTACACGTGGTATACCAGTCTTGAGAAATATGATAACATATGTGTTTTGGGTTAACTTTTCAGTTCTGCTTGCCTTTTTATTATGTTTTGTGATAAGGAATCTGGATTATAAAATTAATCATGTTGCCAAGACTTATGAGTCTTTTTTAATGACGTTAAAACAGAGGTAAAAATTGGAGTGTTTAACAGTCTAATAAAACAGTTACCACTGTTACATACTTTCCTTTGGTTCCCAGTGTTCTACATACATTTTGGAATTAAGAAATTTATATTTTCTTCTTACCTACACCAGAAGCCCAGAATAAGTTTAACAACACTTGAAAGATCTTCATTTTTTTCTGATCTACTAGTCTCTTATTTCCTCCTAAAACAGTTGTTTTAAAAGCCACCAATATTCCAATATCTGAGCATGCAAATATGTGAAGCTGAAAATGAGAGCTTGTTTTAGTTGCCTGAACTTTGTTGCTTAATGCTAGGTAAGGTATCTTAGGGTACCATGCTCTATAGCCAGTGGTCCAGAAAAGTACAGATCTCATTTAAGTCACGTATGTGACAGTTGTAGATATCTTGCAAACTTTCAGTGCCTCATCTGCTAATAGACGCAAATTTCTTTGGATAGCTGACTCGTTTAAGATAGGAAGTATACTGAGAAAACACCAAAAGGAGAAATAAAATAAAATAAAATAAAATTTAAAAACCCTCTTATGCTAGTGCAAAGTCAAAACAAACACCTTCACTGAGTTTCTCTATGTTTGCATGAAAGCAAGATTTACATGAAATTAATCTTTGTTTTTCCATGCTTAAAAACCTCTGTTACACCAACAAAAAGCTGGCAATTAAATATGAAATTCAACTGAAACCAAGACATGAAAACTATATGTGCAGTATCTGTGAAAGAATCTTTGAAGATTTTCATTGCCATGATATGGTACCCTTTTGAAAGAACAGAAATTATTTGTTACTTAGCTGAAAATCTGACACTAGAATAAAAGTGAGATGTGTATTTTTTTCACTGAGCTTCTGCTATTAAAAGTACATGGTCATTTGTAGAAAATGAACCCCGTCTATCACATAGTACAAAAAGCATGTTTCAAACTTGTCCAAGATATAAAAGAAGCTAGTTTCCTTGAATTTTCTTGACCTCTCTTTCACTTTCCCCTTTTTATTGTCCTGTCTCTGTTAGACTTTCTCTGCTGAAAAATGACAATGGCACATCTGAAACCAAATTGCAAGTTTGACAGTAGGGAAGAAATGGACACAGAAGCAAAATCATTTCTGTAAATACACTTGAACTTTTCAGCATAAAAGATTCTAACTGTTGTTTGACAAATTTCATCTTTTCCCTTTCTGTCCTTCTGTGTTCAACTTTCTCTTTGTTATGTTAACACTGAAAAGTTTTGAAATGCATTAAGACTTAAAAGTAAATTGGAAGCACTTAGCCATTGTTATGTTCGAAAACTCTCTTCTGAACTCTAAGCAGAAACTGATGTTCAAGGGATAATAATGGGCTTTAAGCTAGTTTGAAACTAATGAACAATAGATTCTTCTGATAAAATGTTTTAAGGGAGGGGGTGGAATTTAGTAAGGAATTAATAAGCTGGTGATCAGAAACAGAAAGGAACAGGAATTTAGACACAAATTTGATACTGAAAACCCCACTCACCTGCTGTTTCAATAGGTGTCATAGGGATCTTTTTTTTTTTTTTTTTTTTTTTTTTTCAGTCTTATGTTCCTAGACGAATGGAAGATCTATTTTGGATCATATATAGAAATGTGTTGTTTGATTAGAAGAAGCAAATTGGTGCTTTTCTCATGCCTATTTCTCTTTGAACCATCACAGACTGGAGGACAGATGAATCTCATTTAACATCTAACATAGTATCTAATTTAAACTGGTTGTCAATAGTGATTTGTCCCTTCCTAAGCAAAATGTCAGACATAATCAGGATGAACCGTCCTTGCAGGTTTTAACGTTTCTTTACAAAATGTGGAGAAACAATGAACTTGTATAGGTACTAAAGATAGATTACGAAACTTGGGTAAAAATGAACCACACTGCAGCTGAAGGTACATATATACTTTGTGTTGTATAGAAGATTTCAATTTGTACCTAATTATGCTACACCCTATTAACATAATGTGATCCCCACAAAAGATAACCTTTCCCTTCCCTGGCCTTCCCTCTCCTGGCCTTCCCTGGCCTTCCCTGGCCCTGCTTTGCTTAGCTTTCCCTTTCCCTTTCCCTTTCCCTTTCCCTTTCCCTTTCCCTTTCCCTTTCCCTTTCCCTTTCCCTTTCCCTTTCCCTTTCCCTTTCCCTTTCCCTTTCCCTTTCCCTTTCCCTTTCCCTTTCCCTTTCCCTTTCCCTTTCCCTTCCCCTTCCCCTTCCCCTTCCCCTTCCCCTTTCCCTTTCCCTTTCCCTTTCCATTTCCATTTCCCTTTCCCAGACCCTTTCTCCTCCCTCCAGGGTCCAGGAGTCCTGGGGGGAGGTCCTTGAAGCAAAGACTGAAGCAAAGAAAGCATTCTTTGTAAGAAACTATTCTTTGAAAGTATCTTTGCCTTCTCAGCATCTCCTATTACCAGGACACCCCTCTCATTCAGCAAGGAACCCACCTTATCCCTAGTCTTCCTTTTACTGTTTACATACTTATAAAAAATATATATATAAATATATATATTAATATATATATATTATTACCCTTTATCTCTTTTGCAAGCTTCACCTCCAGGTGGGCTTTAGCCTTCCTCGTTGAATCCCTGAAGGCCCTTCTATACTCCTCCAAGAGGACAGGCCCTTTTTCCACATTTCATAGACCTTCCTCTTCCTTTTGATCTTGTCGATGAACTCCTTACTCATTCACACAGGTTTCCTGCCCCCCTTCCCCAATTTCCTACTCTTAGGGATGCACCGATCCTGAGCTTGTAAGAAGTGCTATTTAAATGTTGCCAAGAATTACACTGATACAGGGTCTAGAGAATGCATGCAGAGTCACTCAAGTAGCTAAGCTAGGCTTTCTTAGACTGAAAAAAGGAAACTAATCATGGTAAAATCACTGCCTCCAGTAGCTGAAGGGAAGCTATGAAGACTGTAAAGCCAAACTCTTCCCAATAGACAATATAAGAAGAGAAAACAAATACAAGAGCTAACGAACACTGCAGATTTTCAAGACAGATGAAGAGATCAAGACTCACGGACCAGATGTACTACAGAAATCCCTATTTCATTGTTGGAATACTGGATTACACGGACAACCAGATCCAACCTCCAACAATGCTGTGGTTCTCTACCTGTATGATACATGATTCCGCAAATTAAAACAACAGAGTATATTTGTTTGCTTTATTTTTTTGTTTGTTTGTTTTTTTTGTTTTGTTTTTTCAGTTTTCTAGGGTTTGTATGATGCTTGTTTTGTCTTCTCAGAGGTATTTGGATGTGATGAATATTAATATCAGCAACCTGCCACTTGAGTTATAATTTTAGCCTTCAACTGAGTCTAAAACCTCAAAACGATATGTCAAAGCAGTTCTGAATGTTTTTGAAAGACTCTGTGTTGCTTTGTGTAAGTAGTTATTGTTGCAGCCTGATAACCATGGGCTTTATTTTTGCTTCATTTATCATTTATGCTTACATCTGTTCATGTTACTCCAACAGTAAAGTTTATAGAAAACAGAAAGAATCAATTTCTTTCATAAGTAATTTTGCCCATATTTTCAACAGAAAAGTGTGTTCGGAAGTATGCTTTTTTATCTACTTTGCATTGTTTGTATAGGAAAACTATACTATTCATATGTGCAATCAATAATTACGCATTCACAAGTGTAAATCATAGTGTGTTTTTTTTTTCTCTAGGCCAATAGTTGGTCAGTTATTAACTCCATATATGTGCAAATGTTGTGTGAAAAGAAATATGAGTTGTAATTTCCAAATATGCCTTTTTCCAAATATACCTTGGTATTTTGATACTCAGATTCTCAGTAAATGAAATTTATTGATCTTGGTATAAATAGTAATGAGTGAAAATAAACATGTGAGGAGTAATTCAGCTCTGATAAGAATAGTGGAACTTCAAGGCACTTAAGAACAGAAATATAAAGACAAATAATCTGGAGGGATGTCAGGAAATGATCTTGTAATACTGAGCATTCTTTTCTACACAGTTTAGGTTATATTTGTTTCCCATAATGTTCTCTATACCAATTTACTGCAACATTGTTTTTAGAATTTTAGAATTTGCCTATAAAATCAGTTTTCAGTAAAAAATATCATTTTAATTGTCCTTTTGATAAAGATGTCAGAATTGATAAATTTATAATAAAGATGATACAATACAGAGTTTTAGTAAAATATACTGCAATTCAACAATATTCTACCAAAATGCATTGTTTAGGAGTAGATTCATTTTCAAAGAAAAAAAAAAAAGTATTCAGACTACTCATGTGTACAGCTCTTGGACATATTTTGCCTCCTCTTTTTTTTTTTTTTTTTTTTTTTCACACAGAAATACAAGATTATAAGGAATTCTAAAGTCCTTGTTGATTTTTTAAAAAGAAGTCTCTGCACAGCTTGTAAACTCATATGTACTAGAATGGAACGTGTGTGGGAATTCTGCTGGAAGACAGCATCATTATACATAATGCAAGGACTTGAGGATTTAAATGTTATCATTTAGATTTTATCAAGACATTATCAATTACATTATATGTAATACCTAAATTACTCTGTCACTCTGCCTTTAACAAGCCTCTTTAATTCATCCCTTTATTTGTATTTTTTCTTTTGTTCTACCACTCTGATGCAATGCCCTTTTACCCCTTGTTCTAGCTGATTATAACTATAGCATTCTAGCATTATGGTTATAAAATACATTATGTTTCTTTATTAAATTGCTGATTTGTTCAAAACATTTGCTGTTAATTTTAAATATATTTATTCATTGCACATTCTAGAGGAGTTATATATTTGTGAGATTTTTTCCTTAACATAAGCAGTAAATTTGCTGCAATTTTTTTGCAACATATATTGATCCTGTCCAACTAACATGTAGAACTAGCTGCACAATGTTAATGATTGTCATATTTGAACTTCTCTAAAAAGATAATGATGTTTACAGTTTCAGCTACAGAAGAAAACCTGTAGGATATTGGTTATCTGACCCACAGTACTTTAAGATCTAACAAATACATGCACCACAAAAATCAGAGGTACAGCTAAGAAATCTTGGTTTTGTCGCTTTGAATTTTCTTCTTTCTGTATAATTCAGAATGATTTCA
This sequence comes from Netta rufina, assembly GCF_964035555.1. Classification (NCBI taxonomy): domain Eukaryota; kingdom Metazoa; phylum Chordata; class Aves; order Anseriformes; family Anatidae; genus Netta; species Netta rufina. The sequence goes on along the minus strand of NC_140123.1, from coordinate 37,151,698 downwards.
CTACAGCCTGTGTCTCTATTTCACAGAGAAAGACATGTTCAGAATTCTTTGGAACCTCATTATGTATAGCATATATAAGACATAAAACATTAAAATGGTTTGATAATAGAAATCCTGCTTAAAATAATATGCTAGGAAAACAATAAATATGTATCGAAAAAACAGGTATTTTGATATTTGACATAAATAATTTAACTTACTCCATTGAGATTAGTGACATTTTCCCAGACAGAATGTCTGGGAATTCTGTCTGAAAGAATTATTATACATGTGGTGCTTACAAACAAATATAATTTTTGCATTTGCTGATAGAATTTCACATTTTGGGTTTATTATATTTCAGGAGTGTTTTTTGTTTGTTTGTTTGTTTGTTTTGTTTTGTTACTTTTTTGCTTAATAAGTGGTGAGAATATGATTAATCTTCTAAGGGCTGCCAGTGCATCAATAATACAACAGCTATCAAGCTACCAAGACATCAACACTGCACATGGATCAAGTAGATACAGAAGATCTCTGATGGCATTTGAACATATCAAAATTAAATCACTGCATTACTAATGTTTTATCTCTTTTTCTATGTAATACATAGTTATATATTTAGTCTGGGTGGACTTGTCCCTTTCCATCCTCATTCATGAGTTCATGATTTAAAGATCACTGCAAGTCACATAACCAGAAACCAGAGAGCCTAGGCTATAAGAATTTGAACATGCAACAAGTAGAGGCTTATCTTATATGGCCATATAGCATACTCATATGGGGGAACTGAGATCCTAAACTTCTTTTTTCTCAATATTACTACTTACCACGGTGTTTGTAACATATGTTCCCACTTAAACAAAAACTAATTTGTAGTCAAGTGATTACAAGGGAAGGAAGGAAGGAAGGAAGGAAGGAAGGAAGGAAGGAAGGAAGGAAGGAAGGAAGGAAGGAAGGAAGGAAGGAAGGAAGGAAGGAAGGAAGGAAGGAAGGAAGGAAGGAAGGAAGGAAGGAAGGAAGGAAGGAAGGAAGGAAAGATGTAGAAAGGGGGAAAAATTTTGAAATGTAAGACACTTTTGTTCAATGGCTACCTACCTCTTAGTCTTACTGTAATGGTTTAGTGGGGACTGCTAGCGTTAGGTCAGAGGTTGGACTCGATGATCTTGAGGTCTCTTCCAACCTAGAAATTCTGTGTGATTCTGTGATTCTGTGATTCTGTGGAAGGTGATGTTTCTGTGCATGACTGTGCATGACTTTCATTTGACTGTTCTTTTAAAATCAATTGGCTATTTCACAAAGTTATTTAAAGAGGAAATGAGCATTTAAAATTGATAATCTTATTTTATTCAATGGGCAAATCATGACAGTTCTAGGGAGCAGCCACACCCCTCAGTATAAGAGTGATTTCCTTTACCTTTCACATTTCCTTTTTTTGTGAACACAATACACTGCACTGAAATAGTCAAAGCAGAATATATTAATGAATATTTACTTATTAAACAAATGTTTTGAAGGCCAAGAAACTTAAAGCTAGGGTACTAAATGTCCATTTATGCCTCATTAGTTTCTATTTTAATGCTAAGTAAATATTAACTCAGACAAAAAAAAAATCAAATTGCAATTAAAAATCTTCCTTATAAGCTATTACATGTCCTCTGTTGGGGTTGTCTTTCAAACAAGCAAACAAATGCAGTTATGCCTAAGACTCAGATACTCAGACTGATGGAAAGGAAAAATGTATAACAAACCATATTTTCATTCAATCTTATTATTAAAATTCATTTCAGTAATAGCATATATGCAATTTCATTATATTGGAGGCCATATACAAAAATACAAGTTTTAGTTATTCCTGTGTGCATGTATAACAGTGATCTAAACAAGATTTACACTCCCATCTCTGATGATAGTTATGTTGGGTCCTTATATTTGTCCATCACTATCAGGAAAATCTATTTTAGAAACAACTTAATAATAAAGGAAAAAGTGTTGCAAATTAAAATGAGATGTTATTAACCTTTATTTGTCACTTCCTTTAGTATTTTGTCCTTGGATTCTGTTACTGCCATTTCCATAATCAACAGGGGAGATACCCAGACTCCAGAAATAACAAAACTCTTCTTGAAAGCAGTCAGTCCTGAGGATAAGATATCACAGTGGCAATTTATTTAACTGTATATAATGTCAAACCATGGCTAATAATATGAGCAAGCTTCCTTCTGAAAAAAAAATGAATGTGTTCACACATTTATACGTTATACATTGATAATGGTATTATTTTTGATAATGCTTTTGTATATTAAGAATGATAGCCACATAAGTTAAAAAATAGAAACAGCAGTTCAGATTTGGCCAAACCTTCAAGGTATTGCACTAAGTGTGATTAAACACAGATTTTTTTTTTTTCCTTATTTTCTGTACTGCAAACGTGACATTTAACATACATTACCACTGTCTACTAAAAGTTTCTGAACAAGCAAAAAAAAAAGATGTCATTAGTAGCTTTGTTTTGCAGTATGAAGTTAGGCATGAAACTATGGAATTGTAATCTGTAAATTCTCTTAAAAGGCATCTACAGATCCAGAACAAGCTTTTTTGGTTTTATATTTTCCTTTTTTATTTTATTTTATTTTTTTATTTTTTTTAATTTTTTTTTTCCTTTGCTTTGTTTTCTTATTGATGAGGACTGTGTCTGAGAATGTAAGTTATGATGCTTTCAAAATGATGTTGACTTTTTGGATTCAGCATTGATTAGAATAAAACTAAATCCTGAGTTTTTTATGTTTTGTCTGTACTCTTCTCATAGAAGAAAAAAAATAAATCACAATAAAATGGGGAAAGTAGAACAGGATAACTTGGTCTACTGATTTGAAAAGCTAGTTAATTCAGCTCTACAAAATTTCTTCTATGGAATATTGCTACAAAGAGAATCATGGAATCATATAGTTTGTGTTGGAACTATCTTCAAGATAGAAGAACTTCAAGATAGAACTTTCCACTAGATCAAGTTGCTCAATCTGACTTTGAGCACTTGCACCCACAAATTCTCTCGGCAACCTGTTCTAGTGCCTCACCACCCTCAATGTGAAGAATTCCTTCCTTTTATTTAAAATCTATCTTTCTATAGTTTAAAAATATTACCCCTTGTTCCTATCACTACACTTCCTGAAAAAGAGTTTCTCCTGAACTTTCCTGCAGGCCCCTATCCCCAGAGCCTTCTCTTCCCTAGGCTAAACAATCCTAACTCTCTCAGCCTGTTTTAGGAGAGGTGCTTCAGTCCTTTCAACATTCTCATGGCACTTCTCTGGACCTCCTCTTGCATGGACAAGAAAGTCCATGTCTTTCATGTGCTGGGGGCCTCAGATCTGAATGCAGTACTCCAGGTGGGGTCTCACAAGAGCGTAGGAGGAGAATCACCTCCCTTGACCTGCTGACCGTACTTCTTCTGGTGCAGCGCAGGATACAGTTGGCTTTCTGGGCTGCAAGTGCACATGTTTATGTTGAGCATCAACAAACACTGCCAGGTCCTTCTCATCAGAGCAGATCTCAGTAAAAGAAGAATAAAAAGAAACAATAAAAAATATTTGTTATTGAAGGTGTTGATAAATGCACCGTTTTTATATCATGACTGGGGTGTGAGAGTAGAAAATGACAGAATCCTCATGGCAATCAATGAAATTGTCGTTAAATATGGAAAACAAACACAGATTTTGGCCTGGGCCTATGTGATTAGAGAAACCATTGGTGGCTAGTGTTGACAATTTTGTATATGCAAATAAGTAGTTAATATAACAGTATCTTGGGAGTCAAGTGAACTATATCCACTGTTGTCCAATGCAAAGGGAGAACCCCAAGACAGAAGCATTGTGAATATAGATCATTCCACTAACCAAGACCTAACATCATCTGATCAATGAGTATCATGCACCTCTGGTGCTGGTCCAAATAGAAGTTAGAGGGAAAGGAACACTGACTGTATCCATGTGTTGCAGAATAGAAATCTGGGAGCTGGAATTACTGTCCACCCACTCTTCACATCCTGCTTAGTAAATGCATTTCAGATTATGTCACTTATAGATGTGATTCTGTTCTTATATCCATTCCATGTAAATCCCCCGTTCATCTGGTGTCTAGTGCTGGACTAGATGTACAATATTAATGGACCTGGATTCTTATTACATTTATATGTAATTTAGTTTCTTCTTTATTTGTGAATTATGTCATAACCAAGTTAACTGTTTTGTTCAGCTATGATGTTCTCATGATGTTCTCAACTTTCTTTTGCAGCAGTGTATTCAAGTAGCAAGTGAACAGTAAAAATAAAATAAATTAATTAAAAAAAAAAAAGTAAAACATACATACTCTAAAAACATTATAAAAGTAGTATATCTTTACTTAAAAAAAAAAAAAAAAAAGAAAGAAAAAAAAAAGAAAGAAAGAAAGAAAGATAAAAAAAAGCTCTAAATCGAGTGTGATTCATAACCTGCAATGAGTTAGTGCTGTGGGAGAACAGCAGTTCTAAGATATTAAATAGATATCTGTTATTTTGCCAGATATTTTCTTGTCTTTCATAGTAAATACAATGACATAGTTCTGTAAGAAAGATTTTTAAGAAGATGTTCTAACTCAGAAATATTAGTTTTCATACCTTTGTAGCTTCCTTTGGGGAATACTTTATTACTTAGCAGAAGTTGGGGAAACATTGCATTGCCTGAGGAATAATCCATTTTCCCAATTTTATTATGCATTCTTATGACTATTATACCATTACTACAGCCTTGCTGTAGATTCAGTACAATTCTTAAGATTAGACAACAATTACTGTTTCAAATCAATCATTTTTAGATGCTACAGTTGAGTAATTCTAATTTTGATTGTAGGAATAAACTGATAAAATAAACTGATAATGAATCTGATAAAATACATCTAACTACAATTTAGTGGTACTGGGAAGAATGAACTTGAACATGTGAAAAATTCAAGGTGACATTTTAATTATCTGGTTGTTAATGTGTTTCCTCCAATTCAGTCCAAACCAAAACAAAGTTACAGAAATGCTTGAGTTGCATTTACAAGAAGAGAAATTGTATTCATGGAATTAAAAAATGTTTTCAATCCCAAAATGCATTTGCTCTTTATTTTTTATTTTACTAAATTATATTAAATTTGATTTATTTATTTATGTAGTTTAGATTGTGAATTTAGGTACTCCCTTTTAAACTTATTATTTTTACAGTATTAAAAAAATAAAAAATAAACTTTATGATTCCAGAAATGTAGCTATTGGTAACAGTTCTGTTGTGTTAAAGTCTCTTGCAGGGAAACACACCTAGTTTCTGGAAAACAGTACATGCCATATTGCTTACTATTTGGTATGTACTGCCATCATACTTTTGTTTTATCTCCATCTGAATAGTCATATATATGTTGAGAATTTTGAATTACAAGTTTGAACCAATTCCTCTGGATTATTTCATGTACCTTCATATGTTTTTTTGTATGTGTTTTTTTTTTTTTTTTTTCAAAAATAAAATTACAGTTAATTTATATCACAGAATCACAGAATTTCTAGGTTGGAAGAGACCTCAAGGTCATCGAGTCCAACCTCTGACCTAACACTAACAGTCCCCATAAAGTCCTAAACCATATCCCTAAGCTCTACATCTAAACGTCTTTTAAAGACTTCCAGGGATGGTGACTCCACCACTTCCCTGGGCAGCCTGTTCCAGTGTCTAACAACCCTTTCAGTAAAGAAGTTCTTCTTAACATCTAACCTAAAACTCCCCTGCGAACTTAAGCCCATTCCCCCTCGTCCTGTCACCAGGCAAGTGGGAGAACAGACCAACCCCCACCTCACTACAGCCTCCTTTAATGTACTTACAGAAAGCAATAAGGTCGCCCCTGAGCCTCCTCTTCTCCAGGCTGAACAAACCCAGCTCCCTCAGCCGCTCCTTGTAAGACTTCTCCAGGCCCCTCACCAGCTTCGTCGCCCTTCTCTGGACCCGCTCAAGCACCTCGATGTCCTTCTTGTAGCAAGGGGCCCAAAACTGAACACAGTACTCGAGGTGCGGCCTCACCAGAGCCGAGTACAGGGGGACAATCACCTCCCTAGACCTGCTGGTCACACTGTTTCTGATACAAGCCAGGATGCCGTTGGCCTTCTTGGCCACCTGAGCACACTGCTTGCTCATATTCAGCCGACTATCAACCATCACTCCCAGGTCCTTCTCTGCCTGGCAGCTTTCCAACCACTCATCTCCCAGCCTGTAGCTCTGCTTGGGGTTATTGCACCCCAGGTGCAGGACCCGGCACTTGGCCTTGTTGAACTTCATGCAGCTGACCTCAGCCCATCGGTGCAGCCTATCCAGATCCTCCTGCAGAGCTTTCCTACCCTCAAGCAGATCGACGCATGCGCATAGCTTGGTGTCATGTGCGAACTTACTGACAGTGCACTCAATGCCCTCGTCCAGATCATCGATGAAGATATTAAAGAGGACCGGCCCCAGCACCGAGCCCTGAGGGACGCCACTAGTGACTGGCCTCCAACTGGACTTGACTCCATTCACCATGACTCTTTGGGCCTGGCTATCCAGCCAGTTTCTAACCCAACGAAGCGTGAGCCAGTCCAAGCCAAGAGCAGCCAGTTTCTTGAGGAGAATGCTGTGGGAGACGGTGTCAAAAGCCTTACTGAAGTCAAGGTAGACCACATCCACAGCCTTTCCTTCGTCCACCCAGCGTGTCACTTTGTCATAGAAGGAGATCAGGTTCGTCAAGCAGGATCTGCCTTTCATAAACCTTTCATAAACCCATGCTGACTGGGCCATCTGCCTTTCATAAACCCATGCTGACTGGGCCTGATCGCCTGCTTGCCCGGCAAGTGCCGCATGATGACTCTCTCTATATTTATATATATATATATATATATATATATATAAAATAAGGTGATGACCTGGCATTTAAAGAGTAAACTAACCTGGCACTTAAATAATAAGCTATATTCAACTGACTGGTTAAGTTTGCTGAAGCGTATCACAATATAAGCCCAAAGACAGTAATATCTGAGCATAAATACAAGTATATCCAAACAAATAGTCTTCACTGGGTGGTGTGTGTGAAACAATTTGTTGTCCCACACAAAAACATATCAGAGTATATGCAGCAGTTTAATAGCATAGTGTCAGTGTAAGTGTTTAAGTTTAGTAGTATCATGTGTCAGTGTTTTAAGTTTATGTCTGTATCCCTTTAGTGTAAAATGTAGTGTATACTTGTTTGTTGGCATGGTATAGTCTAATTATTCTGAACAACAACAACAACAAATCCAATTTATTTGGTATGATAATATTCAAATAAAAAAATATATATATATGTTTGGACTCATATGATTTTTATTAGAGAGCGTCTTCCTGGTAAAGTTAAAAAAAAAAAAAAAAAAAAAGCAGGCAGTATATTTTTTGCATCATAAGTATGCTAAAAGCTAAAAGTATTATTTTTTAAAAAAAGTCTTACTGTACAGTAGATTAAGAACAAAAATTTCAGCCTAAAAAAAAAAAAAAAGTAAAAAAAAAAAAGTTCCTTTTCTTTCCTTTTCGTTCCTTTACATTCCTTTTCTTGGTGTGATGAATAACTATCAATTCATTACTCTTTGGGGATTGTTAGATTGCATGTAATTTTACAGTCCTTAAAGATGTGTCAACCTTCATGTAAGAGTTTATAAGACATCTGAATTCCAGCAGTTAATATTTTTCTATATACATGCTTTTCACAACTAATTGCCACCTTTTGTTCATATAATGGAATGTATAATCTAAAGGTAAGAAAACTAAGAAAACTTGTTTGCTTAATAATGTTTAGAAAGGGTGTTTGCTTAATAATGCTTAGAAGTCTGTGGCTATAAGTCCAACTGGGTTATTTCTTGCTGTCAACATAGTGGTTTTTTGTTGTTGGTGGTTTTTTGTTTGTTTGTTTTTTTTTTTTTTTGGTGTGTGTGTGTGTTGTTTTCTTTTTCTTTTTCTTTTTTTTTTTTTCACCACAAAAGATGGAAAATAAAGCCCATTCATGTAAGAGCAGCATATAGTTGAATATAACCCTTCCATTCAGTTTAAAAGATAAATCAATTAAATATTAAAGTGAAAATTTGTGTGTATTTTAAAAATAAAGATTAAAAAAATGAAAAACCTCAGTACATTATCTCACAGATGCAGAATGATGCAGAATGATTTTAATTAAAATCAATTTTATTTAAAAGTCAAACAAATAAATAAATAAAAAATAAGCAAATAATTTAGTTTAATTTAATAAATAAATTGTATTTAAAATTTAATTAAAATCAATTTTGATGTTAGAAGTAATTATGCTTAGGTTGTGAAGAAAGACATGTCAGAAGAAATAAGGACTTGTGATTTCATCTAGTTAATTGCAGTGTACAGTAAAAACACCTCTCAAGGAGTCATTCACTTCCTGTTTCCCTAAAGCCCAGTGCCACAGCAAGCTGTCAGGGAGTAAACAAAGAAAAAGAAAGACTGTAACTAGACCATTAGCTCAACAGCTTGACTCTTTTTGAACAACACGTTGATTCAGGACAGGAATATAATTGAACAGATAAATTTTACAATTCTCACTTTTCCAATTCTCTAGCCCATGCTCCATCTCTCTCTTTCTCTCTTTTTGGATTCGTGACAAAAAGAGAAGCAACTGAAGTAAAAAATATGTTGAGAAATTAGTAGTTGATTCCAAAATCCCAGCAGGCTGAAAGCCCCCCAACTAACAACCTGACTCACTGCATTGTAACATGCCTTGCTGCCTTATAAATTGAGAAAAGGTGCAAGAAAAGGCATTTCATACCCTTGTCTTCTGATAAACATAAAAATGTAAAACATGACCAACTGTCTCTCTTTCAAGGATGCAAATAAGTTTGTTGTTGCTGTTGTTGTTGTTGTTTTTTCAGTTTACAGATGCTGAATGGTAGCAATGTCTCTTATTATTGACAGCTATACTTTTTATGTTTACTTCTATGTTCATCTTCCTGTTTTCCAAAGTTAATACCAAAGACAGATTACACAGAATAGTATTTCTCTTTGATGAAGAAGTGACTCCTTTTTAAAAGCCTAAACTGCTCATACTAGCAAAATATTTCTGCTCATTATTTTCTTTTGCCACATGAGACCATTGACAAAGGCTGAATCAAGGCCACTAAAATCTATTTCATTTTTGACCTTTATGTCCTGCAGGCTACCGTGATTTTCATCCATTTATAGAATTTCTAGAGTAACATTGTACATACATGATTCTGAAAAAGACTGGAGAAATGAAGAATGGTTTTCTTCAAACGGGATAGCCATTGCAATTAGAAAACAAAGTACATTTCATCAGGTAGGTCAAATCATAAATTCACTTTTAGTATCTCATACAGATCTCCAGTGCATTTGAATTTCTTCATGTCTTGCTGAAATGCTAGAATCCTCTGCCTTTTTTGAAGTGTGATTTCTGTGTTACAACATTGCAACATTAATAAGATGCCCCTAACTCAAAGCTTTTGACACCTTGTAGAGTATGGCTTTTTTTATGTACTTTTAAATAGTATTCTGTGTAATCTGTCTTTGGTATTAACTTTGGAAAACAGAAAGAGGAACATAAAAGTAGACATAAAAAGTACATTAAAAAATACAGTGGTATTTAAAGTTAATACAAGACTGCGTGTCTTTTAATTGTCAAATAATAAAGATCATGAACTTGTATGAAATCCATGATTTAGTAAAGAGGTGAATTTGATGTTTAAACATTATTAAAACAGTCCTTAGGGATTTCAACATAACTGAAGTTCATTTCTAATGTTATTGAATTCAATTTGTTGGTAATTTTTTTTTTTAATGAGTAAAAAATACAAGACAATTATAGGACGCATAAAGGGAAAGGAATAAATGAAGAAAAATAGACTATAATATGAATTCATTCTTTTTATACTTTTACACTCTTATACAAGAGCAATATTGAGTAAAATCTGTTAAACAAAAACAAACGTACAATTTATAGTCACTCATATACCTTGAGATAACTATATTTATTTAAAATATATTTTGATGAAGAAAAGCATATAGACCCATGCAAATAACTCCAGAATATTATCATTTAAAGTAACTGGAAAACAAACAAACAAACAAAAAACACAACTTTTGAACTTGAGCACATAAGCTTTAGATGTATGGCTTAGTTTTAATTGTAATAGTTGCTTGTGCTGGATTGAAAATGTGTGATGAATATTATGTGACTTGAACATATTTGGTATTGTATATTGTGCTTAGTTTTCACAGAATCACAGAACTGTAGAGGTTGTAAGGGACTTCAAAAGATCACCGGGTTCAACCCCCCTGCAGGTTCCTCAGAGCAGGCTGCCCAGGTAGGCATCCAGACAGGCTTTGAATATCTCCAGAGAAGGAGACTCCACAACCTCCCTAGGCAGCCTGTTCCAATGATCTGTCACCATCACCATGAAGAAGTTCCTTCGCATGTTGGTGTGGAACTTCCTGTGTTCTAACTTGCAGCCGTTGCCCCTTGTCCTATCCCCACAAACCACTGGGCATCTCACTACATGTTGAGTTATTGAGTTGCCTGAGCATGTGCAAAGAAGCTCAACAAAGCTGGTGCAGGGACAAAACAAAACAAAACAAAAACACAAAACAAAACAAAATAAAACAAACAAACAAACAAACAAAAAAAGATGACTTATGAGGAGCGACTGAGGGAACTGGGGTTGTTTAGCCTGAAGAAAAAGAGACTGAGGGGAGGCTTTATCACCCTCTACAACCACCTGAAAGGTGGTTGTTGTGAGGAAGGTATTTGTCTCTTTTCTCAGAACACAAGTGATGGGACACAAAGAAACAGTCTCAAGTTGCACCGGGCAGGGGTAAATTGGACATTAGGAAGAATTTCTTCACAGAGGATGGTCAAGCATTAGAACGGGCTGCACAGGAAAGTGGTGGAGTCACCATCTCTGGAGGTATTTAAGAGATGTGGACATGCATTCAGTGATGTGGTTTAGTGATGGGAGTTGGTAGGTCAAGTTAACAGTTGAACTTGATCTTGAAGGTCTTTTCTGGGTCTTTTCACAAAGGAAAAAAAAAAAAAGAAAAAAAAAAAAAAAAAAAAAGGAAATGCTGTACTTTTGCTGTATTTTCAGGTATGTAGCCTAGTGCTCATTTTCACTTCCATTCTTCCATTGACCCATGTATTTCTTTTCTGATGAACTATGAACCCTCAATAACACTTCCAGAAGATACAAAAATGGGAAAAAACAGTAATAAGAAAACTAGTAAGAGACAAAGGAAACATATTGTAAAAAAGTAGAGAAAAAGAAAATACTGAGAAGGGCTTCATAGAAAGTTGCACTTTGCTGACAGTGGGAAATCCATTGAACACTGCTGCTAAGTCATAATCTTTCAGATAATCTGTGAGTAACCTGCAAGAACTTTAGTAACATGATGTTTTTAAACAAAGTGTAAGTATATGGATATTATATTGTAAGTTCACTACTGTAAATATCCTCAGTGTAGACTTTCTATATGTCATACAGTTTTCTGTAGGCTTCTTGAGGAAAAATAAAATAAAATAAAATAAAATAAAATAAAATAAAATAAAATAAAATAAAATAAAATAAAATAAAATAATAAAATAAAAAAGGTAAAAAAAAAAAAAAAAAAAAAAAAGGAAAAGAAAGAAGAGGGAAAAAAAAAAAAGGAGGAAGAAACACACATTGTCCCAAATTTCCCTATGCAGTCTAGTGTGATTTTGCATTTAGAAATTATAGATTTAAGTGATTAAAGTGATGAAAGAATATAGGTAGTGAATATATATATATATATATTAACAATTTCCTACATCTTCATACACATGTCATCTGGAAAATCCCACGGTTAATCTTTCTAAGGACAAAGTTATAAATTTTTTTGTGTTAGTGGAAAATAGTTATTTTTGTTATTTTCTACCTAACTTAGCACTTTCTGATATCTAGTCTTTTAGGTTGGGAAGATCATCAAAGTACTTTATTTCAAGATGATAACATTCAAACTTTATGTGCTGATATGGTGAGTTGTAATGGTCTATATTGAAAATGAATAAAGTAGGTGCTATTATGGTCAGGTTCCCTTTTGAGAAAACTTGCAAAATCTTATCTTATCCCCACTTTTCTATGTTTGAACTTTGGTAAGCATGATTAAAAAATGCTCAGAGTTCTACATGTAGATGCAAACGGTGCAAATTTCTATGTTTCAGCTATATCTTTATATTCCTGGGAGAGAACAGGGCATTATTAAGGTGAATGTCATTTGATTTATTGTGGACCATAATGGAAGTAACTTAAATGAATAATTCTGTAGTTAGGGAAGTTTAAATAAATAACTGTGGGACTCCTGGAACACTGATAGTAATGTTAAGCTCCATTTCCCAAGTAATAGGAAATAATAGGGCTTGACTATTCTGAAATTCATATGCAAGCTCACACGAAAAAAAAACAAACAAACAAACAAACAGACAGACAAACAAAAACTTACAAAGACTGAATCTTTACTATATCTTAGTATTTCACATTCTAGCTCTATTTGAGCACCACTGGGTCTTTGGGTTGCTTTGAACATCTACTTAAGCTATTGTTTTCACTCTTTTTTTTTTTTTTCTTTTTTCCGTAATTAGTCAGTTTTGCTGCCCTATGAACAGCTATTATACAGAGGCAGAAAGGCTCCTTGAAGTAGCATCACTGCTAAAGAAATGCACATCACATTTCAGCTCAAGTCACTGTCTCAGAAGCAGCCAGATTGCTGCATGGATAATGACCAAGTATGAGGTACTGTCATTTTCAAATCGAATGAATGCAGGTTAGGGGTATATTTTAATTTCTTTTTTCCTCTGGCTCAGCAAACTCATTAGGAATTTAGATGGGACTAACTTCTTAATTCCAGATGCTTAGAATGCACACGTGCATCTCAGTTAGACACTGCAGGCTATCATTATAGTCAGCTACCCATTACTGTCAAGGGATAGATATAGATACATTTAGGGAGTGATTAATTTCATCCTAAAGCAGCTGCCTAAAATAGGGTATGCTAATTGCTCCCCAGAAATATATATATATATATATCCATTGATCATAAGGGGAGATTGGATCAATAGTTCAGTGTAGCAGAACAAAGTAAAGGGAGATAAAGAGACATTTGCACACCTGGTGTTTTAGGAACTTTGACTAACAGACTGCTGAATGAGTTAGGTAAGGCAGAAAATACGTAGTCAAAATCAGGGGCTCAGTAACTAGAAAACTCTTTAAATGTCCCCACAGGGAAGGAATGGGAATTTAGGTATTATTTTTGAATTATGTTTTAAATGATTACAGGCAACTTTGAATTTAATTTTGTCACCTTTCTTTCTTTCAAATAACCAAGAAATTGTTAAGTCTTTGTTTTTCATAAGCACGGGGAGACCCAATTTCACTTACTTATTAACAATAAATTATTTTTACTTTGTGTTAGCATTTTTTATTTATTTATTTATTTATTTATTTTCCTCTAAAGAAAAACACCCTTAGCAATTTGAAAGATTCTTTCTGGAGACATAAAATTTCTATCTCACTGGGTGTGTGGGGTAGCATTAAGAACTCAAAGAAAATTTAAGATATTATAATAGTATTCTGAATAGAAAATCTCTAAGGTAGTCCATGTAAATGCATTTACATTGTCTGAAGATTGTTCTTCACGCTGACTGTCGAAGGGTCAGTGGGTTTCCAGGCCTAAGACTGAGATCTCACATTAGGGGTTTCAAGATTTAAACAGAATACAAATTAGTTCCAGGGCATCAAAAGAAGTGTAATCTCCTTAACAGAGAGGGAGCTGCCATTCCTGTAAGGCATTTGACATGGTCCCAAATGACATTCTGTTCTCCAAATTGGAGAGATGTGGGTTTGATAGGTGGACCATTCAGTGGATAAACTTGAAGGCTGCACCCAGAGAGTGGTGATAAATGGCTCTATGTCCATGTGGAGGCCAGTGACAAGTGGTGTACTCAGGGGTCTGTTTGAGGACTGGTACTGTTTAATATTTTTATCAATGACATAGGCAGTGGTATCAAGCATCATCAGCTTGGTGTCACCAGCAAATTTGACCGATGCAGTTGATAAAACAGAAGGAAGCAAAACCATCCAAAGGGACCTGGACAAGATGGAGAAGTGGGCCCAAGTGAACAGACCTCTTGAGGTTCAAGAAGTCTAAGTGAAAGGTGCACCTGAGTCAGAGCAATCCCAATCATGAGCGCAGACTGGGAGAAGAACTTATTGAGAGCAGCCTTGCAGAGAAGAAAGTGTGGGTTCTGGTGGACAAAAAGCTCGACATGAGCCAACAGTGCATCCTTGTAGCCCAGAGGGAAAACTGCATCCTGGGCTGCATCAAAAGCAGTGCAGCTAGCAGGTTGGAGAAGGTGTTTGTATCGTCGTTGTCGTCGTCGTCCCAGCTCTGTCCTTGTGAGGCCCCATCTGGAGTACTGCATCCAGGCTTGGGGCCCCCAGCACAAGAAAGTTGTGGACCTGTTAAAGCAAGTTCAGAGGAGTGTCACAAAGCTGGTCAGAGGGCTGGAGCACTTCTCATATAAAGACTGAGAGAGTGGGGGATGTTCAGCCTAGAGAAGAAAAAGTTCCAGTGAGACCTCATTGCAGCCTTTCAATACTTCAGGACTTAAAGGCAGCTTATAAAAAAGATGGAGAGTGACTTTTTACTTGGGCAGACAGTGATAGGAAAAGGGGGATGTTTTTTAAATTAAAGGACACCAAAAATTAGATTAGATATTAGTAGGAGATTCTTCATTCAGAACGTAGTGAGACAGTAGAACAGGTTGTCCAATGAGGTTGTGCATGCCTCATCCCTAAGTTCAAGACCTGGCTGAATGGGCAGTGGGTTGCCCTGGGCAAACTGATCTAGTGGGTGGCATACTTGTTCATGGCAGGGGGGTTGGAACTAGAGGATCTTTAAAGTCCCTTCCAGCCCAAGACATTCTATGATTCTATGATGATCTCCTGGCATCGGGCACCTCCCTGGGAATAAGGATGAACTAAGCCCAGGCCATAAGTAGGTCAGGCTTGGCAAGACCCTTGGCTGGCCAGGGCAGGGCCATGAGGAGCTGGAGACCAGCTCTGCTGGAAGCTAAGTGGGGCAGGGGCTGACAATCTCAGGGGGCTGGCATGGGGTTCTACAGGTAAGCCAGTAAGACTTGTTTAAATCTTTCAAGTCCTTGGCACTGTGCCTTCAAACCTATGCTCTGATTTGCACTGTGTGTTTCATATCTGTGCACAAAGAAAACAGAAATGGAAAGTTAATATTGAGCTGCAGGGATATATTCATATTATGATGTAGCTGTTGGATAAACTAATGAAGTTACTAAATCAGCAATGAGAATATTTCATAATCTGTGAGGAAGAGGTTATTATGGTTATGATGTTTTGAACAGCCTGTAAAAATCCAGCATTCCATAGTAAATTAACAAAGACATAATGAACAGAAAAATAGGATGGATATTAATCTGATATATTTTCGTAAAGACCATATGCAGTAGTGTCACAAAACCATTTTATAATGTGTAAAGCAAAAACTGTTCTTGCAGTCACAAAAACTGCTGATGCAATACTAACATAAGAGAAGTTGTGAATTGTAATGAAGGCCTATGATAATAACAAGGAAAAATAAAGCTGGATAGGAAGAGTCCAATAACTTGTAAATAAGGGACTACCATGCAACTTCAGATCTCATTTCAGAAAGTGAGAAAAACTCATTAGTAGAAAACAGAAACTATCATCAGAAATATATTGAAGCTGATTATCATTATAAACTAAACTACTGAGATCTGAATAAAAGTTGTAGTATAGTCATTTAGAATAATTGTATTTTCTATAAATTAAAATAACTTTATATAAAGAATGATCATGGCTTACTTTTAAAAGTAAGTAGTGTCAGCTTTGCATACCTACCTCTGTCTTTAATATGTGAGTCTTCCTCAATATTCCAGCTTCACTGTGTTAGAAGACACTAGGTAGTGGGAAGAAGTTTTGTACAAATTCTGAAGTTTAAATCTGGAGTAAAATTCAGTATAGGACTCAGCCACCTAAATTGGAATTTAAACACACACACACACACACAAATAAATAAATAAATAAATAAACAAATAAAATGAATGAATGAATAAATGAATAAATAAGTCCAAAAGCAAGATTCAAAATCTCAGATAATCTACTAATAGTGAAAACACAGAAATTCTATAGCCATCTTAAGATCTGCTTTCTTTCAAATTACTCAAATATTTACAAATTCTGCTTCTGTACATGGACAGAATCATCTTTCATTTGAGTGAGTTGAGTAACTGCGTGTCTTACTGCCAACTTCATTTAATCATGGATCATTCTCAGAGTACATCTATCAGACTGGTGTTTTGACAGAAATGTAATGAAAAGTTATTTCTTTTAAGTAATTAGGGCAATAAATAATTCTGCTCTGTTTCTAATCTAATAGGTTTTCAAATACAGCAAAGGTCTTGTACATTCACTAAAGATTATTTGTGTGTATTGTATATGTGCAAATTTTCAGTTGACTCCCCCTCCCTCTCCCCCCACTTTTAGGTGGCTAAGCAATTGTTGATCATGATAGGGTATCCAAAATGACTTATTCTGATAGTATGCATGCAAAAAGAAGAAAAAAGATATTAGCCATTTCTGTGATACAAATCTTTATTAGTTCACCTACAACTAAATTAAGATTTGAGAACTATCCATTCACCATTAAAAGTGACTTTGATTATATAGGTTATGTAGATTTTACTGTTCAGTAGAACTTAATGGTCAGATGACAGAGATACCTTTTTCAGGCAAGAGTTTAAGGTTGCACAGACACCATGGAGACTTTTTCTTACTTTGGAACAGGACACAGAACGTTCCACCATCGCCCATTTATCAACTATGTAGTGCTACAGTTAAGAGTGACTTAAAGCAAAGTAAAAAGTCATATTTTGCTTGTTTATCATAGCAGAGGGGGAAGGCAGCTGAGCAGAACAGCCATAGGACTTTGGGGCAGCTCCAGCCCTGGGTATGGGCACCTCCATTGGGACAGGGATGGACCAAGATGGGGAAAGGATTTGGGTGTGGGCAGGCAGGCCAGGGCTATGGAGAGATGGAGAATGACTCCACTGCAGTCTTATTGGGGCAGGGACTGACAGCCTTCTGGGATGAAATGGGGTTCTGGGCCCAGCACCAGGTAGAGGGAGCCCTGAGGGAGGTGCCCTCCAGGTCTCCCCTCCCAGCAGTGTGTCTTCATACCCTACAGAACTCAGAAGTGGACTGCTGTGGTCCCTTTGATTGCTGTGAGCTGGGATTTTTCAGGCCACACAGAGGCAGGGAATGGATAGCTAGCTCTAAAAAAGACACAACATGGAAGACTTAGTATGGGGGTATGGTAACCCCCAACCTCCTCTTTTTGGCAGGGGGATGATAGGAGGAAGGGTGCCAAGCACTGTGATGGGCTCCAGAGACCAGACAAGGATAGAAATGAAGATCACTTAATAGCCTAGGGCTAAAAGGGGGGTTGTACTTTCAGGAGACAAGGGAAGGGTGGGGAATATAAAATAATAAAAGCAAGTTCAATGTATTTATACTGTGTTGAGGGTGTGGCTATTAACTGTTCAATGTGTCAGTCTATCATATGAACAATCACAGAAAACTTTGCAACTTCTGTTGAAACATCAGCATGACCTTAGCAAGTACATTAATTGGTGTGGCCTCTGTTCCTTTGAAAGAAAATAAAATAATTAGCAATAGATTCATATTCAGGCTACATTAGCCAAACAAACAAGCAAACAAAACCCAAACCCAACCATAAAAAAAAAAAAAAAAAAAAAAAGAGAGAAAAAATAAAAACAATACTATGAGTCCAAAACTGTGAGTGAGATAGATAATCATTTTCCAAAGACTTTTGTTGCCTCTCACAAAATTCTTGATGATGTGTATCTGTAGAGTATTCCATTATACACAGTGTAACTTCGTAAGAACTGCAAGCATGATATATAATCATGCTACAATACTTGAACATGAATGAATTTGTTTCAGAAGAGAGGATAAAAAAAAGTCCATAATTAATCTGGATTCATTTATTTTTTCTTTTTAAAGATTTTATTTTCCAAGCAACTACAGAACATAGTGTTCTGTGTATTTACCTCAGACAGAAATCAACCTGTTTTTCTCTTTACTTCCAGTACTCTTTATTTTTATGTTTTCTAAGATCTTCTTTGTTCCATCAGAATGAAGAGTTTCTAATACTCTTCACCACTGGGTGCTGTAAGAATAAATTATTCCTAGTTGGGAAGCATCATGATGAAAGCTATAAACAGGTAAATAAGCTGAACCCTATACAGTTTTATATTTACCAGAATAGAATAGTTTCCCCTGGAGATTAATTATATATATATGTATATATTCATATATATATATATATATATATATATATATAAAAGTGAAATGAAGTCAGCATTATTTCTTAAAGAGGAATTCAGTAAACAGAGTGTAGTCCATAATTTCTGATATTATATATACTAAAGTAGTCATTTTAGCATTGTTCCCAGACACTAGTAATGATGTCTGTTGATCATCATACATATATTAATATTGGTTTTCATTTTATTCCTACAATTTCACAAGATATGTTATAAGTTCTTAGATTTGTTGGACTATTTTTCCCATGTTATTTATAACTAATCAAGGAAAATAAGGCAAAACAGATTTATTTTAAAAATATTTGTTTATTTATGTATTTATTTATTAATGTATGTTTGGAACCTGACTGAAGCTATATTACAATTGCAGTGATATGGGTTCAGGAGAAGGGAAAAGTTCTTTCCTATATGGACAGACTCTGCTTTCCTTTCTTCTGAGCAGATGCACAGGAAAATAAGGAAATGGGAAGTCTAGTAATACAAGGCAATTCTCATGTATTACAGTTGGTGAGGTTGTAGAAGCAAACAACTGAGTTAACTGAATTTGTAACAGACTAGTTTCTGTGCAAGTGAAGGAATAATTTAATATTTTATTTTTTTTTTTACATTACAGCCTGACCTTCCTCTTGTAAAGTCATACAGGCCTTAATAGATATTTCCATAACACTTAGAACAGTGATTACATCATGCATAACAGCTATTGAGTTTTAGACAGTTAGCTGTTAGTATCCTAGTAATGGTTCCACAGAGCTAAGCAAAGGTTCACTTGCTTTGTTTCTGTGACTTCAAGATCAATGAGAAGTAAATGCCTGCTTCTGGTAATACCTATAATTAAAAAGATAAATTTATACGTTAATGTAAAGATACTTCACACACAATCCAGACAACATAATTCTGTATTGTTTGTGGCAGAAAAGATGACAGGAGTTCTCAACATTCCTAAACTAAAAAGTTAAAGTTAGAAAATTGATGGTGTCCCAGGGTTTTATTCGGAAATCTTGGTCCACTTTCCTTATTACTTGAGGTGTTTCCACTTTGTCAATCTACTCTTCAAGATGAATGAACTAATCAGCTGGCTATCAGGTATAGTTGTGGGAATCTTCCACTCCCTCCTTCAAAATTACTACTTTTTGCATTAAATTAAATATACATTGTTCCCAAGAAAGATGGAGTAAGAGAGATCATGACATTCTAAACAAATGATCAAGGCTGTTACCTGTCATGGAGCAAAACTGGCTCCCAAGTGTTGTTCTAGTGAATACGTAATTCATAGTACTCAATCTTTCACTAATATGTAAAATTAAAAAGAGGGAGACCCCTTTTTAAATAAAGGCTGTACAGATCAAAACTCTTCTTTCTCTGTCCCAGAGAATATTTAATTATTATTAAATGCAACATCTCTCCCAAAATGGATGAGGAACTTAATCTATAGCCTACAGCTTATCAGAGGTAGGAGATGCATATTTTAATTCTCTCAGGTAAAAAGGAAATTGAAATTGGGTTTCATCTCCCGAGTGCTAAGAAGTTAGAAAGATGTTACTCTTCCATTTGGGATTACTAAAGTTGTCTGCCTAATTTTAAAAGAAGGTTGAGGAGGGTTAAGTACAACAAATAGGTAAATGGGTCAGTTCCTACCTAAATTATAGCTCAGATATTGCTCAGTATTTTGAGACATGACTCTGTGTGTCCTTGACTTGGTAAGGGAAACACCATACTCCTTACCTAGCCTATGCTTCTGATTCTTTAATTGTTAGAGCTGGATTGTTGTCTTCCTAGATAGCTGGGCATCCTCACAAGTTCAGAAGTCCTTATGCCACTGGATGAAATAATAGCATTTCATCTTTATTTCGCTAGCCTTTCATATTATTCATATAACCAGTTTGCTAGTTAGTAGGCATTCCAAGTTTCAACTTTGATCCAATATTTGAGAATCATTGGGTTTGTTCAAAAGAGATCCGACTGCTAATATGTTAATATTACAGGGCAAGTGATTTTGTATTGGTTCTGTGATTAGACACTACATAATCCAATATTGAGAAAAGGCCAGAAGAGTTAGTCACATACAGCGAGCAGAGTATTTAGCAACTTTTCTTTCAGCATGGAGCCCAATAAGGAAGTACAAATCCTGGCTACAGGAGTTTCAAAGTTGTGTATGGAAAGAGCTAGTGAAGTAGGAGACTTAATTTAACATTGTTGTTGTTTAACCCAGCCGGCAGCTAAACACGACACAGCTGTTCGCTCACCCTCTCCCCTCCCTCTCTTGGATTGAGGAGAGAGACATGAAAGTAAAGCCCGTGAGTTGAGATAAAGACAGTTATTAAGACAGGAAAATAATAATAACAATAATAGTAATAACAAAAATAATAATAATAACAACAACGATTATAATAGTACTACTACTAATAATGTGTACAAACAAGTGATGCACAATGCAATTGCTCACCACCTGCTGACCGATGCCCAGCCTAACCCCGAGCAGTCTGGCCCCGCTCCCCCGGTTAGCCACCCCGATATATTGTTTAGTACGACGTCAGATGCTATGGAATACCCCTTGGGCCACCTGTCCCGGGTCTGTCCTCTCCCAGCTCTTGCTGCACCCCTAGCCTGCCCATTGGCAGTACGGAGCAAGAAGATGAGATGTCCTTGGCTTGGTGTAAGCACTGCTCTGCAACAATTAAAACATCGGCATGTTATCAGCACTCTTCTCATCCTAAGCCAAAACATAGCATTCTACCAGCTACTAGGAAGAAAATTAACTCTGTCCTAACTGAAACCAGGACAAATTTGTATGTGATATTTTCAGGTTTTGTTTGTTCACATGGTTAAACACAGGCCTCAAAGAACACATTAAGCATGTGACTGAATGGATATCATCAGACATGGCTGAGGTGGTAACTGGTAAATTATTCATAATTGTGGCTTTCAATTTAATGAGATGGGTGATAGAAAACAATGCTTCCTTTTCTTTTTGAAACACTTTTTTGAATCTCTATTCAATGAGATTAGATGATCTGCTTTTTTACTTTATTATTAGACTGAAATATCTAGAATATAGACTTTCAGTCTAAGATAATATACTTATCTTATTTTAAAATAAATGGACAAGGTAAATAACTCTAGGAAGACTTATTTTTGTTGTCAAGAGAAGGAATTCAAAACAAAAAAAAACTGCTTTGGTATACATACCCAACTTTTGAACATCCAAATTCTATATTTAGGATCTAAATAATAGCAAAAACATGCAATAGCTTTATTCAGACAAGTGTAGTTGTGCAAGTATAGGTGGGAATTTCTTCATACTTCTACCTCTTAAGCATATACTGCCCCTTGAAACTATGTTATGTTATGTACTGTTAAGTTTTCTGGTATGTGGTAAAATCAGTGTAAAATTTATGAATTGCAAATGTTCTTATTTTAAATACCATCATTCCTGTATGTTTAACAGTTCATGTAAAGGAAGTCATTAAAGGATAATATATTAGAAGTGTAGCAGAAACAGTATAAATATTTACATCAATGTTACCACAAATGAGGTTTTACAGACTCCTCCGACTCCCAAAAGTCAGATCTGTAAAAGAGTAAGAGAGTTTGTATAGACAAAAGCATTAATATTTGAGAGCAAACAGATAAGAACCTAGGAGAAAAGATTAACTGCTAAATTGGCTATACAGAAAAGAACTCATAAGTGCAGTTGTTCATGTGATTAGAGCTTAATAAAGTTAATAGCAACAGAAATAGTATAAAATGGTGTTGATCTTTAGAATAAGTCTGCAGTTAGTCATTTTACCCTAAATGAAATGTAGGTATTGTAGGAAATTAAATATTAACCAGATTAATGTTGTTAGTTTGAACTTTTATATTTGCACATTTACAAGTCTGTCCACTTTGAGGGTGAGAGCATCAGTGTTGCAACACAATTTTAGGGAAGAATTCATAAATTAGGCTAGAAATTTATAGACTGAAAAAATTACTCCTTATACTTTATCCAAAAGTAACTCCCAGGTGATAAAATAAATTTATTTTAAAAGAAAATTCAAGATAGAAATATGCCTGTATGCCTGACTATATAGATACATGTATTTTGTAGTATGCATCTGTTTTATAATCTATGGACAACCTGAGTCAGTGAAAGGATTCATGAATTATGTTTGTCAATGAAATGAAAGTAACAGCAGCAAAAATACTTCGCAGCCCTAGACCTCATTTAGATGCATTAAATGTATATAAATTAAATGAAATGTATATGCATTGAAGTATTTTTGAGTGTGGGTGTGCCGGGTGTCTCTGCTCCACCAGGACGCACATCAGTTACATCAAGCAGCTGATTTTTATGCTCCTAGGTTGATACATATTCATTACTACTTCTAAAAAAAAAACAGGGTTATTATAATTAGTTTCTGGAATCCTACTGGAACATGTGTATCAGTCTCCGGTGGTCCCTCTGGGGGTCTCTGGGAGTCTCTCGTGCTGAAGACTCATAGTCTTCCTCCCTCTTGTCCTTATCCTTTGTCCAAGTTGGCTGGGTGTCAGGGACTTGTGCAGCATCCCCTGCAAGCTTTGTCTTTTAGTTGGTCTTCAGCTCTCCCCATCTCCTTAATCTCCTGGCCAGATATCAGAGACTTGCATAGTGTCCCATGCAATAGTCATAACAGTTAGCAGTTATTCTGAAACCCCCCAGATATCAGAAACTTCAAGGAAAAACCTACAAATACATTTCCCTTCAAGCTCTCTATTGACACAAATTGCTAAAACATTCCTTTGCAAGATACGAGAATTATATACATTAACCACTCTGTTTTTCTTAGACTTGTGGTTATACAAGGGTATGTAAGACAGAAGGTCACATTCATCATACCATGTAGCCCTAGCATTGTTCCATACTGACACGAATCAGATGAACACATCTTACAGTTGGAAGGGACTTTAAGAAACATCTAGTGTCCATGGCACCCCTCTGCCATGGCATTCCTTTGCCATGGACAGGGACACCTTCCACTAGATCACATTGCTCAAATCCCTATTCAACCTTGAACACTTTCTGGGTAACCTTTTCCAGATGCTCTGGAAAACTGAGGCACTGGAACTGTTGCTGAAAGTTACAGTGCAATTTTGTGGTTCATCTGTGTAATAGATCTGTCAATGTAATCACATACAATACATAATGCAGTTTTTGCCTCACTAAAATGTTTATACTAAATTGGTCCAAATTAATTTAAAGTGATTTCAATATAGTCTTATAGTCTTAAAAATCTTCAGGACTAAATATAGCATTTACTTCTCAGACTCAAATACCTAAAATATAGAATAAATTCTTTGTTTGAATAATGGCTTCTGAGTAGTATAAGATTTTAACAATAAGAACAAATTTTGTTATCTCCCTTTAAAAGTGTAAAACAGATTTGGTGCCCAGGCTGTGGGAAGTCATACCTGTGAGACAGGTATGACTCAAGTATTACATTACAATATAGCTACAGTTGATCAGCTTGCAGTTGGAGCTCATAAAATTTATGGAAAACACAATGCCCTTTTCCTCCAAACCATGAAATTCATAACCTCACAGATCATAAAGGGTAAACAGAAGTCATCAAAACTTCAAAGGTCCTTCTTAAACATGAAGGAAAAATGAAGCAAAACAGCTAAATTTAATAAAATGATAAAGGTACAATAATAACTAGTCTCATTCATGATTCTCTAAACTACATGGTAGCTATGGTGGGACTGTTCAATTTGGAGAAGAAAAGGCACAGAGGGGCCTAATCAAATACCAGATAGGAGGGAGTAAAGAAGATCAACACAGACTCTTCTCAGTAGTGCCCACTGAACAAGACAGAACAAGAGGCAGCAGACAGAGAGTAAAACATAATATTCCATCTGAGTACAAGAAACCATGTTTTTACTGTGTGGGTAGTCAGACACTAGAACAGGTTTTTGAACAAGAACCTGGGCAACCTGCTCTAGATGTTCCTGTCTGAGTAGAAGGATTGTTCTAGATTGTCCTAAAACCCTCTTTCCAACCTAGAAGAATCTGTGATTCTATGGTTGCATGTCACATTGATAAAAAATATAAAACAACAACAAAACTGTACTGCACAGTACAGGTCTTTGATAGAGGATACTTGAATGCAAAAGTTAAGACCATGCTCTGAAAGATTACACTATAGTCTGTTCAGAAAGGTGTTGTGGCAATATTAAACATTCAATTTTTTTATTATTATTATATTTTTTTTTTCTGACAGTATTAGATGATTGTAACATGCACATAAGGAATTTGGATTGAATAATATAGCTAGTTAGACTGCACATTATGTTCTTAGAGGTGTCAAGTTAATTAAGTTTTATTTATTTATTTTTATTTTTTTTAACTAGCTTAATTAGATTTAGTGCCCTGTGTTCGGGGAAAATTAAAGGACACAAGTTTCATATCCAACAGTCTGGAAAAAAAAAAAATAAATAAATCTTCTTTTAAGAGGTAATCTTGAATCTATCCTTGTCATTTTAGCTTCTACTGGGAAGAATTTTGACAGTTTGTTCTGTAATCCCTAACTTCTGTCACAATACAAGGCATTAAGCATGCAATAATTTTGGGGTGGCATTTCCCTTCTATCTTAATTCTTTCTGCAATATCTTTTGTTCAAATCATATCATTCAAATGCTATCCACACCTGTTTGGGAAGAAAGGAAGAGTCACAGATAACAGATTGACTGTAAATTGTATTATTATTTACTATGTGAAAATAATTATGGGCAATATATTTCCAATGAAGACTTCCTTGTGTAACCCAGAGTTTAACTACAGAGGAGGAAAAAAATAATTATATCAATTTACTAAAGTATTTGAGATGAATTTCAATACATAGAGAAGCAAATCTCTGGCTTCACATCTTTCCAAGGATCCATTCACTTACAAAACAAAGCTTCTTTATGTCACACAGCTCTTTATTAAATAATGCATCCTGGCCTTTTTTTAAACTTTTATTCAACAGTTAAGTAGTTCATGTTATTGACTTTCAACATAACATACTTTAATGGTAATTTTTAAAGCTTATTCAAGATGTCATGGAGAAGTTTTATTTCTCAGTGTTAGTATTTATGAGTTTCTTTGAGAAATAATAATTTTAACCACTGCAGGTAACACATGCTCTTTAGAGTACCGAAAATCAAATTAGATTGTTATTTTTCTGAATATTACTACAATTCAGAAGATTAATTTATCCTGAGGCCTTATCCACAACCAATAAAATCCAAAAGGAAATTACTTTTTGTTTGTCAACATCATATATCTTATAGTTCAGATATCACAGATACCTTTCTAGCTATTTTTCTTAGAACAGCTTTTAAACTTCAATTGCACTAAACAATATTTCTGCATATTTCTATTGAATGTTTTAAAAGCCAGTGAAAAAATCTACGAGATATATTCATTTTATATTTAAAAAGGGAAACGTGAATTTTTGAAAAAAAAAAAAAAAAAAGTTCCTTCTATATTCATAATGCATTTTTGTACTGAAAAAAAAAAAAAAAAAAAAAAAAAAAAAAAGAAAGAAAGAAGAAAAAATACATCCAGATTTAAACATTCTATATACAGGTAACACAGGTTACAATGGATCACATTGAAAACTCAGTGATTTAAAAGGGTAAATTTACTAGTCTGGGAGAAAGAAAAGAACTAAGACCCATGCCAGTATTTGGGCAATTTAGAAATATAAAATGGACTCTTGGTCATGTTATTTATTAACTTTAACTGTTATCATCATAATTATGTTGTAGTGGGTTTATGTGGCAAGGTTTTGGTAGCAGGGGGCCATAGGGGTGGCTACTGTGAGAAGGATCTAGAAACTGCCCCACGTTTGGTAAGGGCCCCAGTGTTGCGAGGACATTTGTTGTTGACGGAAGGAAGACAAGCGCACTCAATATGAGTGATCAGCAAGCTCCATTTTATTGCCCGAATAGCCTAACTTTTATAGTGAGCTTAACAGGGGCGGACAGTGTCTCACACGAGATCATTGGTCAAAAGCAATCAGACAAACAGTTACAAGAAAACAACCCCACCTGCAAGAAAAGAACCCCTTGTGATTAGCAGTCACGTAAACCTTGTCCTTGAAGCCAGCTGCTGGTAACAGTATTTTCTGAGTTCCTTAATTGGGTGATGTGGGAGTCATAGCCGTGGGAGCTTCTCACAGTCACTCTGGCAGCTTGGTTTGCTCAGCTACAGCAGGCCCTGAGATTTTCTAAGGCCTAGCCCTGGTTGCTTAAAGCAAGCTCAAATTGAACAATTGTTCCACGGGCACATGTCCATGTCCTGTATGCCAATTCCCAACAATTCCCCAGAGCTGGGCCAATAAGCGATGTTGTTTTGTGCCTGTGTGAGAGCATATTTAAGTCAGGGAAAAAAAAAACAAAAAACAAACAAAAAAAAAAAAAAAAAAAAAAAAAACAGTGCGACACTCAGCAGCTGGGAGAGTGGGAGGAGTGAGGAACAGCCTTGCAGGCACCAGGGTTGGTGAAGAAGGAGGGGGAGAGGTGCTCCAGGCGCCAGAGCAGAAGTCCCCTGCAGACTATGGAGACTAAATACATGGTGGCTATCCCCCTGCAGCCCATGGAGTACCACAGTGGAGCAGGATTCCGTGCTGTAGCCCATGGAGGACACCATGGTGGAGTCATAGATATTTTCTCGATAATTATTGTGAAGATACCAGAAAGGTTAAATAAGCACTGAGACTCAAATGCATATCTATTGTAATTATATAAATATCAAAGCATTTTTCCATCTTTATCAAAGGCACCATTTTAACTAAATGACTTTCAAATATGAAACTGAATATTGTGGAAGCTGATACTATAATATCAACGTGAATTCTCCCATGCAATTCAGGTTATACACTGTCTTATTCTATTAACTTCAAAAAGACAGTAGAAGTAGAAGGTACCTTATGATGATATTTGATATAAAAGCAGAAAATCAATTACATATTTAAGGAAAAAAAAAATATCCACTTTTATTGTTGGCATTTTTATAAAGGTTTGACTATAAAAAATATATAAAATAAAGATAATATATTTTCCCTTAATGAGAGTGGAAAGCCTATCTTTCCTCTTTCCTGTCTGGAAACTCTGTACAGGTTTTACATAATTAAGAACTAAGGTTCATAAAAAATTTAAAGTGTGTAACTTTAAAAAACCTGAAAAAAAGTAAGTTGTTTCCAATATAAGGATGTCTTTCCATTGTTAGTTTAACCTGATGTTGTAATTTCTGAACTGAATTTCAGCTAAGGAATTCATTAGTCTCCTGTAGCAAAGTACAAGACATTTTCATGTACCATTCAGCCTGGGCTCTCCCACTTTCAGACCTGGGCTTCTTCTCCAAACCACCAACAATTTTTTATGAAGATTTTGGGAAAGCTTGATGAGTGGCTGAAAATCTCTGCTATGGATTTATCTCTCTACATGCAGGATGATTTCTCGGCATATGAAATTGAGATTTGAGGCCAACAACTTGGTCCCAACAACTTCATATGCAGTAGATGGAGTCTAGAAATTTCTCTTTCAGAATCAGTGAATCAAGACATGCTCAGCACTAGAAGGAGGATCAATATTCTCCATCCACATCTATGCATCAGGTTTTTATATTCCAGTATAAAAGAAAGTTTTCCTATATAACAATTAATTCAAAGTTGGTAGACAAACTTTTTGATTTATCTTCATATAGCAGTTGATTCTGAATCCTCTTTGTCTTCCTATCTCAAAGAGAGCTAGTCAGTACTAAAGGTACTGGATATGTACAAATATTTAAATTGTCTTTCAGAGAACTGCCATTACAGTCATCCAAACCACAGGAAACAATGGGGAGCTTACACTATGGCTTTCTCTTCTATACTTCCTATGAGCTGCAAAATGAAGATCAACTAAGTGCCAAATATTACATTTTTAACTCCTATTCCTTGTACGCTAACTGTGCTTTCACAGTGCTATGCAAATAGTAGAAATAACTAGGACTGTGGAAAGTCACTCCAAAATATACTATATTTCAAAACAGGTCACTGGTCCAAAAAAGAGCTTCTTAAAATATGATCTGCTCAAAATATGATCTCCTCTTCAGTGATTAGGAAAAGCCTGGAACAACACATCTTAAAAGAAATGCTGATGTGTAGAAGACACATTAGCAGTGAGACATGGAGTAGAGGAGAAAACGTTAGCTTTTTTAACCAGAGGACCAGGGAATTTTGATCAGAGGATTCTGACCAACAGTGTAAATGGAGTGATTCATTCCTCCCTTTGGGCAATTGTGCATTGTATTTGTCTTGCTAATAAGATTTCCACCTAACAAAGGAGTAGAGCAGAGGAGAGGAGGAAAGGAGAGAAGGGGAAGAGAAAGGAGAGGAGGGGAGAGGAGAAAGGAGGGGAGTGGAGGGGAAAGGCAGTGCATGTAGTGCAGCAGCCTTAGGTTGAAAAAAAGAGGGCATCAGACCTGCAGACATACTTCCAATACCAGATAGCAAAACTACAGCAAGGAAAAAGTGCAATATAGTTATGATAACAAGCTTAGGTGTCCTATGCAATATTTAGTACAAATCACTGTACTTAGATGTGGCACTCTAACTCATTCATGTAAGGGTGACTGCATTGGAAGTTACACACTGACTATGCAGGACTGCATTTGCAGAGTGAACAGAGATGATTAAATTTACAGTAGGAGCTGATGCTTTCATAATGGCACATTAGCTAAAGCAGCTACAGACTGCTTTAGTCTGAGAAACATTTGTTTTATGATCAAGGCAATGTAGGAAAGCAATAATACTGCAGCAATGTCATTGTTCGGAGTTTAGGGAAGAATTAAGTGTGAATCTAGAAGAAGAATTCAGTGAGACTCTCCTGTGGCTTTGTATGATTTGCAGAGTACAGTACTGACTTTTCAGTGCTCGGTACTAACCACAACAAAATAAAGTACAGATAATCAAAATCCTGAAATGCATGAGTTATGTCAGGACCCTGAGTGCACAAATAAGCCTTAATGGCTCTTACCAGTCTCACTTAAAGCTTTTCCCCACACCCAGTGGCTCCATTTCAGTTCAGCCTGCGGTCATCAGCCCCCTTCTGAGCTATGTTGAAGGAGTCCACAGATACGCCTCTGCCTGGCCATGGAGCCAGACCTCGGTCCATGGCCTGACTTCCAGCTTTGGCCTTGGCTGTGCCTCGTCATTGTGGACATGTTTAGTGATCACTGGATCTGATTGTAATCCTGACCTACAGGTTTCCTTCTTTTTTAATGCATGATATAAAAATATTGGTAAAAAGGCCTTCTGAGAGTATTATTGATAACTACCAAAAACAGGTTGCCAAGAATTTTCATTCAACTTCCCCTGTTTTCCTGCATTTTACAATAATTTTTCAAAAAACTGATTTTTTGAGCTAAAATGCTCATGTCTAAAAATCTTGAATTGCAAAATAAAACAAAATGAAACAAACAAAACAGATTGAGTGTAATAAGAGTGTAATAAATGCAGAACAACATAGAAAAAAAAATCACTTTTTGCATTGTAAAAACATTCAAAATCTCTTTCCTTGTGATTTCAACTCTTCCCACCTTCACTTCTTCTTCCCCAGAAGGAAATTAGATTTCTATAGAATTGAATTTCTGGTGTACTGTTAGAAAGAAGCTATTTAAGACCTCACAAAACAATCTGTGCAATAACTATTTTGATTACAAACCTTGTTTTCTTCATTACCTCACAGAATTTTGTTAGAAGATCACAACATTATACTTTGTTCCTTAAATACTAAATATTACCCAGAAAAAAAAAAAAAAAAAAAAAAAAAAAACAGCAATTATAACTAGAAAGATTTTTTTTCCAGAACATTTATGTATTTATCATGTGCTATCCCAACAAATTATATATATCTGTCAGCAGAATGTGGCCAAGAGTAGAAATGTAATTTCTTTCACACACACCAACATATTTACTACTCATGTCAGATACTAGTATCACTCCGATTCTGAGCAGTGGAGCTGACATCTCATTCTGCTCAAGAAGCATTTAAATGTATGGTCAGTGGAATTGCCTTTTGTAATCTTCCAGGTAGTAAAATTTAAATCACTTTCTACTGGGTTAAATCACCTTCTACTAAGTCTCTGCACTAAAAAAGATAAGATTTCTGCCCAGTGACACATCTATCCAAAAAGTAATTACAATTTTAATTTATCAGAAATATCACCCCAAACTGGGAGAAGTTCTAGGGTTTAATTATGTTCCTGTTCTTTTACTGTGAGAATATTTTATTCATTAATTTATGAGTCAGTGGTAGCTCCACTGCAATGAATATATCTATTCAATTCTGTACAATGATACTGAAGATCCTATACACAATATGCAACCTCTTAAAAAATAAATAAATAAATAAATAAATAAAATCTTCCTAGATTGAAAATTCTGAACTTTAAGGTGATGTTAATTAAGGAAAAAAAAAAAAAAAAAGTCAGTTGTGGGGTATTATTCATTATGATATATAAATATGAAAATGTGTGATGTATAGGTCATGTTTCTTAAAAGTGTATTTCAAATTTGTTTGCATGGGTAGCATGAAAATGTTTAACAGTTTAGAAGTAAAACTACTGCATCCAATCTGAAGGCTTTTGAGTGTATAATAGTTTTGTCATCATTCAACCAGTCATGGTAATTGCTCATAACGTGTTCATGTGGCATAAATTTTCTGCCAACTGAAGACAACAAAATAAGCATCACCTGTTGATGTAGCACCTGCACCAATATGAATACAATTGTTAGCTAAGATACTCTGGTAGGAGAATGAGAAATTCCTCGTAAAAATTTAATCACTGGACACTGCTTATTTACCCGTTAGATAACCACTCTCTGTCTGAGTCAACCACGTAAAGTAGTATACAGGCTAGGATGTAAGACTGCAAAACTTAAGACTGAACAAGACTCCTATCACTCTGCAGAAAAAAAATCCACATAGTTTGGCACTGGGAAAACTTTAGTGATAACGCTAAACTGAAAAAAAATATGAGACTCCAGGAGAGGGCTCTATTCAGTCTCTATCTAGGTTTGGTAGATGTACTGGTTTCTTTGTCATCCTATTGGTCTTCTTACTATTCCTACCATGAAAACCTACCAAAAAATGGAGTGAATCAACCCTTAAAGATGTGCATCTTTTAACTATTACTGGTTTAGACCCCTAACTAATAGAGAAATTAATGTAGATTAAGAACAAACAAACAAACAAACAAAAACTCTTCCTGCACCTGAACATTCAGTGAGTGATGACAAATGCTAGCAAAAGGCTATAGGCCAATGAATATTACACTCACATCAGAAGGTGGAGACATTGTCCAACTGCAGATGTGCAGTGTTAGTACAGATGTGCAGTAAACTCGATATTCTCTATGGACTAACTAGGTGTTTTGTCTTGGAAGGTTCTTTCTAGTAATATCCCTAGTCAAAAATTCAGGCACTCTGTAAAAACTCAGCTCCTAGAGTTTCAAAGTTCAGCTAGCTCAGCTCGGGGGTACAGTCATCAAGGGGTTTTTCACTTTCCTATGCTACAATGCATTTTTTAATCATTATGAAAAAATACGATAAAAAATACAAATCTAAACTTCTCTGTTAGATATAATTCACAACTTGGACAAAGTATGCTGGAAATAATTTGACAGGATCTGCTTAATGCTGAAATCACTAGTTAATTTTCCCCTCAGAACAGTATTTTTCTCTAGAGAAGAATTCTATTTAGATCAAGAAGACATGAAGTCTCCTTCTTTGAGGAACTTATTTTACTGCCTAACTACTTCTTTTCTCAGGAATAATTTCTTTAATCTGAATTCACTCCTTCTGCAGAGTCCTGTTCTTGACCAAAATGGCTTGTTATCTCTTGTATATTTCAAGTAAATGACACACCTGAGATAAAGTTCTCTTCTTTTCAATACTGGCCTCCCAGCACAAGTACAAAGTTCCATTTTTTTTCTGATGAGGTAAAGGGTTTTCAAGAGACATAAATTTATATATATATATAAAAACTCATATATAAATTTATATTTATATATAAAATTAATTTATATAAAATATAACATATATAACATATAAACACATTTTATATAAAGTTATATTTATATAAATATATACATTTATGTTTTCTGAATATATATTCAGAAATATATATTCAACCCATGCATGATTTTGAAAGATTAAGAAGTGACTTATTGATTGAGATGCTGTCTTCGAATATCAGAGTTTGAAGATATCAAACCTACTGAGGTGCCTAAAGGGTGCCTGGTAGTGTAGGTCTCACAAGATTCAGCATTGCTTGTTCCAGAGTCAGTAGTGCACCATTCGTTACAAGGTTGCCTACAAAGAAAGAATACCCCAGGTTTAGAGAAGGTAGAAAAACTCAGAAGGAACAATTACACAAACAAAGGGCCCTAAAGACTAACTATCTTTCTCCACCTCACTGCACTGGAAGCAAACTACTGACAAGACAGTAAGAAATGAGTTGTTTCCTGCATCAGGAGTTTTTGTATCTCGTGAATGTGATTTCTGTCAACACAAACATGTAAGTACAAAAGATTAGAGACATTTGTAACAGTTTAAAACAAAAAAAAAAATGGAGAGAAAAAAAAATAGATCTTTTCACAGGACCTCACACAAAGAAAACTATTTTTATATGTGGCCGTGTCACCACACAGTTAAACTGTTCCTTACTATCTAGATCCTAGGAAACAGTTCATTATAGCTTGTAATTACAGTTTAAACATCTTGATGATGTCAAAGAAAACCACTTCTTTCACAGCTTTTTTTTTATACACCCATAAAGTCAGATAGATGAATTTATGTATCTGTTCAGGATTTTTAAATGTAATTTTTCATTACATGAAGTAATTTAGATTACATTGTGTATACGCATATACCTATGTATGTGCATGTTTGCATACATACACACACACGTAGAAATACACATATAACAAGCTAATATGAAAACTAGAATTAAGTTACCAAACAATGAGTCAAGAATTTGAATGAGGTTATAAAAACTACATGTCTTGTTCAAACAGAATGAATGAGATCTTACAAAATGAATTGTTTAAACTGATAACAGGAAGCTTATCCACTGAAACCCATTCATCAATATCTTGCTGCAGTTTGAAACACTAGTGTTCCTACACAGTTATCACTCCACACCCAAATGTTTTTTGTTTGTTTGTTTGTTTGTTTGTTTTTTCACTAGCTTCATTTTCACATTCTACCTACTGACTTGCTAACATAGTACAGCTCATAATTTGTTAAAAAGCTAGAGCAGTGAGAAACTAAAAACAAACTAAAAACACCTTCCAAGCTCCATCCACCTTCTTCTACACCCTCCCCCCAAGCAGCACAGGGGAATGAGGCCTGTAGTCATTCCATCATGCTTTGTCTCTGCTCCTTCACGGTCACTCTCTGCCACTGCTTCAATGTGGGGTCCCTCCCACGGGATGCTGTCCTTCACAAACTGATCCCACAGGCAGGATCTATTCAAGAACTGTTCCATAACATACCACAGTGTCCATCCATCAGGAGCAAACTGCTCCAACACAGGACCCCCAGGAACCCCCAGGAACCCCTATGAACAATTCCTTTCCTTAAAAAGTGCAACAGATAATTTAGAAAAGATAATAGCAAAAATAAAATAAACTCTTTAATGTTTGTTCAAGACTGTTAAAAAAGAAGGACGTCTGGATCTTAAAATTTGGGAAGTAAATGGAAAAAGACAGGAAAAAGCTGAAAGGTTAAGGAGGTGATTTAGGTGATTTCCTTCTTACTGTTCAGGAACAGAAATTTCCTTAAAGAGAAACTCATTGAAATTAATCTCTGAAAGGTGATTCTGTAATGTTTTACTTTCACTGTTCTGACTCACAGTGAGTATATTCAGTTTTATCTTCTTGTTTTGGTAACTTGAGAAGAGATTTTGAAAGCACAAAATGCTGCAAGGCATCCTAATTTAAATGACTTACATGACTTTGAAAATCTCTTGGAACAAATTCTTACTTCCTTCTGAAGTATCTAGATGTTGGGTATGCTCTACTCTGGCTCACACCTCAGCATCAGAATCTCCAGTTAATTTTACCAATAATAAATAAGTTATTTTTTCCATACCATCTTTTACCTGTCTTGAACTACTATTTTTCTGTTCAGAGAGGACAGACTCCGAGATATTATTTTATTTATTCATGTTATTTTTATTTGAAATAAAAGGACTTGAAATCAGAGGCTTTATTCAGCTTATAGGTGACACTTTGAAATGGATTCTTTCCTCTTCCCCCTCCTTCTTTTTTTTTTTTTTTGTTTGTTTTGTTTTGTTTGTTTGTTTGTTTTGGTTTGTTTGATTGTTTGTTTTCTGTAAACTGAAAGTCCTTCCTGAACATTCTGAAATTGTGACCCTTATTACAAATTAAAAACAAAACAGCAACCAAAAAAAGCAAACAATCAACCACCAACAATAACAAAAACAATCACTCTGTTACAGCTTTCCATTCATTTAGATATACTATTTATGTATTTAACACACAATTCAGGCTAAATATTTCTGCAAAAATTAAATAATTCTTGTCAATATTCCCTATAACAGCTGGTTTCTCTGTAGACTCCTGTTAAACCTTGGACCAAGGTTCTTCTCTACCCTCCTTCCCTCCATAGAAATAGATAAAATACAGCAAAATATTTAAAAATGATAACACTTCCAATGTTTCTCAGATTTGTAAGTTTATTTTCTCCATTTTTATGCACTGTCTTAAGGCATAAATATACTACTTCACTAAGGTTCGTATATGAACAGAGTACATATA
The DNA here is from genome assembly GCF_964035555.1 of Netta rufina. Lineage (NCBI taxonomy): Eukaryota > Metazoa > Chordata > Aves > Anseriformes > Anatidae > Netta > Netta rufina. The sequence continues at coordinate 37,116,393 of NC_140123.1, read as the reverse complement.
TTATTAATAAATATGTGAAAAAAAAGCTGATTTTTTTTCAGGTCTTGTTGTTGCTGCAGTATTTAACTGTCAAATTCTGAATAACAGCATTTTAGAAATGTTGCAAACATACAATGAATGCTTTAATACCTCACTAGATAGCTTTATATCCCAATAAAAGAAGCATTTACATTTTGGTGTTTGCATTTTTTATGCTACTTAAGTGCCTAGAGATTGAATATAGGATAAATCCATATTTACCACTATGTGGTTGAGAGAGAAGTAATTTCTTTGCGAAGTTGTTGTACCTTTGAATATCATGTTTTAATAGGTGCCCTTAGTGTAATCTTGATATAGACAATTATTCCCTGTACAAACTAATTCAGCTGGGATGTTCCTCAGCACACTGTTAATTATGTTAAACTATGTCAACCTGTTATGTCAACCAGTTCTACAAATTTCCACACGGAATGATTGTCTACTAAATAGTCACCTGCAAATATTGAACTCTTGCAATGTACTCTATGTCAAGCAAAGTGGAAAAATTATGTATTCCTTTAATAACAGCCTCTTATAATGACCTCTTGCAAAGATGTGAAGGGTTATAAAAATTTTCCAAAAGTATAGCACATAGCATAAAGCTTTATGGAAACAACACATTCCATTTTTCAGTTAGTATACTAAAACACATTTAGTACACAATTGCCATTGAGAATAAATCATTTAAACACTTAATACATCCATATTTTCATTATAATGTAAGCCAAATCCCATCTTTCTGTTTCTGAGAAATTAACCAAACTGGTCTAATGCCCAGGTCAAATAAATTACCATCAACCTATCAAGTGGTCAATTCAGCTTACAGCAGCTGAGGATCTGCACTGGGATATTCTGTCTTCCTCAGAAGAATAAATTCTGCCAATGGAGTTTACATAGCCATTGAATTTAAGTGTTAGTTGTTGTATTCTTTTTGTAATTGTTTATTCCTTTCTTTTCCAAACACTGAATCTTAAAATTTATTACTGTCATATAGATAACTTCTTACAGAAAGATTAGGGAAAGTATAACGTGAAATTATGTTATTGTTTACCCGTTCAATGAAAAAAATGTTTAAAATAATTTTATGAGACATTTTACTAACATGTAAGAATTAATTCATTATACGAATTAATCTGGATTCTACATTCTCAGTATCCAGAACACAATTTCTTAATGCCCTTATTAAGAGGAAAATAATTAATATGCTTATACACAAACTACTTGAAAGGAAACTATTGAAACCACAAAGGATAACAATATTCTTTTGTAGTATAAAAAAATGCAATTCAGTAAGTGCAACTTGTTAGCAACTAATTTAACCTGAACAGTGCTTAAACTATGTTCAAAGCAATATGTGGTTTATGAACACATTCAGCCATGCAGAACAGGAAATGTCAAAGGAAAAGGCTAATGGTTTCATAGGAAACCTTAGCAGGAAACACTATATAATAAGCTCCATGTGGCTTGACAGCTCTAATCTGTTGCATGTAACCTTGAAACTTGCAAGGACAGACTGGAATATCAGAATGTTTTACTTGAGTAGTCATAAAATAAACTGTTCAGATTTTTGGATGCATTTGCTTAAAACAAATATATCAAATCAAGTCTCAAAAAAGTGACTTAAAGTAGTATCTTTGTGTAGTCTTAGACAGCAAAATCCATTTTTCTGTAGCCTCATTTTGAGGTTTTTCTATTTCCTTCCCTTTTGTATGATGCAGATCTTAATAGGTGTTACACTAAGCCCTGTCACTGAAAGTTTTACTTGTGCTTTGGAGCATGACCCTTTGATATAGATAGTTGTTTTTCAATGAAAGCCAGAAATTAAATATGGTCAGAAAAACTCCCACCCTTTCCTCAATTACACCTTTTTAAAATAAATAAATAAATGCATATATACATAAATAGTTTTCCTCCCTCCCCTGATACTTCATTAAATTGCAAAGGTGTTTTATAGACATGACTTATCAAAGCAGTTTCAAATGAATTAAGTTAATTCCACAAAGCGTTTTAGACATTGCAGCACCTTGTTCTTTGGCACATTGTCACTTTATGAAAACCGTTGCTAAAGTAGTAAGCTGCCAAGGATAAATGCTTATCAATACAAGAAGAAATTAAGCTTGTTCCAGTATACACTGAATAACTGCATATAGTGGAAACATTCAAAACAAGTTCTATGTCTCTTCTAGCCTTTATGAAGTAGCCTCTTGGGGTAACTCTTAATACTTCTGCACAGTACCAGCTGTTACCCTCAAAACTTTGCAGTTTATTTCACAGGAATTACAACATTAAGCAATGGGATGTTAAAGGCAATAAATTGTTAAGGGATAGAGATGGACTTGTTCTCTTCCTCCTTACAAAATAGGTTTATAGGTTTGTAACTATGGGCAGGAGTGAGAATTCATGTTTCTGTATTCTTTGGTTAGACTCCTTTCCTAGACGCTTGCAAAAATAAAGCTCAGTACTTCCTTAAACCTAATAAACCAAAATAATTGGCTAGAGCAACCATTATCATATGGAATAGCAGAAATAGGAGCATACATTTCTGTTGCCATGTTTGGAACAGAGACTTGTATAAGATTTCTAACTGCTAAGGACAGTGCTCTCATTATGGAGTACTTGAGCACTGAAAACATGTTTGTTTGTTTGCTTTTTTAATTATTATTATTATTAACTATTGCTTTCTTTAAGCTGTTCTATTGTTATCTAAATTATCAGACTGTAAGACCACTCTCACTCACTTTAACCAATTTGCATTTCTTCCTTTAAAGAAAATTCTATAGCTTCAGAACACATTTACTTCATAGTACCATATAAACTACTACTGAATAGATCATCTATCAAATGGGATCACTGTCCTCTCTCAATTGTTCCAAGTAAGGCAGAGGAGAAAGTCTAGACCTGGGATACACTTGGATTTTTAAATGTTAGCTAATTTCCTAAATTCCTTAAAAAATCTACTTCCAAGGGAGCAATTTGCATTAATTTGAAGTTGATCATCTAAATTGAATCAGATTAAGTGGTTTCTAAAAAATGAAGAGAGCTCTATTGGTTATAAAATAAGACTATCTCCTGACTAGATCCTCATAAGTACTGGATGCATATAGTTAGAGGAGATGAATCCTAATTTGGTCTTTCTGTATTTGGCCTCATCTTCTACTTATTAAATAATTAATAAAAGAGCTCTCTTCTTTGTCTTATATGGGAGTTAGACATTGAAAATACACAAGGCAAATATCACAGACAAATTCAGAACAGAATAGTACATTTCTGAGTTTTGCCCCATTTGGAAACTGATATCTGTACATAATTCATTAGTCATATTCATGAGCAGAAATACAGGTGACTAAGAAAAAAAAAAAAAAAAAAAAAAAACCACTAACACAAACAAACAAACGAAAGGGAGCAGGAGCTCCCAAGAATTTAAGTAATTCAAGTTTAGGCAGTAACTGAAACTGAATTCCACAGGATATGAACATGTCTATATCCTAAAATTATCCTCAGACAGATGTAGTGCCTTTCTAAATTTAGCCATTGCTTCAAAGCAAAATTTTGAAAGAAATATGCATAGTTAAAAACCCCACAATAAACATATTTTTATTTAAATATCACACTAGAAGTACATATGAGGTTTGACTGCCTCCCAATTTCTATCAAAGTGTTGCAATATCCAAGTCAGAATGTTTGTAACAAACACATTAAGTGAGGGGCCTTTTTCTGATAGAAAGAGATAAAGTAGACTTGACATGTTGACATGACTCAGTTACTTAGCTATATACTTGATTGTTTCTGGGTACTCATGTCATTAATGGCTCTGTCCTGCTGTCGTCATTTGAGTGCAATAGGAGATTTCAAAGATTATAAGGAGAAAGAAAGGGATTTAGTTGGACAGACAGCTGAAGACATGAAGTATATTTTGGCTAGAAGAGAAGACTTAATGTGTATCATATGAACCCAATGACTTTCTGTAAAGAAAAAAAAAAAAAAAAAAGGGGAAGGGAAGGGAAGGGAAGGGAAGGGAAGGGAAGGGAAGGGAAGGGAAGGGAAGGGAAGGGAAGGGAAGGGAAGGGAAGGGAAGGGAAGGGAAGGGAAGGGAAGGGAAGGGAAGGGAAGGGAAGGGAAGGGAAGGGAAGGGAAGGGAAGGGAAGGGAAGGGAAGGGAAGGGAAGGGAAGGGAAGGGAAGGGAAGGGAAGGGAAGTAAAAGAGGGTCTATATATTGCATCTTAACAGTTTACTTTGCAATTGTTATTTGATAATAGCAATAGAAACATATTTATAATATTTCATTTACCAAAGCAATGACTGCCTTGAACCTGAACTTTCTAAGATTTTTCTGGAGTCCTACCATCTAAATTCTTATCTTGGACAATGTATAATAACCAAGAGTATTAAAATGATTTAGGAGCCATTCACAAATAATTTTCTACACATTTTTGAACTTTACATGTGATGCTTTCTTTACAGAATTCTGTAGAAAAATATAGAAATGAGAAAGAAAATACATGATTATAGTTTGAACATCTGTTTCACATAAAGAAAAAGGCATTTCCCTTCTCTAGCATTCATCCTTGTTTACCATGTAGCCTTGTTCAAATTGACCACAACATATCATACTGAGAAAATATATTTATTTATTTATTTTACTGATATTATGTTATCTTTCCTAGCCCTGGGGCAATACTTAATTGCTTTTTCTTAGAACTTCGGAAAACACTGAACTGTAAATATGCTGAAACGCATTGGAACGGTATTATTGGGATTATTGGAATGTGAGCATCATATCTGATTTCAGCACAATGTAGGCATGAAAACAACATATTTAGTCGGTCAACACATTTAGCAACTAGTAAGTCTAATGCTTACCCCACATCTTGATTTTTGGTCATGTGACTAGATAACAAAAAAAACAATGAGAAGTTTTCCTAAGTGCTGCAAAATCATTTTCATCATACACCAGAGCAAAACTGTTGAAGTGGTGTGAACTCTGAAAGGTACTACTAGAACCACATTTAGAATTACTGCAGAATGTAGGACATTGCAATTACTGACTGACTGTTGGATATATATAATATATATATTATATATATCATATCATATCATATTATATATATTACTATATATTGCTGTATTATTTGATGAAAATGTACGATGGAATAAGGACTCTAGCCAAACGTATACATTTTATTAGAAATTTATTAGCAAAATAAATATTTGTTATAACTGAGAAATAACAGATGAGTGGCAAGAGTAATTTTCTACTACATAGTTATAGATGTTACAAAGAACTTTTATTGTATATTTGCTCATTTATTTTCTGTTGTTGTTGTTACTGTTGTTCTTAGGGACCAAAGGACAAAAACATAAAAGGACATAACAGACTGTCATCATATTATATATAGCAGATAAAGATTTGTAATCGCTTTGGAGAGATACTCTACCAAAAATCCTCAGTGGGATTTTTAGTAACACTGAAAAGGAAAGTAGGAAAAGTAACAGATAGCCATCAGAGTGTGGACATTTCCCTCATGTCTGGCATTCAGTCTCTGAGTGTTTAGGCTCATGAGTTGCATTGTTAAGTGGAAATAGAGAGAATTCAAAGGGAGGCCAGATATTATCACTAAAATAAAAATAAATAAATAAATAAACTTAATTTGGCTATGTCCATTTATTATAACAATAACAATGATGATGATGATGATGATGATGACGACAATAATAATAATAATAATAATATAACTCTGAATTCCTTCAGATAACAAAGAGAAAAGGAGGAATATAGGGAAAAGAATCTTTCAAAGATGTTAAATGATTGATTTGTGTCAAATTCCAACAGCAGGAAGCTGAGAAGCTCTCTAAAGAGAGATTTAGAACTGCTCTCTTCAGTTAATGAACATGAGTTGTTGTCAGACAATGACAAGTCAGATGAAGTCCAAAGTGATATATTTAAGAGCAAATATTCATAGAAGCAGATAGTTCTCACCCAAGAGTTTTTTGAGAAATCTTAAAATAGCTTAATTACTAACAAAGATGTGCATTCAGTCACAGATAATATAATTCTAAAGGAAATACATGTAAAAATATAACTAAAAAGTCGAAAAGGAGATCACTAATAAGGAATGTTATTTTATTCCAAAATATGTTTTAGGAGCACTGTATTAGATATTTTCCTAGTATTAAAACATAGAGTTAACAAATCTCTGACTAGATTTTGCTGTTGTTGTTGTTTTCACTTTCTGAAATGATTGTGTTGAAAACTCAGGAAGAAAACAAAGAAAACAAGTCAGATTTTCTTTTGGTGGGGGGAGGGGGAGGAAATGGGTGGAGGGAGAGGTGGGCTATAGCTATAACGGGAAAGGTAAAAAATAAATAAATAGAAGAAGAGATCCAATGTGAATCATAGAATCATAGAATGGTTTGTGTAGGAAGACACCTAAAGATCATCTAGCTACAAGTCCCATGGGCAGGGACACCTCCCACTAAATCAGGTTGCTCAAAGACATGCTGTCATGACTGTGGTATCTATTCACAGTCATAATAAGGAAATTTTTAATTGAGTAGCCTTTGAAATTCTAGGGCAGAAGAGCCTCTGGAAGGACTGAAGTAATAAATAACATTCCCTTTTAAATTTCAATTGTATTCAAGTGATAGATGAAAATTTCCTAAATATTTATTAATTTATTTATTTTTATTATTATTATTGGTAATGATCTATAAAAAATATTAAGTCCCTACTTATGGTAGTTCCTCGAGGAAAATAATTAACTATATTTTCTATGAAAACACATACATTTCCTTTTCAGTAACTAAAACGAGCTAAATTTCCAACTGAAATCATAGACCCACAAACAGCATGAATGGTCATATTTAAAAACAAACTAAAAGAATTCATAAATGATGATGGAATTATACTTGCTTTCCAATTCACAGCTATGTCTAGAAAAGCATAGGAAAAAAAGTCTGTCTGGTTTTCCCTTTATAATTTAAGAATTCTCTTAATAAAAACTGAAATAAAAGATAGCTTAAAAAATAAACTTAACAAAACCTTTGAGTTTAAACCTATAAATTTTAAAAACAAAGTGAAAAAATATTGTTTGTGCAATTATTCCTGATTTATATGCCTCCTATACATGTATATAGTTCTGTACTTGTATTATATTACAGAGAATTAAAACATTTAACCATCTTGGAGCACCTGACCATAATTTTGTGGAATGGTACCTATATGATTGATACCCTTTCAGCAGAACCATTAAAACATGCTTCAGGGACTACACAGAACACAGCAGATTATTTAATCCAGTGGTTTGGGGAGTTTGTAAGGCTTAAAGCACATTATCACCAACCTTCTCCAGGTTATAATTTTTTAGCAGCAATAAATGACAAAAAAAATCCAGCAGATATACTGCTGAATTAATAGTCAACATATGCATACTTTCTTCACAGTAGGACAAAGGGATTGGCTTTTCAGTTATAAAAGATTGTGTAGTCATTCAAATATTTATTATAAACACAAAAAGTCCTAACAAGTACAATTTACCTTCTGGTTCCACTAACAGAGACTATTGATATGTACCCATTAGTTTTTATTATCTTTCCCTGGCAGTTAGTAGGGCCATTGTGTGTATTTTAACCACTTTGTGCAACAATGTGCTTTCAGTAGTATAATTACCATAAAATTAAGATATTGAATAAAAATAAACAAACAAAAAAAGTAAATGCTCTTATACCCTTGGCATTTACACATGGAAAGTCTCGGATGAGTATTGAATTACACAATAGAAATACAGTGATTATCGATGTTATAATTGTGATAGTGGAACTTGAAGCATTTGAGATGCCTTTCAGATGTCCAGAAGTTGGGCTGGGAAGTTTATATTTCCAAGACTGCATATCTGGATTATATATCTGAGAATAAATAAAATTCTCATATTCCCACTAAGACACATCCAAACATCCCATCTAAACATTTAACTATATGTGCTCCTACCCTATTTTCCATACTTTTGCAGCAACATTCAAAATGCTGCGTTCAAGCACAAACAACCAACATGGATGTCAAGACTCTCTAACAACAAGCTGTTGATGTCTTTGTCACAGTAGTCATCTGTAAAAAACAGAGGACTTCCTCGTTTTCAGGGAAACACACACAGTTAATTCCTCTGTTCCATCCTATAGGTAGGAAGAAAGGTAGTAGTTTGTGAACACATCTGTTAATGTTCCACCCATCACAGCTGAGTTTTACCTACTAAAACACTTGCATACTTGACTGTCACAGAGAAATTACAATGCTGTTGAAAATTACAATGCTGTTGAAATTACAGTGCAGTTGAAAAACAAAAACATACCTCAAAAACCCGAGGAAGAAAACTAAAATTTTGCTGGTTCTAAGGAGCCACAAGGTGAGAAATATCAGGCATCAGGATTCTGTTGAACCTCTGCTTGCCTGTCTCACTAGATAGTAATGGTTATTCTGTCTATCAGTCAAAAGTTCTGCATTATGAAAGACATACTGTAATTTATGGAAGCAATGTTATTGTATTTGAGGATGTGAAAGTCTTTATTTATTCAGAGTGATCCCGGTGCTAAAGTAGTGTTAGTGGTCACTTTCAGAGTTTGCAGGGCCAAAATGTCTAGGCATGCTCTTAAGTAGATAGAGAAAAAAGAAACATCCTAATTGTTCACTTTGGCAAAGCTACAATTATGTCTGACATATCTTTCAGACCTACTTCTGCTGCTGGGTTGAAATGAGACAGAAGTAAGATTGCTTAGATATGATGAAGAATTACCCTAGAAAAGAAAGCAGAGGACCACAGCTATTTGATGACGGGAGGTGACTGGTGATGAGTCCGGCAGCTTGATTATTACTGTTTAAGAGGTTTCTTTCAAAGAATGGCCAGAGGTAATAGCTACATCATGGATGTAAATGTACCACAGGTATTAGGAAAGTAGCAGGAGAAGGAGTAGTAATGAATCTTTAAAAACATTCACACAGCTTCAGCAACCACTGATGTCTAAACTTGGTGATGCGAAGATGTCAGAATGAATTACGTAATTACTGCTCCATGTTGTCCTATAATGTCATCTCACTAAAAAGTAGATTTTTTATTTTTATTTTTTAAGCATTACCACTTTGAGCCTTTTCAGTTAAACCACCTCTGTGGTTTAAACTTTATTTTTAAAGTTATGCATTGTCCAATGCATAACTTACATGTATATTGTAGAGCATTAAGCATGTCTGTGAGCAATTTACCAAATAAGGGGTCATTAAAAATAACAGGCTTTCTGCTTGGAAAGGAAATCAGAGCTGTTTTTTGTTTGTTTGTTTGTTTCCCTTTTTCAAGAGAATTTACTCCTTTTTCCCTATCATTCAAAAAAAAAAAAAAAGAAAAAATAAAAAAGTGTTTGCGCTAAGTATATATATATATACTTACTTATTCTTATTTATTTTATTTATTTATTTATTTATTTATTTATTTATTTATTTTGGGGGGGGGGGAGAAGAGGGTGGGAGAGAGAGGTGTTGTCTTTTTTTTTTTTTTTTTTTGGAATTGACTACATTGACTGATGAAAAGAAAACTGTCACTGTAGTTCTATCACTGTAATTCTTAACTCTTTCCAGAAATTTGAAAGTTATTTAAAAAATACTATATAACAAGGAAAAACATAAAAGCAGAAGTAAGTGAAACACCAGTGAAAACACTTCTTCCATTCTAAAGCAAAAAGTGAGAAAAATAAAATAAAATAAAATGTTTTAATATGTATTTTGTAATTGCAGAGTCATCTCCAATGACTGCAAAAATATTAACAAATAAAAAGGTCTCATTTTTCCCTAGAAAGTACATAATATATATGTGACAGAGTTCTACACTCACTTTCTTAATCTTTTTAAACACTGCAAAGGAAAAAAATAAAAATAAATAAATAAATCAGTGACTTCAAAACAAATAAAAAAACAAACACAACAACAACAAACAGAAAACACTGTAACGCATGTTCAGAGAAAAATAATGGAAGTAAACATTGTTAGTAGAAATTTTGCATGGTTATTTGGCGCTGTGACATTGGATCTAAAATGGAAAAAGATAGACAAGATACACCTGGGGGGAAGGAAGTTCCTTTTCTTACTTCTAAATCATCTGAAATTCTTTCTCAGCAATCCTCTCCTTCATAATTAGTTCAATGCTCACCTGTGTATGTAAAGGAAGGGAAAAAAATTATTTATTTATTTATTTATTTATTTATTATTTTTAAAGCTGGAAAACCATAAAAGAGCATTATCACATTCTTCAGCAGAACAATCTTGACTGGCTGTTTCAAGGTGAGTGACATTACTTCAGTTGGTGGTCATAAAAGTGATATACTTAGAATCAACTGTCTGTAATGGCTTGAAATATGAAGAGTTCGTCTCGAATGATTTTTGTCTTTGTAAGTAGGTTTTAGCAAGAAGCCTCTGCAGAAGTTAAATTCATGGCTGCAGCTGACCCTGGTGCCTATGTTCAGGACTTTTTTATTTTTATTTTTATTTTTATTTTTATTTTTATTTTTATTTTTATTTTTATTTTTATTTTTATTTTTATTTTTATTTTTATTTATTATTTTTATTTTTATTTTCATTTTCATTTTCATTTTTATTATTTTCCCTTGAAGATCAATCTGGCTTCTTCTCTGACTATCATCAGGCTGCTAAGTGCATTTTCCATGGTCTGCCTTTGGTTTCTCCTTATTAGTTTGTGAGACCTAGGTTATGAATACTGACAACAATGGTCAAATAAATATAGTCAAGAAAAGAATAGCCTCTTCTCACCTTTTACCTTCCTACCCCATGCTCATCATTTCAGAAAACAACTCTACACAACCTAATCCAAATGAAAAAAAAAAGTAATTCAAAAATGTAAGCTTAAGGTGTGGGTTACTTTCATTGAAATGCTTCTGAATGTTTCCACAGACTTACAAGAACCACATAACTTTCCTACTGCAACTTGGCAATTGAATTCCAGTCTGTAAGAAATGTATAACAAATAGAGCTGAGGGGTAACTCTAATTGCTTTCTCTGCTTTTAAACAGGAAGACGTAGGGGCCAGAATGATCTGATGAGAAATCTCAGTTTTCTAAGTTCTTTGTTCAGCCTGGAGAAAAGGAGGCTCAGGGGCGACCTTATCGCTCTCTACAGGTACCTTAAAGGAGGCTGTAGAGAGGTGGGGGTTGGTCTGTTCTCCCATGTGCCTGGTGACAGGACAAGAGGGAATGGGCTAAAGTTGCACCAGGGGAGTTTTAGGTTGGATCTTAGGAAGAACTTCTTTACCGAAAGGGTTGTTAGACATTGCAACAGGCTGCCCAGGGAAGTGGTGGAGTCACCATCCTTGGAAGTCTTTAAAAGACTTTTAGATGTAGAGCTTAGCAATATGGTTTAGTGGGGACTGTTAGTGTTAGGTCAGAGGTTGGACTCGATGATCTTGAGGTCTCTTCCAACCTAGAAATTCTGTGATTCTGTGATTCTGTGATTTATTATAAGTATATCTTCCCTGAAACAGTATTTTTTTATTATTATTATTATTCACAAATCTGTCTGGGAGATGGGACAAGAGATGGGTATGTCCCATCTGGGAGATGGGTATGTCCCATCTGGGAGATGGAACAAGAAATACTCAAAAGACAGTTGTGTCAGAAGTTATTTTCCACATGCTCCAGGAACCTCCTAGACTGTTTCCTCTTTTCTGTGTTCTATTTCCAGCAGACACCTGGTAAGTTGAAGACCCCTACAAGAACAAGGGCTAGTGATTGTGAGACTTCTAGCTGCTTATAGAATATTTAATCTGCCTCTCCTCCTGGTTTGACAGTCTATAACAGACTCCCACCATGACATGATCCTTGTTGGCCTTCTCCCTGAATCTTTCCCATAAACATTCAACCCTGTCGTCACTATTATTAAGCTCTAAACAGTCAAAAATCTCCCTAACATACAGGGATACCCACCTCTCCTCCTCCCCCCAGTCTCTCCTTCCTAGCTTTACCCTTCTGAAGAGTTTATAGCCATACATTGCATCACTCCAATCATGTGAGTCATCCCACCATGTTTCTGTGACGGCAACTATATTATAGTTTTCCTGTTGCACAGTGCCTTCCAGATCTTGTTTGATGCCCATGCTGTACACGTGTATATGCACTTCCATTGGCCTAGTGATCCCATCACCTTTTCAGGAAAAGAAACCCTAATTCCTAAGGATGAGATAAATTTAGTATAAATTGAAATAGTTTTGTTGTTGTTGTAGTTGTTGTTGTTATTTTCCCCCCATACTGATACTGTCTATATCAGTTCTGTGTTGACATGTTACTAACTACTTAAACATTCCTAAATGTGTGAAGAAAATAAAATATCCCTGCATTTGAAAGATAATATTGATATTCTTGGACATACCAAAGTGTATTTCCAAATACCATTTTTTTTTCCTGCACTTGGATATCAGAGGTGTATCTACCACAATGAGTCCTCATACTAAGTGGAAATTTCTAGATATTCATTTAATAGCAATGAGTATCACAGCAAACAACCTATTTAACATCGTTGTTAAATTATGTTAGGCATTATATAGGCATATATAGATAGGTATTATACATAATACTATGTATGCAATAAATCCTTGCCCTCATACATATAATGTGTAATGAAGACAAAAAAAATATATATGTTCTAATGATATGATGAAACAGCCCAAAGACAAACAACAAATAGAATAAAGGAGATGAAAGTAGGCAACTAAAAATTAAATTTCAGAAAGCCTATGAACTTACTTGGAAGTTATATTTAAAAATTGGAAGACATACACATGGCTGTAAGCATACACACAGAGAAAGTCCATAATTGCTATTTGATTTTTTTTCATTATTATTGTTATTATTTTCTTATTCAGCATTATCTAGAAAATACCTAAAATTCAAGTACAAGAATAAAAAAGAAGCTTATTCCATTATTTTATCAAATTTAACTTGGAACAGTAAACGTAATTTTAGAAAAGAATCTCATCAAACCAAAATGTAATTATGTATCAGCTAAATAAGATCATCAACTACAAAGGAAAACTCAAGTGAGAGGCAAGGGTGAAACATTCATTACCCATCAGACTCATGCACATATGGGGATGACATAGCAAAAGGATTATGATTGCTCTCAATTTCCAGACAGAAACAATCTCAGAAGGTGCAGCACAATTGTTAAGATCTGAAGATCTGAAGCAATCAGACATAAATAATGGAGTATGAAAATTAATGTATTTTAAGTAATAAGGGAAGATGGCATAAAATAGAAGGTAAAGTGCATATTTTAGGAAGATTCATTTGAGAAGTGCTATATATGCTATAGCATTTCAGTGTTAAGGGTAACAACAGTAGCTTTATTATTAGGCGCAATCCATAAGTTTTTACTAATACAAAAAAAGTACGATGCTTTTTATTATATTGATACAGTCATTGAAGACAGGGCATGCAGCTGAGGTACCACAAACATTTGTTATCAGTGAAAAAATAAAAGATAAGGAATAAAAACTATTTCACATAAGAACTTCAACTCCGGAGAAACACTAAAACCTATACTCAAAATACACCAGATATTGATCATAAGAGGAATAAACTGATCATTAAAGTACTGATAAGATTGTGTCAGGAAAAAATAAGCCTTACTGAGAAACATCATTCATGTTCAAAGTTTCCAGAGACTCAGGAGAGCACTCTGACTCATAAGTGCTGTAGTCTAACTTGGTGAGTGAGCCAACTAGGGAAGGTATTTCACTGAACCTTTTGCTTGTTAACAGAGAATGACTTGTGGGTGATTTGAAGACTGGAGACTGTCTCAGGAATTAATAGAGCTTTTGATTCTTGGAAAACTAAAGATGAACTGCCACCCTAGACTTCTGGAGGGCAGGCTTTGGCCTGTTTAGGAAACTGGTTTGGCAGAGTCCCTTGGGAGGCAGTCCTGAAGGGCAAAGGAGTCCAGGAAGGCTGGACACTCTTCAAGAATGAAATCTTAAAGGTGCAGAAACAGGCCATCCCTGTGTTCTGTAAGACTAGCCTGGCTGAACAGAGAACTTTGGCTAGAACTAAGAAAGAAAAAGAGAGTTTATTACCTTTGAAAGAAGGGTCAGGCCACTCAGGAGGACTACAAAGATGTAGTTAGGATACACAGGGAGAAAATTAGAAGTTTCATAGCCCAGATAGAGCTTAATCTTGCTACTTCCGTTAAAGACAAGAAAAAAAAAAAAAAAAAAAAAAAAAACTTCTATAAATACAAAAGGAGGACTAAGGAGAATTTCCATCCTTCATTGGATGTGGGGGGAAACATAGTGACAAAAGATGAAGATAAGGCTGAGGCCTTTTTTTACCTCAGCCTTTAAAAATAAGACCAGTTTTCTCTGGGTACCAAGCACCCTGAGCTGGAAGATGTGGATGAGGAGCAGAATGAAGCCCCAAGAGGAAATGTTTAGCACTTAGATGCACACAAGTCTATGGGACCAGATGAGGTCCACCAAAAGGTATTGAGAGGGATGGCAGAAGTGCTCACTTAGCCATTTTCCATCATTTATCACCAGTCCTGTCTATCAAGGCAGGTCCCACTTGACTGGCAGCTAGAAAATGTGATGCACATCTACAAGAATGGATGGAAGGACCAGGGAACTGCAGGCTTGTCAATCTGACTTTGGTGCCCAGGATGTTTATGGAGCTTGAGTGACATCAACACGTGCACACAGGGCAAACAGATGATCAGGTTCAGTTAGCAAAAGTTTATGAAAGGCAGGTCCTGCTTGACTAACCTGATTTCCTTCCATGACAAGGTGACATTCTGAGTGGATGAGGGAGAGGCTGTAGGTGTTGTCTACCTAGACTTCAGTAAAGCTTTTAACACTGTTTCCCACAGTATTCTCTTGGAGAAACTGTCTGCTCATGGCTTGGATGGGTGTATGCTTTGTTGAGTAAAGAACTGGCTGCTTGGCTGGGTTCAAAGCGTCATAGTGAATGTAGTTAAATCCAGCTGGAGGCCAGTGACAAGGGGCGTTCTCTAGGGATCAATATTGGGGCCAGTTCTCTTTAATATCTTTATCAATGATCTGGATGAAGGGATTGAGTGTACCCACAGTAAGTTTGCAGATGACACCAAGCTGGGCGGGACTATTGATCTTCCTGAGGACAGGAGGGTTCTACAGAGGAATCTAGATAGACTGGATTGGTGGTCTGAGACCAACTGTATGAGGTCAACAAAGCTAACTGCCAGGTCACACACTCAGGGAACAACAACCCCATGCAATGCTATCAGCTGGGAGAAGAGTGGCTGGAAAGCTGCCCAGCTGAAAATGACCTGGGGGTATTGATCAGTAACTGGTGAAATACGAGCCAGCAGTGTGCTCAGGTGATCAAGAAGGCCAGCAGCATCCTGGTTTATATCAGAAACAATGTGTCCATCAGGACTACAGAAGGGATTGTCCCCCTGCATTCAGCACTGGCAAGGCTGCACCTCGAATATTGTGTTCAGTTTTGAACACCTTGCTACAAGAAAGACACTGAGGAGCTGGAACATGTCCAAAGTCAGACAATGAAGCTGGTAAAGGATCTAGAGAACAAGTCTTACGAGGAGCAGCTAAGGGAATTGGAGTTATTTAGCCTAGAGAAAAAGGAGGCTCGGGGTAGACCTTATTGTACTTTAATTACCTTAAAGGAGGTTGTAGAGAGGTTAAGGTCCGTCTCCTCTCCCAAGCAACAAGAGATAGAAATGGCCTCATATTGTGCCGGGGAGATTTAGGTTGGATATGAGGGAAACTTTATTCACTGAAAGGGTTGTGAAGCATTGGAACAGGCTGCCCAGGGAAGTAGTTGAGTCACCATCCATGGAGGTATTTAAAAGATGTGCAGATGTGTTACTTAGGGACATGGTTTAGTGGTAGACTTGGCAGTGCTAGGTTAACAGTTGGGCTTGATGATCTTAAAGGTCTTTTGAAGCTAAATGATTCCATGATTCTACGAATTATTTTTAGAAGCAATCTTCAGAATATAGGCAGGATAAGAGAAACAGCAATGTTTCCTTAGTTTTTATTGGTACTCTTCCTCCAGTATAGTGAGTTTATGTCCAAGATGGTATGTGTTTAACAGATTGCTTCAGACTCTGAGTCATTAATCACTTCCTAGGAGACTGGTATGCTACATAGAATTTAACAGTTTAATTCTGTAAGTGATTAACATTAAACTTTTAAGATGTGAGATGACAGAATCATCAACACACTCTTCAAGTTATTGTCATCCCTACTGATTCCTTGATTAATCTCTTAAAGTGATGCTTAATTTCTTGAGGAAACAGAATCAGAGAAAAGGTTTTCTTTCTGTGTAGTCAGTACTAAACAAGCCTTAAAATTGAGCTTCTCATCCTAAAATTAGCTACAAAAAATCCTGCATTTTCTGGCCATCATGTCTTTCTGCTGATGAGAGTGTCTAACATGCATATTAGTGGATAAAGAGGATAGTGAACATTAAAGTTCTTGTAATTTTGACTTTATTTATATATATATATTTAAAACAGCTGATCACAATGTATTTTTCTGCTCCCAGCACCATAATGCATTTCTCCAATGGCTGTTGATGTTTAATGAAAGAAAATTTCCATGAACTTCCCTTAAAAGTGATGTCAACCTTGGTTATTTAGAAAAATCTTTAGTTATCTATACATACTTCATTAGTTATCTATACATACTTCATCACTTCTAGGAACAGTAAAGGCCAAACAGGGAGCAATAGCTTCTAGCTTTCTTATGTATTTATTTATATTTTGTAGGTAGAGACATTCTGTTATTTCAATGTTTAAAGTAAAACTATTCGTTTTTATTTCTGTAAAAGTCAGATTCTGAATCTGACAATCTTTAAATCTCACAGTTAAAGGACACAAAAAACACAGCAAAAATAAAGTAGAGTGAAGTATCTTTTTATTATTTTATTATTATTTTTTTTTTTCCATAGAGGGAAATAATAACAGTTGTGGACAAACATTCTGAATAGTTTTGAGCTCCCAGTGTTCTAATCAAGAGTGCAAGTTATCAGTGCCTTTGATTGCATTTTTACCCTGCATTCATTTAAAAGTGCCTCTAAGGAGACCTCAGCTGATGTTTTCTGGTTTTCCTATTTTTTATTTGTAATCTTGTTTCTACTTCCAATACTGTCCTTCTTTACTTTGTGTGTGTGTGTGTAGTCCCATTAGCAACCCCCACTAGACTAGTCTTCAGAAATAGCAAGTTATGTGCTGTGTTTTGGTTTTTAATATCTTCAGAACTTTATAGTGTCCTCAATTTTTCAGTCACAAATACATCATTAAACCTTCAAAAATATTAATTTTCCACTAACTTTTAGCAATTTCTTTGTATTTCTGTAATTTCTGTGCAGATGCAATACCACTGAAATGACTTGGCCTCAAGATAAATGTATATTTCTCTTAGTCACTCAGCCAGCATCCTACAAAACGTACATGACTATGCTGAACTGTTTACTGGTTCTTTCTATCACGCAGTGTACACAATAGATGCAACGGTAAGGACTGCAGATAGTTTCCACCAGTAAGCAGCTTTTCCCAACTGTGTGAGACATAATTACATTTTTGCTAATTTTCTAATTTGCATGGAAAAAAAAATATTTATCTTTGATTTGTAGAAAAGACCCTCCAATACACAGTGGTTAAATTACTTTTCTAAGAGTGATTTACCAATAAAAAAATAACTAGACATGTATCAAACATGGAAATGAAAATGCTTGTATTTCTAATACATGAGACAACTCCAATATCTTCTTATTTCTAAGTCTAGAGGCTGTTTAATTACCAACTCTGGTGAAATAGATTGAGAGTTCTTGGTGTTGTCTATCAAGTGTTGGATAGATCTTCCACCCAAAAGGTGGCTTTTCCCATCATTTCTTTCATTTCTGGATTGAATGTTTAAATGTTTAATTTTCTGAATTCGTGGCATCACCACTCTTCTGTACAGATCACCAAGTATGAAAAGCACCAGGCCTCTTCACATCAGAAGACTTCTCAATGTGGCTAGGTATCCAACTACTTAATATTATTAACACTTGGACACACAGAGCTTGTGAGGATATAATTCCAACATTATTATTACCGTCATACACTGTAATTTACACTATGTAATTTACAATGTTACTTACACTAAACACTTTTCAGATCTAGCATCAGTAACTTCTTTGTTCATTTATTTTGATTCCTTATATAATCCCTCTTAAAAAGAAAACAACAACTCTAAGGAAGAGAATGTCTGCTTGCACAGTGTTAAACAAGTTGTGGACTCAAACCTTCTTTTAGTGACAGACTTCCAAAATTATTAATAACAATCAAACTACTGTGCAGTCACCTTCAAAACTCATTTTCAAATAAGCAGAACAAATTTTAAAGTACGTACTGCAGGATTCCTTTATTCATTTGATGTAAAGTGCACAATACTTTGTTTTTGTTTTAGTTTTGGTGGAGTTATATTAAGGTGTACTTGGCCATTTGCTAGAATAGCTATGTTTTTTTGTTGGTGGTGGGTTTTTTCTGTTTGAAATCAACAAAAGTCATATTCTAATACAAACTAAATCTCATTAAACAGATGTGACACAAGCATATGAAAGAGAAAAGATATTTTGATCAACAAATATCTTCAAAATACTGAGCAGGTTTCTACTGTAAATTAAAAGGCCAGAAATGCAAAGGCCACTGGGAAGCACTCAGAATTTACTATATGGATAGAGGGATGCTACTCTCCAAATAAATACTTCAGGGATGTTGTAACAGCATCTGTTTTCCTTTTGTTTGTCTGAATTTATTTATAGAATTCACCACAAACCATTTGCATGCTCATGCATATGTATATTTCAACCTTCACTATTCATGTTCAGTTTCATTCAGTGTCATACAGAATTGTACAGTATTCTTTTTCCCCCGTTGACTCCCTGGTCTATAATGCTAAGAATCCACTCCAAAAGATTTCATCATTGGGACTGCTTAAGTACATTCAATTTCTTTTTACAGGGATTAAATGCAGTGCTAAACCCTAGATATCTCATAAGTGTTTCTTTGTTTCTTTGTTTTTCAAAGGTAGCTGGAACTTTGCATCTTTTCTTGGAAAGTCACTGCTGACTATGGTCAAGTCAAGTGCACAGTAACTTTTTTATTCGGAAAAATAAAAATCAAAAGAAACATTTCAGACATTAATTGTAAACATTTCAACATTAATTGTAAAGTGAGTTTTATTTCTAAAAAAGATATACTTGCAGAAAGAGAAACAGAAAGCTGAACATGTTATGAAGGGCAGACTAAACAGGTCAAAAGGTGCAGTTTTCTAGTTATTTATCATTCTTTGAAAGTTATCTGATATGTGTCAGTGGTATGGATCACTCCATACCAAACTCAAGATGAAGATTTCTGGAAAATGCTGCATTTCTTCTCTATTAGGTAGTATAGGGAAAAACAGGTGTGGTTGATCTAGGCTTGGAAAGACTTGGTATCTTTCCAGCTGAGAGTTATTGCACAGAAAAGACCTTTGGACAGTCTATACTTTTAACAGTGCAAATTATTCTGAAATGTGTAAAGTAGTCATCTCAAGAATTTCTCTAACTTTCCCAAATGTTTTGAAATTCCTATTCCAAGGCTGACCTTCAAAATGAATCAGTGGAAGGAATTAAGTGAACACAGCAAGGGACAGAATATAAGATTCCATATAAAAGTGTAAATCTAAAATACAAATACAAATAGTCTTGGCCATTGAAAAATTTGAGATCCTGACAAAGCATCTTTGTTCATCTGACAGAGCATCTACCATCTACAGCTAAATAACTTGGGAAACCTAGAATTGAAATATGAAAACACTTATGCAGTAATGACTTAATTTCAATTTAGTCAGGGCATGAAATAATATGTCAATAGCCCAATAGTATTGGGCTTACATATCAAAGGTTTGGTAGCAAGGGGCTGCAGGGGTGACGTCTGTGAGAAGACTCCAGAAGCTGCCCCATATTAGATAAAGGCCAGTTGTAGCCAACATTTCCAGAGGGACCCACTACTGGCCAGAGCTGAGCTAGCTTTCCCAGCTGCTGTACTTCAGCTTTATTTTATTTATTTCCTTTTCTTAAATATGCCCTCACAGAGGCTCAAACAACATTGCTTTTTGTCTCAGCTCTGTCCATTGACCACCTGACAACCAGGCCAAAACCCGTGTCTCCTCTTACTCACTGGCTACTCCAGCTTTAAGCTTGCTAGCGAATACACACACACCATTCACACCAGGTTGGGGAAAATATAGACACTCGCACCCTCCCCACACAGCAGTCAGTACTGTGCACACAGACTGTAACCCACAGTTCACCCACTCCAGGGGGTGGTGCCACAGTACGTGGGCACCTACACCCCCAATCTGACACCAGTAGCTGGCACCCAGTTCAGTCGTGCCACTGCCACTCTGGGCTCAAAATTCGTACAACCGTTTAAGATCTGTGGTCCCTCCAGCTACTGATGCCAGGACCCTCACTCACTCTAGTAGCTGGTACCACAGTCCATGGGCACCTACACCATCCTGACTACAGTATCTGTCACTCACACACTCGGGTCCCACGAGTGACTTGTGGGACCTGCTGAGACCCCCTACCACACACTCCAGTAGGTGGCAGCACAGGCCAGAGGGCCCTTCTCCCATTTTGTTCCAGTAGTTGGCAGAGGTTCACTCACCCCCATCCAGATCTCACTAGGTAGCTGGCATATAGTCCTTGCAGCTCACATACACACAGGAGAGAGAATGCAAATACACAGAGAGAGTTAGGGAAATGATTTAATGTGAGAAAGATATGAGAAAACAGGACTGTGGTGATCAGGTGCAGGGCTCAGACAGACAAATATATTTACCAGCCCTGTTTTACATATGGCTGGCCCTCTTATGCCCGTTGCTACCTATTCTCCCTCTTTGTTCCTCCTTCTCCTCCTTCTCCCTGTACACCTTCCATGGTTTTGCAGAGCTCTGCAGTTTTGCCATCATCCCAGTCTTGGCCCCCTTAGTTCACTGTCTTTATCAATTGCAAGGTTCATCCTTCCTCAGTGGCATCTGCACGTTAGCCCGCCATTTAGAGTGACTGAGAGGTTTGTTTCTTGTGATTCTGTCTCACCTTAGAAGTCCTCAATCAAATAAACCTGCTGGAATAAATATTCCTGTATTCTCACACACCCTCATCAGTTAGTATGACTGACCAGACTTAGTTCCCATCACTTCCTCCCTTTCTTATTAGCCATGTTGCCTTGGAAAAAGGCTCTTGACCAGACACTCCTAAAGGAACAGACACTCCCCTTCTACATACCCTTACAATAAGTAAACTTCAATTCTTTTATTATCCATAACTGCTTAAAAATTGATTTTCTAATTTAGCAATCAGACACCTCTGTATGCTGTCACTGTTGCTCTCTATGTATTCCAGAGCAGTTTATTCCCCAGTGATTCCACTTTTTTTTTTTTTTTAAATATGTATTATTTTTGCCAAATAATGTTTCTGGTGCCTTGATCAATTTCCTATCAACTTGCAGGTTGTGGAGGAAAATGGTATGATAAAGAAACACTAGAACACAAGGTGCTTTCAGGAAGAAAAGAAACATTATGGAAGCAAATAATCCATTTTAGGTTTGCAAAATATCCATACACAGTTCACTATCCCATATAAACTGTCATACAGCTTTGCAAATGTTCCTGTATCCCATACCCTTCCTGCTAGTTAGATTTCTAAGCAAATTTCCTCTAAGGGAAATTTGGTTTACAAATCCTTTTCTGTTAGGATTTCTGTTCTGTATTATTATAATAATTTTTATTGTTATTTTCTAGTCACTTTTTTAGCTTTTCAGATAAATCTGAATTATTTCTCTGCTTCTCTTCCGCAAATAGATCTGTGTAGAAGAGCTCTGGTGCTCTGAAGCCACAGATTACTCTGAAAAGAAAGGACTTTCCATGTCAATCTCTGATAAACAATTGGGATCTGTACAATAGTCACTCCAAGTGATGTGCACACCAATCCTACCTAAGCACTTATGTTATGTAGGGAGCATCAAAATGAACTCTGTGCAATTAAAATAAGCTTCATTTCCAAGGTTTTATCCTAAGAAATGAATTTTAATAAAGAATACATGCTATTAAAGTTCAGTTTATGCTTAAGTGTTTTCCTAACTGAAACAAGACAGATCAGAAGCCTTTTCTATTTATTTGTTTCACCACTTATCTGTGCTCCAAGAATAGTCACTTTTATTTTATTATTATTTTATTTGTTTTTTAGTTCTGTCTTTTTTTTTTTTTCCTTTAAAAGGAGATTTCTCTGTATATGCCAAAATGCAAGGCAACTTTGATAAGAGGATTTTAGATGATACTATGTTACATTAATAATTCATTAGCTTCATTATTAATGCATATTATACACATTTATATGCAGATTCTAGGACTATATCTCCATACTTTCTGAAATAAAATGCTAGAAAGAGTTTTACATATTTTTAAAATTAAATAAATAATGATATTCCCAGAAATCTTTGTTCTAAAATTGATTGTAACTTAACTTCTCATATGCTCATGCAGAGTTAATAGCGTGTTAACAGAATAAAGCCTTTTTCCTAGTACTACAGATAACATTTCTTATGTGTGAAAAGATAAATATGAATAAACAGAAGAAAAACCCTTTCCTAGTTCCTCTCTCTACTATTTATAGAACAGCACCTTGTAGAAATTATTCAAAATCAATTCATTCCCATGTAAAGAAGACTGTTTCTGAAATTGCCAAGGTCAGGGATATGTTAGATTATCTGATGTGTGCTTGCCAGTCACATAGACTATTCTAACAGCTCCTACGGCTTATAAGGTACTTTAGGAGTCCAGTTTTAAAGTAAAGCAAGTAGAGGTGAAAATATATTCAGGATATATTCCGTACCATAATAGGTGAGGAAGCCATACAAATATACTAGCTAGGCACAGTTAATACAGCATCAGGCAGGAGGGCCGCTCTCTGATATTGAATTTGTGGTTGCTCTGGAAACTCGTATCCCACCAACATACTGTGCATAGAAAGCTCCCACAGGAGCAATTTAGCCATTTATTTTCTATAGCCTGTATTAACCTTTGACTTAAAGTCTGAAGGAGCCTTACTAGATTTACAGCTTTGTCCTCTAGCTGTGACCTACAGGATAACAGAAGAACTGTTAATAACATCAGTTCAGCAGTGTCAATATCATTCAAACCTTACAGGCACATGCATAAATGCTTGATAAAAGAAAAAGAAGAAAACAAACAAACAAACAAACAAAACAAAACAAACAGAACAAAACAAGCAAACAAACAAACAAACAAACAAAAAACAGACAGAGAGAGAAATGGAAGAGTAGAAGAACAGCAACAACAACAGCAGCAACAACAACAACAAAAACTAAGTTCTTCTGTTTGCAGATTTGACAGATAACTACATGTTGCAGAATTATAATTCTGACTTCAGTTCCGTGAATCTGGAAGGTCTGAATTTGAAAGGAGTAGAATCTTTAAGATACCTATATTATTTCACAGTGTTCTGATTGGCATCATTAATACAAAACACAATGACCTTAAATTATATATATATATATAATTATTTTTTTCTAGATATAATGTTGACATCACTAAGCATATAAGAAAAAAAAAAAAAAAAAAACATAAGAAAAATAATAAAGAATTAGTTTCCAGTTCTGAAACTATGGGCTGATGAACACATTTAATATGATCATGTCATTAAAATCTTTAGGATATGTAGATGCTGAAAGTTAAGCACATGCGTAAGAGTTTGTAAGATTGTTGATTTACAGAATCACAGAATTGTCTAGGTCAGAAGAGACCTCAAGATCATCGAGTCCAACCTCTGACCTAAATGTCAAATGACCTAAAGGTCATTTACTACATTTAACATGTAGTTTCATGGCAGTGTATTACAGTTCTGTTTTTCTTTACAAAATGAAAGTTAAATATAATGTGAAGATAATAAACATTAGCAAAACTCACAGAAGGGACTTTCCAATCATGTCTTTTGTAAAATCAGCATGAAAAAAAAATCTACGTACATTGTTTTTGTGGCACCACTTTCTGTGTTGCATATTGTGATTATATTTAATGACCTATTTAGCATTGCAGCAGTGAAAATTGCTATTGCTTGTGGTGATACTTCAAAGATAAAAAAAAAAAGTAAATTTTATATGATATTCTGTCAAATGTCTTTTGCAGTGACCAACTTAATATCACTTAATACAGGATTTTCATGTTCAAGTTGTCAGTTTGATAGGGTAAGATTGAAAAAATGCACAATGATTAAAAAGTCTTTAGGATCTTTTAGCCTCCTGGCTTTATTGAAAGAATTACCAAAGTGACATAGTGTCTTAATAAAGAGTCAGATTTATTAGGGTTGAAATCTTTATTCTATTGTATTTAATTAGCTTAGTCTCCAGAGAGAATCTTGTGGCAGAGAAATCTCTCTGTGGTACAAAAACCTGAACAACCACATTCTGTAACAGTGAGGTAAAAGAAAATATTAAAAAATAATTCTCTAAAAAACTGACTTAGACACCACCACCACCCCAAAAACAAACAAACAAGCAAACAAACAAAAACTAACAAACAAAACAAAACAAACAAACAAATAATAATAATAAAAAAAAACAAACATGGTTCTGTGTTTTATTGGCTGTGCCCTAACATTATGTTTTACTGTGGAGTGACTTCAGCAAAAACAATATTGAATAATATATCTCTGCTATAAAAGGATATTTTCAAACACTTTTAAATAGCCCACATCAGTGGTTAACATTTGCCAGTCTCTGGAAGGAAATTTTAATTGAGCTAACAGGAGAAAAATAAAATAAAATAAAAAAATCCTTGCCTCTATGCATTTTAAAAATAGTGAAATATAATAGCCTAACTTTACATTCTTTCTTTATTCGAAGATTATGTTTAGTACATTGTGTTTTTATTCCCTCTTCACATATCTATTTCCCTTTGTTAATGTTACGAATCCCCTATTTCATCTTTAGGTGGCATTGGACATAATATATTGATGTAATTTAACATAGAATCCAGAAAAGGAGAGTCAGAGAAGCCAAGAAAAATTGTAGCTTTGCCTTAGGCTCAGCAAAAGAAAATACGATCCTCTGCAACTCACCAAGGTCATGGGTCTTGTGATTTCCCAGTCCAAGGAAATCCTTGTCCTATGCAAGGATCGATACATAAAGTATTCTGTATTATTATTATTACTATTATTATATTTTTACTGTATTTTTAAAAGTATGTTTCACATATTTTTCTACATATTCCTTTTACATTTAAAATAACAGAAATAATAATAGTTAAAAAAACCTTTACTGGCATACACTCATTATCACTTCACACCAAGTTCAACAGATATCTTACCAGATACTGGTAAGCTACTTTCATCTTAAAGGCCTCAAAATGATGTTTGCAGTTTGTGACCACTACACCCTTTCCATAGTTCTGCGGAAGAGATAGGAAGATCATAGATTGCACTCTTTCTGCCCTGTTGACAGAGGCACTGCACTGTACTTGAGAAAAAGCATGCACTGTATGTAGAGTATGTATTAGGTACACCTGAATTACTTTGCCGATATAGGTATGTGTGGTTTCACAGATATCTTTCTGAGCACCAGTAGAGCCCAGGATGAGTGTACTTTTCTAACCTGGAGGGGAAAGTGGCACTCTTCAGTTTTCATTGAGAGTTGCCCAATACAGCAAATGTCAGTTACAACTTCACCCTTTAAAAAATTTTGAAATCTGTCTAATGTAGTACCATAAAGAGGTTCCAAGGAAATTTCAAACAAACCTGTCCAAGAATTAAAAGTAACTACTTCAGGAGTGCTGCAGAAATGCTAACTGCCTTTGCCTCTGAATGTTATTCCACTACTGCTCTGTGTGGATACCTAACTTGTTCAGAAATACTTTATGTATTCCAAACATACTAAATTATGTGAGGAAACAAGCACTTAGATTTTCCATTCATTTTCTAAGTACTATTCTGAAGTAATTAAAAATTAACACATTAATTTTACTAACTTTTTTTTTTTTTTAATGTGTGTGTGTGTGTCGTCAGGATGACAGTTTTAAATTTAAATTGAAGAAAATGTTTTCTGTATTTTTCCAAATAAATTTCATTTAAAATGAAACATGCCAGAAAATAAAATTAATAGATCTTCAAATAGACAAAATATTTCTCCTAGGTATGCATCCTCTAGGGCTGATGGTCTGGTTTGAATTTTGTATAGCTCTAGTTTTAATTTAGTATAGCTATTTTATAACAAAAATCAGGAAATCAAAAGATCCATACTAACTTTCAGTGTTTGGAATCCCTGTAGTGAGTAAAACGTTTGGATCTGCTGCAGTAATTGTGAAGCTCTCATTTACTATTTCTATATATATAATACATATATACAGTTTCACCCACTGCTATTTTTTTGTTCAGTTAATTTGTTATTTGATCGCATTTGACCACTGCTAAGTTGCAAAACAAAGTTAGAATAAAAAAGCTTTAATGCTTCCATTTTATTTTTTAGACTTTTACAGGAATGGTCATGGAGCCCCATGGAAAAGGGAACAGATAGCACTCAGTTTCCAACCACGACACTGAAATTAATACTACTTTAGTAGGATTTTCTGACTGAAATGTTTCAGTGCAGGACTATGACTCTTCTTCCTCCTCCCCCCCCCCCCCCCCCTTTTTTTTTTTTTAACAAAAATCCCTTTTATAAAAGATTTTAATACTAGCTTTGAGGATACCTTTTAAAAAAGAACAGTAATAAATAGGACTAATAGTTCAGCCAATTTCATTCTTTTAGCATATGAATAATCTATGAATAATCTTTAAGGTCCTTTTCAACCCAGGCCATTCTATGACTCTATGACTCTGTGACTCTATGATTCTATGATTAATACATGATGAAAACTGAGACAAAAACACAGGAACACAGACCTCTGTCAGCAGAGGTCTCAACCTAGTAATATCTCAAGCTCTTATTAGGATGAAAAACTATAACCATAGTTTTTTTATGGTTATAGTTTTTCATCCTAAAAAGAGCTTGAGATATTACTCAATTATTATCAGTTATTATTTTTCATCCTGTAGGTAGTCATACATTTTTCTTATTTTAACATGGTAGCTAGCTTTGACTCTATTGACTTCAGTGATGTCATTGCAAAATATACATTAATGTGGAGTGCATATTAAGAATCATTTTCCTTAAAATTTTGTTTATCCTAAATTAAAATAAATAAATTCCTATTTTAACCAAAAAATTCAGCCACCTCAAGCATTTCTGATTTCCTCCTACATGAAGTGTTTGAGACAGCTCAGATGAATTACTCTCCCAAAAGTCCCATCCTCTGCACCTTTACTGCTAAATTAAATCACATACTTAGAAAAATAAATAAAATATATAAAAAATAACTACTTGCGTCTGAATGTGTTATAATCATATACCTGACAGAGTAGGTCTGATCTAAGAAAAAAAAAGCTAATTATAAGATGTTTTGCATATATAGATATATTTTTTCTATTATTATATATATGTTTTTTTCTCCTTAGTTAACCCTCTCTGGGTTATAAGTCTATAACTCTGGAGCTGCTCTCCAGACTACAAATATAGCAGTGGTTATTGCATCCAGGTCATGATCCAATCTGAGAGATTGATCTTAGTGTCCACAGTGATTTGATGTTTCTAACTACATTTTCCTTAAACCATAGCATATCAACTTTGGTAATAAGAGTCTTATCTTATTATTAACTGAACGTGTGTCACTTGTTTTGGGGAAAATAAATAAATGAGTGAATAAAAGCTTTAGTTTTCTTTATCCATTATTTACTAATAGGTGAATTCCAGTGAGTTTCATTTTAACAAAAAATACCTAGGAATTAAAGAATATATATTCGTTCATCCTTCAAATGATGCCAGAGAGGTTCATACTGCATTTTTTTTTTTGAGTTCCAATAGAAGGTCTTATCTGCATTTTCATTTTAATGCCTTTATTATAGAATCAAGCATTAAAGTATAAGCAAATGTGCATTCCTTCCAGTGCAGGAGCTTCATGAATATCAGATAGCTGTAATACTTGCTTTGCTATTTGGGTTATAGTTTTAAATGATGTAAGTAGCATCACCTTTCAGAATAGGATGTAATTAATACATCATTTTTCTGTGCAAATCAGCTACCAAGATATATGTTTAATTAGTGTTCTTCGAATCTACACATTTATTGTGTACATTTGTTTGTGGAAAGAGCTTTTAGAGTATTTTGGTTTGTGGGTTCCTTTTAATTTTCTTTTATTTTTATTAGCTTGTTGCTCTTTACTTTTTAAATTTTAATTAATACATTTTTAACAACTGATATGTTGTTACTGATACAGCATGTTATAACTTCTTAGGAGAAATTTCTTCTCAGAAAGAGTAGTCAGGCATTGAAACAGGCTATCCAGGGAGGTGGTTGCATCACTGTCCCTGGGGGTATTTAAGGAAATGTTGGACCTTGTGCTTAGGGACATGGGAAAAAAAAAGTTGAGGGTGAATAACTCAGACTCTCAGACTAGATGCTGAACTTCTAAATGCATATAGGAAAATGTATGCCTTCCACATTTAAACTGTATTATTAGTGTGTTATGATTACTAACAATCTACAGTCATTAATATCTCTAGTTTATTAAGATTTCAATGGGAAAAAACAACAACAACAAACTCCTTAAATAGAAAATGTGATGATTTGTTTGTAAAACCAAAAATCAAAAGAATTCTAATCTGAAGATTTTTTTTTTCTTTCATAAACTCCCTTTCAAACATTGCATGTGTATACTGCCTTAATTTCTGTGTATTGGCCTCATATCACAGAATCACAGAATTGTGGGGACTGGAGGGAACCTCAAGAGATCATCAGGTCCAACCCCCCTGCCAGATCAGCCTTGAATATCTCCAGAGAAAGAGACTCCACAACCGTCCTGGGCAGCCTGTTCCAGTGCTCCGTCACCCTCACCATAAAGAAGTTCTTTCGCATGTTGGTGTGGAACTTCCTGTGCTCCATTTTTTGACCATTGCCCCTTGTCCTATCCCCACAAACCACTGAAAAGAGGTTGGCCAAATCCCACTGTCTCCCACACTTCAGGTATTTGTAAACATTGATAAGATCCCCTCTCAGTCTTCTCTTCTCAAGGCTGAACAGACCCATGTCACTCAGTCTTTTCTCACAGGGAAGATGCTCCAGGCCTCGTATAATGTTTGTGGCCCTCCGCTGGACTCTTTCCAGAAGGTCCCTGTCTTTCTTGTACCATGGAGCCCAAAACTGGACACAGTACTCCAGGTGAGGCCTGACCAGGGCAGAGTAGATGGGGAGGATCACCTCCCTTCACCTGCTGGCCATGCTTCTTTTTATGCACAAACTCCTTTTTCTGCATGCAAATGCAATATGTAATATGCAATATCTAATATGCAATATGTTGGTGATCTGAAGATATAGTGTTTCTTTTACTGTCTCATTTTGCATTCTTAGCCTTCAGAGACTTTATTTTGGATTTCTCTGCATTGTGAGTGACATTAATTCTTCTGTCCTTTAAAAAGCTTGGCTTGAATTCTTCTTGATCCTGGAGATTTGCTACTTCTGAATCTCCTCAATTAATTTAATCCTTTTGCCACACAAATACTGCAGTCATCTAGGATAAAGTATTCTTACTCTCAGTGACAAATGGTAAGCTGTGAGCGTCCTCTCTTTTACAAGATATATACCCAGATAGTATAACATGCCCAGAATTAAGTATACTGATTATTACTTCTGCTCTTTTTGATATCATCCTTCTGTTTATATCACTTGAAACTTTCTTCATTTAGTGTTTTTTGTTTGGTTGGTTGGTTGTTTTTGACAATGGTGATGTTAACACAGATCTTATTAATATGTTTAGACTTATGTGCTATATCTTTTAGTGGATATCTTTTATTGCAGTTGTTGCTGGGTTTTCTGACTCTTTCTGCCTTTTATCTTCCTCCACTAGGCTTTCCTCTCAATTCTTAGCTTCTCTTCTCCTTCTTTCTCCTTTTCGGAATTATGCATGAATAAACAAATAGCAGATTTCATTGTTTTATGTATACTATATTCATACAGCCATGTTATAAGACATAACTGTGTAGAAGAGGGCCCTCAATTATTAGTTTTTAGGGGGTGAAGAGTCAAACCAAAATTTGGATATTGCTTGTTCAGAATAGCCAGTTAATTTATCAAAAATGAACAAGTAAAAACACATGGTAATAAGGGAAGAGAAGGTCATATAGAACCACGTAAAATCAATTTTTTTGTAATCTGGGAGACAATGAAATTCTGAGTATGAAATACGATTTTGTTGCTGTTGTTGTTAAGGAACCCTGTGATACGATGTTGAACAAAATGAAGCTGATAAATAGATTTCTGCTGACAATCCATTGGAGCTGAATTACAATAGTATGGGAGTCGTAAAATAAATGAATTAAAACTATTTCACTGTCAAGGACAAGTTATGAATAAATACATTTTCAGAAATAAAAAATAGTAGATTATGAGTATGATTATGAATATTATTCTAAGAAACTGGAAAAGCAACATTTCCCTGAGAAGTTACTAAAATCAAATGCTCAGAGAAAACACTGAGAATAATTAATTCCCTGTTAACTATATAAATATGTACATGTAAATACAATAATGCATGAAATAAAGGTATCTTCTGTAGAAGAACTTACCTATTAGATAAGAATATTGTTAGCTGTTGAAAGTGTATGGCTTGATAATCTTTTATAACTGGAACCAAACCAAAACACAACAAAACAAACAACAACAACAAAAAAACAAATCAATCAATCGATCAAAGAAACAAACAAAAAACAGGTCAGGTGAAATGCCTAGAGATACCAAAAGCTAACACTCAGCTATAGTATCATTTTTAATATCTTTTTAAAAGTTCATTTTGTACTGCATTCCGTACAAATCAGTACATTTTTTGCATAGTGAATAAGAGAGGATAATTTTATCTACAAAGCACGTGGGTAGCAATACCAAAGAGGAAGTGATAATGGTTTGATTTTTAGGTTAAATGCTAACAAGAAAATGCAAAATGCATGAAAACACAATCCTTTGCCTTTAGCTGCTGAACCAGTATAGCTTGGGAAGTTTGCCACAGTAGTCTTTGAGGAACATTATTACATACAGTAGTTTAGAATAGAAATTGGTAATAAATTATGAAAGTGCACGAGTAATACAAGGCAGCTACAATTATACTGCAGTAAGTTTCAGTCTTTGTGTTGGAGGGCATTATATATGGATCATTAACTATGAAGTACTGAACAATAAATATGGTTATTATTTTAACAAAATACTAAAAGCTTTTCGACACACTATAGATTGTTGCTTAGAAGAATGAAAAATTGTCGGGATATACAGCTTTTAGTTAGGTGTTTAATAACATAGTCAGAAGAATGTCACTCTTCTATCAGGAAATAATTTAATTGCACTGATTGCCAGGAATTTGACATCAGTGGTGATTTTGATTTAAGACCCAGTGGAAGGTACTTTTCACACTAAGAAGCTACACTGTGCATAGGCAACATGTAACTTTGGGGGAGGGAAAATGCAGCCTTAAAACCTCATAAGCTAGGAACCAAAATGTCAGTAAATTAGACTGGAAATGCTTATCATGCATGCAACTTGAAGACACTAGCAATGGGTATCTTCACAAACAAAAATATGGAAAGAAAGCAGAAATAGTCTGATAAAAACAAGGTAATTAAAAGTGTTAGCTGCAGTTTTAAGTGCTGTCATTGATTTTATTTTGATGCTATTACAGTGACAGAAAAAGGATAAAGCATTATCAAAAAGTTTCTGATGGATCAATTCTTTGTTTATGGAAAAATAGTTAGGAATGCAATCTTACTTAATATATGATGGAAATTGCAGACTGATTATTTAGTCTAAAGCAAAAACTGTATTTTTAAAGTCTTGAAACATATATTTTAATCATTTACCATAGGTGAACAAAGGATGTTTGCTTCTTTTAAATTACATCTGTTAACCAGGAATGAAAATATAAAGAAAGACAAACTTATTAAACATCAGAATGCTGGATACTGTAAATGGTGAATTTTGAAAAGAAAAAAGAAAAAAAAAAAAAAAAAAAAGAAAAAAGAAAAAAGAATAATAGTTTTGTATTTATTAAAGTCAGTTTTGTTTCTATGGCAATGAGTTAAAAACAAACAAACAACAACAGGAACAAAAAACTATTGATGAATCTAAGAAATTTAGTATCTAAGAAATAATAAATGTTCCACACTAGCATCTCTCTATTTAACTGGTCTGCTCCACCAAGGGTTGTGGATTTGTTTCTATTTCATAACCCTTTCTCCCAGGACATTAGGATAGGGAGAGAACAAGGTCAGTGGTTTTCCCGTCATGGAAATCTGTGATCAGTGAATTATTCATTCCAGAATGGAATCATTACATTTTCTGCTTGTCAGCTTCATCATTTACCATTTTCCATAGAAACCCTTACACTCTTGCACCTGTGCAAATAAAGTAATCAAAATGCCTCCATCAACAGGAAAAAAAATACAAAAAAAAAAAAAAAATCTTAAAAAAACTTATATGCTTCCTTGATGCATAAATGTGTTTGTTTGTTTGTTTGTTTTTTTCACATAAAATTCTCTTTATTCTCATATTCTCAGTGATCAGTCTTAAAAAAAAAAAAAAAAAAAAAAAAAAAAACACTGATAGAATCATGAAATCTTATAGTATGTATGTGAGGTTGGTAGGGACCTCTGCAGGTTATCAGGTCCAACCAATCTGCTCAAGTAGGGAGTTCATTGGCCAAGACCAGTCAAGAAAATTTTAGAATATCTCCAAGGAGGGAGAATCCACAACCTCTCTGGGAAACTGTGCCAATGCTCCATTACTTTCACAGTAAAGAAGTATTTTCTTGTGTTCAGAGAGAAAATCTTGTGTTCCACTTTGTGTCCATTGCCCCTCATTCTGTCACCAGGCACTACTGAAAAGACCCTGGCTCCATCTTCTCTGCAGCCTCCCTTCAGATATCTCCTCAATCCTCCCCTTAACCAGGCTGAGTTCCCAGCTCTCCCAGCTGAGAGAGCTGGGAACTCTCTCTTATGTAGCCTCATAAGAGAGATGCTCGAGTCTCTTGATCATCTCTGTGGCCCTTCGTTGAACTCTCTCCATTATGCCTATGTTGAGTATATACGGGACATCCCAGAACTGTAGTCAGTACTCCAGATGTGGGCTTACCATTACTGAATAGAAAGGAAAGATGACCTCTCTCAACTTGCTGGTAACAGTCTTCCTTATGCATCTCAGGATAACATTACCTTTCTTTGTTGCAAGGTCACACTGCTGGCTCATGTTCACCTTGACATTCACCAGAACCCTTGGTTCCTTTTCTACAGAAGTGTTTTCCAGCTGGTTGGCTCCCAATATTTACTAGTGAAATAAATATCTGAATATGATCTAACTGGATAAATAATGTAAATTAGTAATCAAAGTGAATTTGCTTGCAAAGACCAAATATATTTCCTTAAAAAGACGTTCCATTTCTAAGCAGCAGTGATATCATGCATAAAGCGATAGCTACAATTCAGAAATCTTATGTTCATTTTAAAGTTAAGAAACAGATCTTTGGAAGCTGGACAAGCAATGTGGAATAAGTGTAATGGGGCTATTAGGTTCCAAAATTCTTCACTGATATGCTCGCGCACAGAAGCTGAAGTGTTTGAATCTCTCTTTCCTTCTGCTCACAAATACCTCCTGTGTCATAGTTTTTGCCGCTAGAATTCATTAAGTACTTCAAAGTCTTCCTCTGAAACTAAATTTACCTGTTTTCCCAGTACTACTCACCGTACTGCTAACACAGGTTTTATGGAATTCTATAGAATTAGGGAATTAGGAATATCCTTGTTTGGCTTTCTAGCATTGCTCACCCAGGAAACATTTTAAAAGCCCATCTTCTACAGCAGGAAAAACAAACAAACAAACAAACACACACACACACATACACAAAAAGGCAATCAATCTTTCAGTCAGCAGAATAAATTTTTACTCAGTCTCAATCCTCTTTACAGAATGAAGACTTTTATTTTGAGTGGCATTTTTTTTTCCCAGTGACTTTCTTTCTTTCTTTTTTTTTTTTCTTTTTTCTTTTCCTTCTTAGTTATATAATTTGATACAAAGATTGTAATGAGGTTCAATAGAAAACCAAAGTATATGGAGTGTTCAGATCAGTAGTTTATAACTAAGAATCTTTTCAGATTGCTACAAACCATAATTAGGTCAGGTTATTTATTCTCTTAGGAACAGAAAACAGTGTTCTACAGTGTTAGAGTAGTCTCAGACCTCATATTCAGTTTACTTTGCAAGTGAGCAATAGAGAGTCATTCTTTCTACTTTTTAATATAGGCTTTAAAAAGTGCAATTTTGGCTCTTAGGTTGAAGAAAAAAAAAAAAAGTCAGGACCACAATAGGACTGTGCAAACACATAATTAATAGGTGTTGCATCTAATCTGCCTAATAAGTATCTCCCAGAACACAGATGATAATACTAAATTTCTCCATCACTGATAGACTTATATTTATTTTGATGTCTTTTTTTACTGGAATCTGAAATGATTTATTAAGCATCAGGTCAGTTAATAGGCTTTTATAGAAAAGGAAATAGGCATCATCACTTGTATAAAATTAAAAAAAAAAAAAAAGTTAAAAGTGATTCTATTAGCATTTGTATGAGACTTGTTAAATTTTCTCTGAATATTTAACAAGCTATCTTAAACAGAACATCAGGCACTTGTGAGGCCCATAATTAGGTTTCACAGGGATATAGCTGTTCTGTCTGTCTGCAAGGCAGTAGGCTCAGAAAGAATACTGAACTTCCATGTGTATATATCAATTGAATGGAGAAGTTAATTTAACATGTTACAAAACGTAAGGGATTTTTATACTTTTATTATAATTTTCAAGTTATGTACTTCAATCTTGTGTAAATCTTATTCAGATTCTTCTCTATAAGTATTTTTTGTAGTTTTTCCACCACATCTTTTCCATAACAATCATGAACAGAGATATGTATGCACTGAAATAAATTTTAAACAGGACTTTTTTTTTTTTAATGTTTATCAACATGCATCAAACTCATTATGGCTCTTCATGTAATTAAGAAGTTCATCAGAAGGAACTTTACTATGTTAGAGCTTGAGGTACACAATTAATAAAGGTAAATAAATTATCTAAAGCTTTGCCTGTGTTTGGTAAAGATTGTTGCTATCATCTACATAAAAAATGTCTTAAAGACTTAAATTGTTTTTGATAGCTATTAAATATATTATCTAAAGAAACTTCTTAAGGATTAAAATCTTGTGTGTTACATTTTAAATCAATGTATTTTCAAACAGTTGCTATGTTAAAATTTTAAAATTGTATTTTTAATAGAAACACCAATTGAATTTCAAATCTAATTCAGTCTGTTCATTGATTGCAGGGATAAAAGCCATAAAATTCTATCTTGACTTGTCTTTTAAAATGACTTTAAGTGTCTTGACAAAAACATTTTAAAAGACATTTGAAACTGACTACCTCAGTAGATTTATACTTTCCTATTAGTTTACAAGTTTCTTCTAAGTTTTAATTAGCCAACACCTACAAAATATTTTAAGACCATCGTATATGCTATATTTTTGTTTCCTGGTAAAGCCATCATATTATTATAAGGATAATAACAAGCTCTAAAACCATCATCTCCAGATGAGAATAAATAAAACATTTCCACCAAACAAGGAAGTTTAAATCACTAAACAAGTGATTTAGGTTACCAATTCATCCCTTCATCCCTCCAAATCATATTAAAACCTGAATTACAGAAACTGTATTACAGTGACTACAATCACTACAAAATATGTCCAAAGATATATTGGAATACAGAATACAATCACTGCAGAAAATATCCCAAAACTCAAAGTGGTTTTTTTTTGGTTTTTTTTTTTTGAACAAAGAGATGTTTACAACTTCCAAATGTTACAGCTGCGTTTGATGTTGAGATCAGTACTGTCAGTTAATGACTCTAGATTCATCACAGAACCTTCTCCAGAGTGTGGGTTCTAAACATAAGTACCAACTACTCTGTAATTAACCATATGACTTCTCTGCTGCTATGTAGCACTATCGTGCTATTCTTTTTGTAGTGCTCAATACAAGTTTTTGCCTACTTCAAATGAGAAAAGCATATACCCTTTCTTCTCTGATTTAATATATGCAAATTATCCTTCTTGAAAATGGCAATAGCATCTGGGGTTATGTTGTGTTTAGCAAATCCAATATCATTTATTGCTAAAAAGAAATTGAGGCTGAGCAATTTAAAGGGCAAAATGTTGTAGTTGACCCATTCTTCCTCTGTTATTATTGCTTTTTAATGAATGCCTGCCTTTAAGAGCTTAATCTGAAACCAGTGGAGTTAATGGAAATTTCACCATTAACAACCATATTAGAAATTTATAAGCATGTGGGAGCAAAATACTGTTCTTTAAAATATATTGGTGTGTAAACCTAACTCTTAGTTTGCTTTTGACCAAAAATATGTAATATGATCTCCAATTATGACAGCCTCCTGTACCACTGTGTCAAAAGATAAACTTGATATCAGGTGTAGATAGGTTACATAAGCAGGTAATTTGGGGTCCATGCTGTGTGGTGGTGCCCCTGATGGGCAGCTGAACTCCACCACAATCATTCTCTCACTCCTTTCATCAAAGAAAGAGAGGTAAGAAAGTATGGTGGGAAAGTGTCATGGTTTAACCCGGCCGGCAGCTAAACACCACGCAGCCGTTCGCTCACCCTCCCAACTCCCTCTCTGGGATGGGGGAGAGAAATGGAAAGTGAAGCCCATGAGTTAAGATAAAGACAGTTTAATAAGACAGGAAAATAATAATTACAATAACAATAACAATAACAATAACAATAACGATAACAATAACAATAACAATAACAATAATAATAATACAATGATGATAATAGTACTACTAATAGTAATGTGTACAAAAAAGTGATGCACAATGCTCACTACCCGCTGACCGATGCCCAGCCTAACCCCGAGCAGTCCGGCCCCCTCCCCCCGGCTAGCCACCCCTATATATTGTTTAGCATGACGTCAGATGGTATGGAATACCCCTTCGGCTAGTTTGGGTCACCTGTCCTGGGTCTGTCCCCTCCCAGCTCTTACTGCACCCCCAGCCTGCCTGTTGGCAGGACAGAGCAAAAGTCTGAGGTGTCCTTGGCTTGGTATAAGCACTGCTCTGCAACAATGAAAACATCGGGGTGTGTCCTGGTTTCAGTTAGAACAGAATTAATTTTCTTCCTAGTAGCTGGTGGAATGCTGTGTTTTGGCTTAGGATGAGAAGAGTGCTGATAACACCCCGATGTTTTAATTGTTGCAGAGCAGTGCTTATACCAAGCCAAGGACACCTCAGACTTTTGCTCTGTCCTGCCAGCAGGCAGGCTGGGGGTGCAGTAAGAGCTGGGAGGGGACAGACCCAGGACAGGTGACCCAAACTAGCCGAAGGGGTATTCCATACCATCTGACGTCATGCTAAACAATATATAGGGGTGGCTAGCCGGGGGGAGGGGGCCGGACTGCTCGGGGTTAGGCTGGGCATCGGTCAGCGGGTGGTGAGCAATTGCATTGTGCATCACTTGTTTTGTACATATTATTATTAGTAGTACTATTATCATCATTGTATTATTATTATTATTATTATTATTATTATTATTATTATTATTATTATTATTATTATTATTATTATTTTCCTGTCTTATTAAACTGTCTTTATCTCAACTCACGGGCTTCACTTTCCATTTCTCTCCCCCGTCCCAGAGAGGGAGGGGGGAGGGTGAGTGAACGGCTGCGTGGTGTTTAGCTGCCAGCCGGGTTAAACCACGACAGGGTGTTATCAGCACTCTTCTCATCCTAAGCCAAAACATAGCATTCTACCAGCTACTAGGAAGAAAATTAACTCTGTTCTAACTGAAACCAGTACAGAAAGGAAAAGGTTCAAAGGTTCAAGATAAGGATAATTTAATTAAATGGAAAAGAAGAAAAGGGAAGAAGAAAGAAGGAAGGAAAGAAAACCCCTAAAAATCACATGAAAGCAAAGAGAGAGAGAGAATTATTCTCTACTTCCCATCAATGAGCAATCTTTACACACATTTTGGGAAACAGGACCTCTATTTATGTAGTAGTTGTCTGGGAGGACAGACATTTTCATAACGAAAGCCCTCCCCCTTCTCTTTCCCCTTTCTCACTATTGCTGAGTGTGACACCATATGGTGTGGAATATCCCTTTAGTATGTTTCGGTCAGCTGCTCTAGTGATGTCCTTTCCCCACATCTTGTCCACTCCTAGCCTACTGGCTTCTGCAGGGGGGTTGAAGAGAGTTTGTGAGATGCTGTGCCAGCACTGCTTAGCAATAAAGGAAACATTGGTGTGATGTCAGTGTTATTCTTGTTACAAGTGCGGAGCACAACACTATATCAGCTGCTGTGGGGAAAGTTAACTTCATCGCAACCAGACCCAGTACAGTTCTAGCAACAAAGTTTTGCTGAAATATTTTCAGTCACACCCTGTGCACCGAGCACAATCATTATTCACTGAGATAGACCACCAGTCTAGAACGTACAGATTAAAGGTAACTAAAGGCTTGAAATAAAAAAAATAAAAATAAATAAATAAATAAGGATTCTCTTCTGTTAAAATGTTGAAATTTTCAAGTACGTTGCATCATCCCTGGAGCAAAAGCAAAACTGAAACCTGTAATGAAAAGAAAGTGTATGATAAAACCATACATTAGAGTAGCTTTTATCTGTAATGCTCATCTAAACAATATGCAACTGTTTCAAGTTTATATGTGTTGAAACTGTGACTTGATCTTCAACAAGCTTCCTTTCAGATAACCATATAATTGCTTGACTACTTTGGGGCAGGAGGAAGAGAGAAATGAAGAGTGCCAACAGCACACTTGTAATCCTTCCTAGTAAAAAAAACTCAGGAAATACCAGCATGTTACTATCAACATCCTGATTTCAAGATTTCTCAGAATCATAAAATGCTATTGGATAGATCTTTTGAAGTTAAGGTGGTGTAACATAAACAAGGCCCATGAACAACATTCTATTTTTCACTGGGCATTGTGTATGCCTTGCGGGATCCTGCTGAAGACTATGGAAGGTCCACAGAATAAGGATCGACATTTAGACCTTTCCTTTTAAAGGGTTATTTGCTATATTATTAGACTAACTTTCAAATTGCATCTAGTTCAAGGACAATAGACTAAGCATAGGAGGGCAAAGGAGTTTTTCTGTACATCTTTAGGGATTGTACTAAAGTTTCATTTTCAAAAGAAATATATTACTTATATTCTGCACTTGAAATTTCTCCAGATTGCCAGCTTTATTTACTAATTACTTAAAGATTTTGAATAGTGCTCAGGACCTCTGGAAAGTCATATTATCACCCTCTGGAACTTTGAACTACATTTTTTTTCCTTTTAAAACTGACTCCAAAACTGCTTGCTCTCTCAGAGGCCAGCTGGGAGGTATGGATCTGAGTAAGTCAGGCTGTTGCAGAGGGCATGTAAGATAATGTCTTTGTAAAATCAGTGAAAGTAAAGGACAATACATGTGTAAAGACTAT
Source organism: Netta rufina (assembly GCF_964035555.1). Lineage (NCBI taxonomy): Eukaryota > Metazoa > Chordata > Aves > Anseriformes > Anatidae > Netta > Netta rufina. Next base: position 37,076,593 of record NC_140123.1, on the reverse strand, counting down.
AAATGGAGCAACTGGCAATACAAAAAAAAAAAAAAAAAAAAAAAAAAAAAAGTATGTGAAAGTATTCTATTACAAAATTAGAAATGAAAACCACTGGATTTAGGCTTCATAATTTAGAGTATTAAATGTTCAAAGGAAACAGAGTGTTTAAATGGAAATGAGGTGACTCAGAATCTTTGACTTGATTTAAACTTGGACTACTATATCTAGAGAGAAAAATAAAACCTCATTTCAGTGGAAGAGAATATGTCAATTTGGAGCCAAGAATATTTAATAAAACTTCCTAGAAGTCTATCAGACTGCATGGAACAACAACAACATTCCCAAAGGTAATAAATTTCAGAATACCTAGTGTATTTAGCATTTTAACTGTCCTAAACTGATTAAAACATTTGTGAATTAACAATAAGGATCAATCCTGAATGGACAGAGAGGCAGACTAGATAACCTAATAGGTCTTCTTTTTCTTTAACTTCTGTGAATTTATAGCAAATGAAATCAATGTTTGGATATAATGTCAGCCCTCAGAAAATTGCAGGCAAGGAAATCAAGCTACTAACCTTGAGAAGAGAGAACAATAGAGAAAAGAATGTCTTAGAAAGTTTGTAAATATAAAGCTTCAACAACTAATGTGTGCCAAGCTCATTTTAGAGAAAATAACATTGAATATTCCTATCAGGCATGAACAGAGATGGGATAAATCTTTTCACAAACATTATGCACTTTCACTAGAGAACAGGGGGTATCACTAGAGAATTTGTATGGCAAGAAGGTAGAATTTAAACTAGATAATAGGCTATTTAGTGGGAAGAAGAGCTTAAATGAAGTATTGCAAAAAGCATTTTTAGTATGAAAATTTAACCATTAATGTACTCCAATTTAAATTCATGTATCATTCATTTGAGTTACCCTGATAACCAAGAAGGCTTTATGAGATCATTGTTATAAGGTAATAAAATAAAATAAAATAAAATAAAATAAAATAAAATAAAATAAAATAAAATAAAATTGTACACTGTTTTAGTAAAGATATATTTAAGTCCAACAATCTAGAAAGCATGGAATATTAGAAGACAAAGGGAAAAAATATATTAAGCTTTACAAAATCATTTGATGTCCTTGTAGTGGATTTACGTGGCAAGGTTTTGGTAGCAGGGGGCCATAGCAGTGGTTTCTGTGAGAAGGATCTAGAAGCTGCCCCATGTTAGGTAAGGACCCCACTGCTGACCAGAACCGAGCCAATATGTGATGTTGTTTTGCGCCTCTGTGAGAGCATATTTAAGAAAGGGAAAAAAACGCTGCACCACACAGCAGCTGAGAGAGTGAGAGGAGTGAGGAACAGCCTTGCAGGTGCCAAGGTCAGTGAAGAAGGAAGGAGAGAGGTGCTCCAGGCGCCAGAGCAGAAGTCCCCTGCGGCCTGTGGTGAGGACCATGGTGAAGCAGGATGTCCCCCTGCAGCCCATGGAGTGCCACGGTGGATCAGGGTTCCATGCTGCAGCCCGTGGAAGAGACCACGGTGGAGCAGGAGGCCCTGCACCAAAGGAGGCTGCTGCCTGTGGAAGACCCCTGCCGGAGCAGATTCCGGGCCGGACCTGTAGCCCTTGGAGAGGAGACCACGCAGGAGCAGGTGACCTGCAGGAGCTGCTGCCCGTGGGGGACCCAGGTAGGAGCAGTTTTCTCCTGAGGGATGGACCCTGTGGTACAGACCCATATCTGGAGCTTTTCTGGAAGAGTGCTGCCTGTGGGAAGCCCACGCCGGATCAGTTCATCAAGGACTGCATCCCGTGGGTGGGACCCCACAGCACAGGGGACGAGAGTGACCAAGAAGGAGCGGCAGAGAAGAAGCGCTGTAGGCTGACCATAACCCCCATTCCCCCGTTCCCCTGTGCCGCTCGGGGGGAGGAGGTGGAAGAAGGTGGATGGGGGAGGGGAAGATGCTTTTGGTTTCTTTCCTTTGTTTCTCACTTCTCTAGCTTGTTAGTAATAAGCAATAAATCTTACTATCTTCTTATGCTGAGTCTGTTCTGCCCGTTACAATAATTACTGCGTGATCTTCTTGTCCTTATCTCAACCTTTGAGCCCTTTTCATCGTATTTTCTCCCCGTTCCTCTTTGAGCAGGGGGAGTGAGAGAGCGGCTGTGGTGGAGCTTGGCTGCCCACTCGAGTGGAACCACGACAGTCCTCTGGGTAGGGGGACGGTAATTGCAGAATGCCTAACTTTAGGATGCTCTGAAAACAGAAATCTTCCTATCAATTCAGACCAAGAGTTTTTCTGTCCTGAAATCTTTTGCCTGTAGCTTATATCTGATGCTTAAGGTAAGAAAGAAAATCAATCAGTTCAGAGGTTTAGAATATGCAGATTTTTTATGGTGATAAGATGATTCATCCAATTCATTTTTTCTGAAAATTAATTATTGATTTTGCTTGTAAATTTGGGCAAATTATTTCTCAACTGGGGGGGGGGGGGGGGGGGGGGGGGGAAGGAATTGTTTTATTTGTTTGTTATACATGTATTTGTTGCCATTGTGTTTTGTTTGTTTGTTTTAAACTTCCTGTTTATATTTTGACCCAGGTAAGTATTACTTCAGAATAGCTATTGATATAGGGTCATCACTGTTTTCCACATTATTTTAGCTTCAAAATTCATCATTTGTTTCAGCAGTTCTATGTAAGTATTCAAGATACTAAGACAAATAAGTAAAATCTAAGTACGTATTGACAATGCTTTTATCTGCTGCTTTGGAAAACAAGAGATGTCAATTCTACAGAATGTGTTTAATTTTAAAAATAATCCAAGAAAAGTATTAATAAAAGTACTGCCGTGACTACAAAGAAGTATTGTTGTCAGCTCTGTTCAAAATTCAATACCTGTACGAAGCACAAAAATACCAAAGAACATATTTAAAATTTCAACTACATATTTTGATGTTATGCCATGGTTTGTTGCACATTTAATAGGAAGAAACACAGTCAGGTTATTTAATGTCACATGTCACAAATGTAAAGGCTTCAGAAAAACAAGTTCTTTACCTGCTTTTTCCAAATATATAATCTGTTCAAAAAAGTATTTCAAATCAAGCATAGTTTATATCCCTGAGAAACAGCAGGGGTTTTTTTTGTTTCTTTTGTTTTGTTTTCAGATGGTACAGAAAGCCTACGAAAGTTGGGAAGATTTATGCAGAAATGTATTTCATGAACAACAGGCATTCATAATGACTCAAATGAAGCTTTCTTACATACAGTTCTGAAACTAGATTTTTAATTTCTAACTGCCTATCCCACTTGGTTCTGTTTCTTATTTGAAAACAATCTATTACTCACTGTCTTTTAGGACAATGCAAGCTCCTGTTCACAAAAAGAGATACAACAATATGAAGAATAGTGAAAATTTCATTTTCGGACTTGTCTCTTAAATGAGATTTGTTGTGGATGTCGGTACATCTGGGCAATACAAGACAACATTCATTAAGCTATACAATTGTTAGAAAATAGCCCAGATAGATATTTGAAAATGGTGGCATATATTTGTATTATTTTGATTAAAAAAAAAAAAAAAAAAAAAGCAGATTAAGAACCTAAATCTACACTGAAGGTGACATGATGAGGGGGGCATGGTTTTAAACTAAAAGAGGTGAGATTTAGATTAGAGGTTCTTCCCTCAGAGCATTGTGAAACACTGGAACAGGTTGCCCAGAGAGGTTGTAGAAGCCTCATCCCTGGAAGTGTTCAAGGTCCGTCTGGACCATCACATGGTCTTAAATTACAGAATCTGCTTATCAAATGAGAGCTTTACTTCTTCCACTCATAGCTAATGAATGCAGTACTTGCTTTCTTCATGTCCAAAGTCACAGCAGATTTGCAGTTGTTTTAACAGAACTGACGAAAATAAAATTACCTAAACTGTTCTAACTTCTTCACTCTTTGTCAGTTCATCAGAAGTAAATTTACAAAGTACTTCACTGCATTTTTAATATACACATCAAATTCTATATTTTTCTGTATATACATGTATGTATAATGTATTTATATATATATATATATTATATGTGTGTGTGTATAATGTATAACAAAAGCCCTCCCAGATTCTTTCAAGAATGACTGTGTCATTTCAAGGCATTGGTGGAAGTCTAATCTTTTCACTCAGTACCATCTACTAGAAATAGTACAATTACTAGACCAATATTCTTCAGTTTATATCCTTCAATTAAAACATATACTTTAAGTTTTCGCCTATAAGCCAAAAAGTGTGCCAATGATTAAAGCCTCTCAAGATGTACCTGAAATATGATGGATTTCATTAGCCAGATTTATTTTGGTGCTCTGTACTGTGTTCTGTTTACAAAGATCTTTCCATAACCATGTATGAAACAGAATAAATATCAGTTAAGAGAAAAATTGCATGTAACCACCCTTTCACTAGTAGCAGCCTACATAGGCCAACAGGTGGGTATCATTCCCTGGCAACTAGCTGTGTCTGGACAATCTGATAAATTTCTTCATTATATTTTGTCAGCAATTTCTCTAGTGCTCCATGAGGGCTCCCAACTGCAAAGATACATGTACCAGTGATATTTGCAGCACTGCAGGTCTACCAATCTTCTCACAAAGAATTATTGCTGAGGAGGGAGATTACCTAAAATTTGTGAAATCTGCAAGAACCCACCTCTAAGGTTCTTTGAAAATCCAGGGCTCTTACATGCAGTCCATTTGTATGTTCAGACATGGGCTTAATGCAAAAATCTCAACAGTATTAAACTATGTCTTCTGCTTCTACATATATATTAAAATGACTTCACCAATTAAATAAGACTAAATTATCTGCAACTGATAGCTAATTTAAGTAATTTTTCTTCTTTATAAACTTGATATTTTCTGCTTTTTAATTTGGATGTAAAACCTAGCTATTTCTGCAACATATGCCAACATCTGTAAGAATAATGGGGCTTTCAAATAATTACAGTAACTGGCATTCTTTAAAATTTACTACTGCAAAATTAACACTTCAAATTCAGTTATTATCATGTCCAAATTTACTATTTCTAAATTATGTTAACGGAGAGGACATTCTATTTATTCTTATTTTCAGTCATATCTAATTAGTGGTGGTGTATGTATATAATGAACTTCCTTCTCTATATCAGTGTGGCTATAATAAAAAGTTTCGAAATATTACGAAAAATTTTCTGAGGCATGAAATTGTGTCTCGCTCTTCTAGGAAACAGTGGGAGTTGCTCCAGGATAAAATGTGGAATATAAAGAAATATTGAAACATATGATCATAGCAGTTTCCAGAGTAGATGTTCCTTTTCTGTCATGCAGTGAAATAAATCATTTCCTTTTCAACAGCTTCTACAAGATGAACTTAACAGTTAAATTTTTATATAAAAAAAAAAAAAAAAGACTTGGAAGTTTTTATTAAAATCTGTAGCAGGTGCTTTGAAAATGGAAGAAGTTTTACAACATATCTACATATCTTTTCTCCTGATACACACTCATTTACAAACATATAGCATACTAATGCTGTTGATATTCAAGCAGTTTACAGACACTTTGTATAAATATGTATTGCCAAAATGTAAACATGGAGCAGTTGGATCCAGTCAGGATTTTTAGGATTAAGTTAAACACAGTATTGTCAAAAGTGAAATATAACAGTTTTTTTGCTTTGTTTTGTTTTGTTTTGTTTTGTTTTGTTTTGTTTTTCATGGGATCCCTCAGCATAGAGTTGTAAGAGTTCTGTAATCAAGGCTTGAAGAAACTATATGTTTGTTGCTGTACCTACAACACAGCCATTCATTGCCATAAAAAGAAAAAAAAAAGAAAAAAGAAAAAAGAAAAATCAAACTATATTCCTTTAAATCTGAGCTTTGTTAATTTACATGATTTATCTGTTCATCAGTTTGCTGTGTCACCCTGTCCTTCATTACTTTGTGTCATCAATAGATTAAATACAATTATTTGACTATGAATAAATTGGGTGTTAACCTCCTCCCACAGTGAGATACTCTGGAAAAGTTGTCACAGAAAGTAATCCCTAATGTGACCTCAAGCTATTCCTCCTTGTTAATTTTAATTAACTAACGTGCCAATCAGATTTTCTGTGCATTATTATTATTTTTTTTTCCATCCATTATCACTGTTCTTGTAGATCTTTATTTTAATCTATGTATTAGTACCTTTACTCAGCTATCTCTGTGTAAGTATGTGGATGTGTGCATTTGTATCAGGTTATTCAGGCAATCTACAAAACTGTGAAAGATCAACAATGCCATCTGCAGGTATTAGATAACCCTTTATCTGGTGACATGCTTTTTAGCTCTTTCCCTTTCTTTGAATTAAAAGACTGTTTCTTCTGGAATGGAATAAAATGAAGCTTATACTTCAGCAACTTTTGGTCAAATCAAAATTGTGTATGTCAATCTTTACATTCAAGACCTAGACATAAACATTGTGGCTTAAAACCATTTATTATTAACCTGTACAAAAGACTGAATGATTTTTTCTTTGAGACATATTTGAGATACTCAGAAGTATTCAACCTGTAAAAGTAGGTCTCAGAAGCTTGCAAAATAGTATCTTTCCAGCTTCCTAGTATTTTTACTTTCCAACAAGTTTGTGAACACAGCCAGGACTACTTTTCTCTTGATATATCATTCCCTCTTACTTTAAAGTAGAACAACTAACAAACTCTAGAAGGGTTCATATGCTATAGTTGCTTCCTGTTTTTTGTATTTTCAATTTTCCTGAATTTGCTTTGTGCACAATTTCAGTTATGTGGGTCAAGGTATAATCTCACAGGGAAGGATAATTAGCATGGCAGAACTGAGTGGACTACTGGTGACATCCAATTCAGAGTAGTTCATCTTTGTTTCATCAAACATATTCAATTAGTATAAGCTAACCTTTCCTTCTCTATTGAAGAATTCACTGCAGACACTTAGTAACTGTTGTTTCAACCATGGCTTAGTTCCTGTACTGGTTATTTTCAGCTTCATTAATATTCATAATATTCATAACCTGGGATCTGCGTAGGTCCATGTGTACACCACTGCCGGGTGAAAGACCACAACCTCAGCTGTATTGTGCTCCTTTTTCTCAAGATATTGATTAGTAACTGAAAAAGCATATTTTTGTTTGTGCTCTGGTGAGAAGACAGACAAGTAAAGCTATGAAGAAGACTCACGGTAAAGTAAAATTTTAAATTGTGTGTGAGGAAACGTATATACTAGCCAAATTATAAGCAATGAGTCTCCTATGAACATCCTGGGAAATAAAAATAATTCACAGTTAAAAATTAATAAAAATAATTCACAGTTTTCATTCAAAACTTTTTACTATTTATATGTATATATATATGTATATATACATATGTGTATATATATTTGAGAAAATATTAGAAAGAAGAAAAACATATGGTTGGAAATGAAAAACTTTTGAATATTCTTCTGATTCTTTGACTGATTGAGAATGGCCGTGGGCAAAAGCAAAGAGTTGTGTGCTCACTCAATTTTGAAATATTTCAATTTTACTGCATCTGTAAAATTAGAATACTAATGCTTACCACTTGCAAGGGAACTGTGAACTTTTAATTAGTTAATGCTAGTAAGATGTTCTGAGTCTGTAAGTAGCAAAGAATTATTCCTAAATCAGTACTGTTACACTTCTTAGAGAATGTAAAATGAATAGTCCTTCAGAAAGGTTCTAAGTTCAAGTATTTTTGTGAGTGAAACAAAGTTAATCTCCTTCAGGAAGCTAAATCAACAGAAAGGTTTTGTTCAGTTTATGAAGCTGTTCAAACCTAGTAAAATCATTTCATCCTTTCAGCAGAACTCTTTTTTTTTTTTTTTTTTTTTTTTCTCCCCAGTTTACTACTATTAAATGGAAGTGATATTGTGGATGAAGTTACTTCTGTTTTTCCCAAAATTTAATTTTGCATAACTTCTTACAATCAATAACTTTACAACATTTTAAAATTGGAATTTTAAATAACCGTGATTTTAAACAGATATATTTTGTAATATGTGAAAGTATTTCAGGGGTGAGTCAGATAAAACCAAGTATTCAGAAATACATAATCTACTTTTTCTGACTTTAAGAAACTACACTCAAATAAATAAATAAATAAATATACTAGTAAAGTATTTGTATAACTACTTTTCTTTGTTTGGCCTCTCCATCATGCAAAGCTGGTGGACAGATGAAATTGTAAGCAGTTTTGCCCACAGTGTGACAAAACTTTATTTATTGTTATATCACATAGCCCATTTCTCTATGCCCCATTCCCACACTGTTTAGTATTTAGTGAAATTAACTTATATTCTGAACTCGGTTTTAGAAGTATTTAGTGAACTGGATCCATGATAACAATTCTGTTGGCTTTATAGATATACATGTGAGATTCAGTACAGTACCTTTAACAGGCACCATTGCATGTCTTTTTTCTCCCTATTTCGGATTAAAAGTAAGTTCAACAAAGAACCGGTGCCTTTGTGAATTAATAACAAAGAAGTAAATGGAGAGAGAAACTTCTTGATATCTCTGTACTTTGGTAATATTTGTGGTTAATAAAGATAGTTAAAAATTGTGAGTTTGACCTTCATATAAATCCCACTGTTTGGGAAAGCTAAAAAGGTGTTAGCATTTTGAAATGTTTTGTTTAAAGTGCTACTGTTTAGATAAAGTAAAGGTGATACGGATGGACTTTTAGGAGTTTATCAGAATTTCTTTGAGTTCATTTTCAGTTTTCTATTTTTCGTATCAGATCATCCTGTCTCTGGATTTAATACCAGAGAGAATATGAAGAGAATTTAAGATACTATTTCCCTTACTTCTTATATATTAATTAACCCTCTCCAACCAATGCCGTTTTATGGGTATAGAATGGTATATTACCCTTCTCTGAGACATCAGTATTGCTAAAATCAATTCAGTGACCAACCAACACCACAGTAGGGTGCCTTCTGTTTCAATGAAAACGTACATAAAACTTGAATCCAGAATTTGGAGAAAGCAATTTTGACTGTCAAATACAACATACTCAGAAATCTAACTTTGAAGGAGTACCTCATGTAAAGGAAGGATAGCAATATTTAGCCATCTTATTTATTTTCCTTTTCTTTGAACTCAGAATATTGTAGTTGGACAATAGCTTTGTCTCATTTTAGTAAATTATTGACTCACTTTCCTACTCTTCAATAATATTTTTTCATATTGGGAAAGAATTCTCATAGCAACTATTGTCATAATAAAGACAATATTCCACAGTTAGATTTGAGAAATAAAGGCATTATTCATTCTTAATCTGACTTCAAAATTCTTTTTGGACCTTAACCCCTGTTCTTATATAGTTCTCCTGGATGTATAATTCTCTGTTTGGATGGAAATTATGAAAGATCAATCAAGGCTCAGCACAATACCTGTCTTAAGCTACTTAAGCTGTCAATTACAAATAAAAGCTTTATGCTGCGTGTAGCTTTTTTTTTTTTTTTGTAATTTTATTTTAAGAAATGCATGTTATTATTAATGTAGCATATAAGTTATAACTGTAGCAGTTAAATACTATAATTATTTTACTCTCTTGTCATCTTTTGAATTTATACCTATTAAACATCATTGACTCCTGCTTTCCTCAACTACTGCACTCTAAAGAGTCCACCTACGATTCTGGGTTAATAAGCCAGGGATTTTTCACTCAAAATAGCATTGCAGAAAGCCTCATTATCCTCTACATACTCTACATACTAATCCATAACACTGACAATCTTCCTGACTCAATCTGAAAAAGCATAATTTCTAGCTGAGTTTTTTTTTTTTTTTTTTTTTTTCACAGCAGAATTCAGGTTGTTAAAATAAAATAAAATAAAATAGTTTCTCACATAGATTATACTGCTTCATCACTGCGTTCTCTTTTGTAAACAAAGTTTACAAAAGATCTGCTAAACCAAGTATGAGTGAGAAGATTGGTACTAATAGGGGTATTGTATACTGTAGAAAATATGCAGTACTGTAGAAAACATGCATGCAGGAGAAAATAGAAAGTCAGAACAATTCTAAGCTTGTTTTATATTTGTGAATAATGTCATCACTATTAAGAAATAGTCTAAATGTTTCCTTATTTTTGATACTTTGTTCAGACTTTGTAAATTTGTAAATTTGTATTAGTTGCAACTCTACTTTTATGCAGATCCTCAAAAATTACCTTCATAATCAAGCAGACTTACCTCACCTCTTTTGATATTAACCTATAAACTATAAACTAGCCTATAAAAGATATGTGGGAAAAAAAATAAATAAATAAATCAAATCTGAGTCTTCTGTTATCACTTTAACTCACATATCAAACAGAAGACTTTGTTTCCTGTTAACTCCCCTGAACAATTTCTAACTTACCACAGTTCACAGGGAATCATCCATGGAGCAGACTTAGGGCTACACAGAATTGTTTTTACCTAAAGGAAAAATGGAAAGTTAATATGTGTTTCTTTTAGTCTTTTAACCCTTTTTGCTTTGTTTCTCTGATGTCATGAGATAGGCAGGGAGAAGGAGGGACATTTCTCAGCAGTGCTTCCTCACTTGTTTTTTCAGCTACTGAAAAACAATCATTTTCTTTTTCTATGATACTGCTTTGCACTTTGCAGTAATGAAATGTGTGAATCACAGCAGATGAAGGAGATGCTGATTGAAGCATAAATTCTGCTTGCTGCAACAGTTTTTTTCTCTTGCAGACTGGTTTTTATCTTTGACATCGTGAAATTCTGACTCATACTGGGAAAAGCTTGGAAGAACAGTGTATATGTGTGGGTGTCAGCATCTGGAGTCAGCACAGAATAAGATACAATTTCAAAAGGCAAAGAAAAGACACTGACTTTTGGACATGAAGGACTAAATCCCATTGAACACTTTCATGAAACCCACACCAACCACATTATAACTGTAGCAACCTGATACTTCAAAAAGACGAAGTATGCATGTGCAATCCGTCTGTATAAAGACAATAATTCTAGCATGTCACAGATGCATTCATTTAACTGTGAATAAACAGAATGATTACCATGTCAGTATGTTTTGACCGTTCATCAGAGTTTGTACAAATACTATACCTAATTATCCAGAATTTCTGGGCATTAGTCTTTCAGATATCTGAAAATCTCATAGCACTGTCCAAAGATGTATTACTGACCAGTGTGTAATAAATGTTGACAATATTAATTGAATCAGCTTCTTCCTTGGGGTACACAGAGCAAGAGGAAGGAAAGAGAAAAAAAAAAAAAAAAAAAAAAAAAAAGATTTCCTTAAATAAGTCCATGTATTTGATTACTTAAAATAAGCACCGCTTAGAATTCATAGACTGTGCATAGACATCTGATCTAATGTTTTGTTTGTTTATTTTTAATTGGACATCTAAAATATATTGGTTGGATTGAACTTCAAAAAAAAAAATCAAACTACTGACTTAAAAAATAAAAATAAAATTGAAAAAGTGTGTACATTAGACAGAGATGCCCACACTGCAATGTCTACAGCTAGATAAGGGGAGTCGCACCCAAATTATCCATGTATCTGTTGCTCTTAACCTTAGCCTTCAACCTTTAAAACCTTCAAAACCTTAATGCTTTGCAGATTTTGTATGCTCATGCACTATCTGTTGTCTAAAGCTAGAAATATTAGCGTTTAAATATAAATATATTTATATTTAAATATTTAAATATTTAAGAAATATTAGTGTTTAAATATAAATATAATTAACAGACATGTTGGGTAATTTCCCAAAGTCAAAACTTGTTACAAATTCAGTCATCAAACTAAGATAACACAAATACATAGGTACTAAATATCAGGTGCATATTTACCTCAAAATTTTCTTAAAAGATTATATTTTCTTAAAACATTATCTTTTTTACATTATCTATTTTCTTAAAAGATGAAAGCAAGTTTTGAAATAGATTTTAATGTTTCTATATTCTGGATTCTGTCATGCCATGTATTGTTTCAAATATCTTCATTACTTTCATCATATAATGATGAATTTTCAGTTTTGTAGACTATAGATTTAAACACATTTTTGTTTTCTGTAATATACACCACAATTCTCAGATGTATATGAATTAATTTTATTCTTTGCTTATAAAATGTCTGGTATTTTCCTACATTGGTATATACGCAAAGTGCAATTTATTTATTTATGTATTTATTTATTTATTTATTTATTTATTTTTCTGAAGTAGTCCATTTTCCTGATATTAAAACCAACAAGATAATCAGTCTGGAAGTCTCATGGGAGCACTTTTGAACTGGATATGAGTTTTGTCGTTTTAAAATTAGAGGTCAGATTCTATCCTGAACTACAGAAAAGCACATTTTCATCAGTGAGCTCATACTCATGCACTCAGCAACAGGATCTGTAAGAACATTTGATTTTCTAAGGATCATAGTTTAAATTCAGCAATTAATTTCATATTTTGTGACACTTGGTAATGTAAATTCATCACCCTGACTTTGTAATTCCTTCCACTGAGAGTGAAAGTAGAAGTTTGAGGTGGTGATGCAGCTTTTGGTGGTGATGCAGCTAATATATATAAGTATGATTTTATGTAAATGGTCCCTACTTATAACACACCCAGTCATCTTTGTTCTGATTCAAAGATCTTAGCTAGTGAAGTAGAAACAGAGTATGAGTAAACATCATATTGTCCAGTAAAACATGTAAAGTGAAACAGCTCTACAGAGCAGGTACCTTGTTTAGTGGAACTAATGTGCAAGAGATAATACACAGGCAGTGGGGATTACATAAGGAACAGTTAGGAATGAATAGTTTATAGGGGTTTACCATTCCTCGTTTCAGCAATACAAATAAATTAATTGTAATCATAAAGAAATATGAGATTGAGTTTTTTTAATAACATGTATTAAGAAAAACTGTGAAAAGGTGCAACTGGAGAAAAAAAATAATCCATGTTGCACCATTCTGCAGTCTGAATTTAACAGGTAAAAGCAGTAAGACCTTCTTGAGAAATGCATATTTTAAAAGAGGCATCAGTTTTAGAATGAAACTTCACTGAAAATGGATGTATTATACCTTTTTTTTTTTTTTCATCATTTTTTTTCAATAACATTGCATTAAAAGTGGTGGAGAAAGAAAAGGAAGGGGAAAAAAAAGCTTACACAACTTTGTGAAAGTTAATTATTACAATTAATCTCCCCTGATTTCATGGAGATAAGTTCCATTTCACAGGCCTGATTCCAACGGGAGCTGAAAACTTATATGTGTGACCTGTAAATGATATCACAAGCAGTAACAGACTTTGACAAATTGTCTAATCACTACGGTGTAGATTGACACATTTTTCTTTGCTGTAATAAAGTGTCTTTTCTTAGATAGCATATGGATTTATACCTTTCTGAATTTCTATAAAATTTCAAATACATACTAACATTGTTTTAGTCTCAAAAAGCTGAATTTGTTCACAAGACAAATATCCATACTTTTAAAAAATATATCTGCACAGGTCACTGTTTTCAATGACTTAGTCATTTACACTTTCTGGTTTTGCTTAGAACAGCTGTTTTATTTAAAAAGAAATTTAGCCTTCTTTCCATCAAAAAGACACACAATGCTATCAACTTTAAAAGACAGTCTGTTACAAAAGTTTATATAAAGCCAAATAATAGCCCTTCACAGATAGCAGCTGGTGTAACAATAGTGAGAACATCTCAGAGAGCACCAGTACCAAATTATGATCATTATAGCTCATTAGATCATATGGTATAATGTATGTAATGATCATGTAGATCATTACATACATTATAATGTATGTAAACTGGAAAAAAGAAAACACATCTTCGCGAATTGCCACTTTCCATAACACAGAATGAACTCTGCAAGGACGTTACACATTTGTCATTTTAATCCTCTGGTCATTTAGCAACAGCTACTGAAGTTACTAATAAACCATTGGAACTGAGAACTGATGAAGAGATCCGAATGAGAATTGTCAGCACAGTCAGGTGAAGACAGACACTTCGGTAGCATTTTTTTTTCTTTTTTAGGTGAAGCTGTGTCAAATATCTTTATGGATTTATGAATATCTGAGCTTTTTATTCCAAAATTGACCTATTTTATTATTTATTTGTGACAAACTGAAATAGATATGCTATAAAGCATATCTTTCATCTTATCTGTTTTTTTTTTTATTTTTGACAACAAAATTCTTTCTTATTTTGGTAATGAAATGTTGATTATCAAAAAAAAAAAAACCACAGAACAAAACAAAACAAAAAAACATTTTGATCTGAAATTTTTCTTCTTTCCTACAGCCTCCTATTTATTTGTTTTTTAATCAAATTCTAGTATAGTTATACTTCAAAGTAAATGCTTTATTTTTGCCAAATATAATTCTAATGTTACCGGCTCTCTAAACGCCCTCCTTGGTATTAAACTTTCTTTGTATTGTGTTGTCTCATAAAGTGATAGAACAGATTGTAGCTGCACTTTTCCAATGTTAACCCACACTGAAAATATTTATTCATGTTTATTCATGAAATAAGTAGGATTTCAGTTATAACTCAACGTGACATGTGCTACCCCCTTAATCAGTTTCACATATATGCATCGTTCCATAAACGGTATCTTTTACATGGTAGAATAATAGTAATTTAGGTAAATAATAATAAAGATAATACCAGATTAAAGATAATACCAGATATTACCACAAAACATTTAATCTTTTAGCACTATGTATGCACTTACAGAGAGGACAGGAATGTATGAAAAGACTGTGTACATCATATTTAATCTTTTCTTAAAAAAAAAAAAAAAAATGTACAGTGATGAAAAAGTGAATATATAGACATAACAAAAATTGGTTTTACATAGTTACATCCTGAATAAAAGTATGTTATAATTAGTCAAAAAAGTCTAATAAAAATTATGATAAGGAATATTTCATGTAGCATTTAGGTGAAACTAAAATATGATTAAATAACAGAAGAAATCCAAGAATTATTAAAAAACCTTAACTTGATTTGGGGTTTTAAATTCATTTCATGGCATGACATTTGCCTTGCTACAATTAGAACATGAACTGTATCTGGATTATATTCACTTCATGTGAATTCAGGATAAATCCAAGTTCTAATTTACATTAAAAGAGCTTTACAGAAAGGCTACATAGCTATGTGATACATATTTCTCCACCTACCTTTGGAATCTTTTTGAAATCTAAGAAGAATGAAGAAGTATGGCAAACAGATAAGATGTACCTCAGGCAATTGTTTTCAATTTTAAATTTCAATAGAAATTCAAAAGAACAGTACTAACATGGAGGATAGGCCATCTGAAAAAAAAAAAAAAAAAAAAAAAAAAAAAGACTAATTAATCTTGCAAGCACTTTAAGCAACATAATAAATATCTTGCAAAACGTATTTAAAATTCAGAAGATTCAATCATTTGGTTTGTAACAGTAGTTTAACTTGAAAAAGTATTTTTAAGGCTATAGCATTCCATATTTTCTTCTTTTCCATTAAATGGTTTGATTCTGAGTAGAAAATTAATACAATAATTGCATGTGAACTTGATGTGGATATTCATAGTCACTCTCATGTTTAAAAATGAAAAGCTTTCTCTCTCTCTCTCTCTTTTATTTTTTTTTTAACTCTTTAATTCACATATTTTGTTTTTGAATGCATTCATATCATTAGAAGAAGTTGAATAGTTAAACAAATAATTTTTAACAAACCGTCTACTGGGCAAATCCTGTTTTATTTCCATTCCTCTGCCATCAGATCAGTTACTTGTCTAGGCCTACTTAAATCTTAGTTCAGAACAGTATTTAGAAACCTTTATATGAAAATGAACAGGAAATAAACAGTGAACATTTTCTGACAACATCTACTTGCTCATAAGTAAGTGAATTTTTAGTAAATTTACAAAATCTCAATATTTTACCATAAAACATCAAAGGAAAGTTTTAAAGTATTTGGCACTCAAAATTAATTTTCTGTTCTTAGATGCAGAAAGAGACTAATCCCCTATATCTTACATCTAGTAGTAGTAGTAGTTTTTATCTATTTTTCTTCATTTTAATTTTCTTCTAAATTTAATAATTTCTTCTAATTTTAATAATCTTCATTTTAATTGTCATTTATTTTCTGTAATCTGCTAATACCAAATGTGAAAAGAGAAATTGTATCCCATCTCCTTTTACTACAAAGTGACAAATTAACATTCCTGACAACATTCCTAAATATTAAGTTGCAGTGATTTCTAACACTGCTGAACTGAGCAATGATTTTATGATTCATTATTAACCACCATTCTGCATACTGTAAATCAGCTTGCATTATGAAAACAAAAAATATTTGTGTTAATAGCAGTCAGAAACGCAAGGATGCATTTCCAGTAGATTGTAGTGTGACCTTTTGCAAATCCTTTGACTCCTTCATGCCACATCCCATCTGTAAAAGAGGGATAATAGCTTCCTTTTAGAACTGTTACATTGCAATTTCATTGAGTTCTTGTTTGTATGTCTTCCGCACTGCTGAAAAATTCAGTTACAAGTTTCCATGAATTAAAGTCTAATGTTCAAATAAATAGCTGTTTTGAGCAACTATTTTAACTCAAACACAAAACTAAGCACAGTGAATAGCACAGTGAATAAATAGCACAGAAAATACACAGTGAAAATAGCACAGTGAATCCAAAGTCAAACATCTTTTTTGATATCGGATGTATTTGTAAAAAAATATGTCCACAAAAATTACAGAAACAAATCAGTTTTCATGAAGAAATTACTTGTTCTTGCTTTTACTTTTTTGTTTGTTTGTTTGTTTGTTTGTTTGTTTTAGGATTATAGCAGTTGTTGGGAGGAATTATTTTTATACGGAAGTATAAAAACTGAAAAAAAGAAAGGAAAAGAAAGAAAAAAGATTAAATGAATTAATATATTTGCATAAATATATTATGTGGATTTTGTTGTTGTTGTTGTTGTTGTTGTTAAGGAAGTAAACTGCAGCAGATTCCACAAAAGCAAATCTCAAAGTTTAATAATATAAGAGGGATCTTGGATAATGGGATCTTGAAGCTTTTTAATGGTTCAGAATTCTGGTGGCTGTAACCTACTGGTGGCACCTGACTAGAGACATGTCTTGGTACAGCACAGATGAACATGAGAGAGATGAGAAAATAATAAATCTGGGTAAAACAGAAGAAGAAATCTTCTGAGTTCTCTCATTAAATGTCTTGTCAGTGAAAGTGATTACATAACTTCTTTAATTTTATTTTTGTCATTTTTTTAATTTATTATCATAATATATTCTAGTATTTCAGTCCTCTGATGGTTAGAAACCACACGATTTTCAATCTAAATCCAATTAAGTCCATGCTATACTAATCTTTTTTTCACTTAAATTTGTCCTTCATTTTGGGCTCACATTTCTTTTCTCACTTTTACTTGATATATTGACTTCTGTGATGCTTTCTGAGTATTATATTCTCTCAGTCATGCATTCTCAGTTTATGGTTTCCCAGGCTTTCTCCTCAATAAGTTATGTTTTTAGGTTCACTGTAATATCCTTTTTAGATATATTGTGTCATATACTTCATTATAATAATCTTTGATCAAACTCATACAAATTATTACAGTTAAAAAAACAAATCCTAGTTTTTTTAAAATATAATTAAAATTAGCTGAAAATGTCTTGCCTGATGCACTTTAGACTTGCAGTTTCCTATTTCATTTCTACATTGTTTATATATACTGACAATGTAACTAACAAATATGATCTGATCATCATCCTTATTGAAAAAAAAAAAAAAGCTTAGTTCTTGCACTTTATATTATTATTATTATTAATAATAATACTTATTATTAAATATTTATTATTATTTATTTATTTATTTATTTTCTTCCTTACATTACATTACGTTACATTCCTTACATTCCTTACATTCATTTCTTCCTGTGATAATTCTTCTGTGGTAGCTAGTAAAGCTACATGTATAATATATATATGCAAAGCAAGTTCTGTATTCTAAGCAGAAAAATACTTTAACAAATTGCACATTTTCCAAATATTCCCAAATATTCACAGATATGATATAAGCAAACATAATTTATGAACATTCATAGAATCATAGAGTCATTAAGGTTGGAAAAGACTCTCAAGATCAACTGGTCCAACCATCACTCTACTACCATCAGCCACTAAACCATGTCCCTAAATGCCAGGTCCAACTTTTCTTTAAACACCCTCAGGGACAGTGACTCCACCACCTCCCTGGGCAACCCTGACAGACTACTCTTTCTGAGAAGAAATTTCTCCTAATTTCCAACCTAAATTGTGGCACCACGCGGACACCAGGGTTCTTTTAGGATCAGTAACTGCTACTTCTTTATTGATGACATAACATCAGCTCTCTCTTACTGAGGGCCTAACTTCATCTCTCTTATCGAGGGCTTCTTTTCTAACTTCATTCTCTTGTTGCATCCCCATGTTGAGGACAGGCTCCCTTCTTATACCATTCACCCCCACAGCAATACTTTTCCATTAACTATTGGTCAACAAATATTGGTCAACAACTTTGTCCAGCAACCACAAATACCCTTCCATGCCTCACTGGCTGGAGAACAAGGCAAGGTGTCTCCTGAACCACCCTTCTTTGTTCTCTCTAAACTCTTTACATTCCTGATGGTCTCATCACTAAGAGTCCGATGTTACCACCAACCACGGCCACACTCCCACATCTCCCCTTTCTTTATTAATACCAACCATCTTCTTGACACAAATTATTACTCCATATATAACACAAAATATCAAAGACCTTAGAAGGTCATAAGAAAGAACTTGACCTGTAATGAGGCTGCTACATCCCGAACATGTTCAACATATTATGTTGAACACAAGACCCAAAATTGTGAGTTGACATCCAGATACAGAATATCAGAAACTAATTGGAACAACCCCTGGTGAAATGTTCTGCTGTTGTTCCTAGGCCATAGGTCCAACACTCCTCTGTTAGGGATAGATTACACTTATAGAAAAAAAAAAAAAAAAAGTATTAAAATGGTATGTTATGCATTATTTGACAACAACAACAACAACAAAGTGTTTTTAATTTCAAGAAAAAAAAATACATATCTTCACCTATGATCTACTGTAATTTAGGAACTACAAGAAAACAACAAAAACAGCACAATGAAGTAAATCTTTCTACAACTACCCACTATAATACATAATTGTACGTGAATCACCAAAAGCTATTTTGTGGAAACAAATGACAACAGATGATTTTTTCATTTTTTAACAAGGGTACTTCAAAAATAATATGAAGGATCTTTCACTGGACACAAAATGATGTTATTTTATGGGTAAGTTACATGAATCAAATTTGTTGTATTTGAAGTATAGTAAAGTAACAAAATTGTAGTGTATACTGCCAAATAGCTACTGTGTTGATATATAAATGTTTTTGTTTGTCTGTTTGTTTGTTTCAAACAGTGCAGAGGAAGAAGTTGAATTGGGTTCACAAAATTAGAAAAGGGCATTTGTAATTCATACAACTGTTTATGGTATTTGTCTTTGCTGCTTCTAAATGGAGGCAGTATGGATAACTCAAATGAGGTGTGTTTCTCAATCCATTTCCATGACAATGTCATTTCTTTCATTATGGAACATTTCTGATTGCTATGCATTGTTATTATTAGATTAAATGCAGTTTATTGAATTTTATTTACAGGGTTTCTAACTATATTGGAAAGTGAAATACAGAAGAGTTTATCTTGAGACATAATCAAAATGTGTGCTGACACCCTTCTGTTCCCACTGAGTTTAGATAGAGTTAAAATGACTTGACACTTCACAGAATGCATCCTTTTAAGTTACTCCTTGGAATACTAAATATTATAGCCCATACAGTTAAGTACCTCACTATCCCAACAACATTGAAATTCTTTGGAGACTCTTTTGGGCCTTCAAATGGAGGGACGATCATCTCCTTCCTGACTTCCAAAATGTATTTTCATCAGAACAATGACCAATTAAAATTTGTCTGCTCTAAAATAACATAACATGTTTGCTCTATAATAACATAACATAATGCTCAGCTCAAGAAAGAGGGAAGACTTAATGTGCAATAGGTATCAAAGTTCCTTAGATTTCTGTGAGAAGTCCATGTATTCAAGAAGCAATATCAGGAATTGTATTTTTGCTGCTTACTTCTTCTTTCACTACCCATAGCTTGGGTCTTTACGCTAGGAATGTGGCTGTAATAGCTTTTATGTATAATAAATTACATGATTATTTGACAAATCTCATAAAATAATAAATTCTTCTGATTAACCTCCATTAAATGATTGCTCAACAAATGATTCTTGCCTTTATTATATTTCTAAGAGAATCTGCAAAAAGAACAGTAAACAAACACCTCAGGAGAATACTTTTTGCCTTCCACGTAGATTTTGATAAATATTGCATTAGAATATTCTATAAGACCTAAAATGAGTATCTTTGCCATGGAACCCTAATGGTCTTAGCTCATGCTATTTTAGACCTCCCTACTGTGCTGAACAAGTCAGGCTGAAATAATAATCTTCTCCGTTAAAAGAACTGGTGCTATGGACTGGTGCTAAGTAAGTCCCAGTTCAAGCTGTGATGATGCAGATGAAAATGCAGAAGGGGCTTGTGGCAACTAGAAGTCTCAAAAAAAAAAAAATCTTTGTGAACATATTTTGTGTGAATCTCTTGACTAGACTTTATTGATTTATAACTTGATTTGTCTCTTTCATATAATAGGAATCTACCCCTTGTTGGAATGTATACTAACATTTCTTCAATGTCAAGTTGTACATATGTTGCTTAATAACAAAAACAACAAATAACATAACACATCATAGTATAACATAACCATCATAACAATCATGCAATCATGTTAGTTATCAGTTGCACTTTTATTGATCTGCCGTTGAAAATCCAGTAAATTGTGGAACAGATTGTAGCACTGTATACAAAATACATTTTGTTGTAAAACGTTGCTACATTCAATTTGAAATGTATCCCAGAGACAAGAGATATTTAATGAAAGTATTTGGCCTTTAAAGCCATTGACTTATTTTCTGAACCAAGCAACACAATGGCCAGAGTCTTAGTATTTCATATGCCAGATAATGTTAGTCAGTGAAGTGTTCAGTTACCAGTTCAAGTATATACTTAGATACAGTCATGTTTTCACACTTAATTTCAGGGAGGAAAAAAAAAAAAAAAAAAAAAGGAAAATATATTTTGACACTTGAATTTACCAGTATCTATCAAATGAATTCAGCTGGTCAGAACTTCACAAATCGTTTCCTTTCTACAGAAAGATTTCAGGACATGGAAAAATGTCCTTCCACTCTCTTCCTATGAAACTTCTAAGCTCCTCTTCTTCTAAATTCTCTTCTATTCAGCTAGTTTGTCTTGACATGTGGCAGGAATGGTGTCTCTACAGTAGCGGTTTTGAGTAAAAAGTAACTTCTTGTCACCCTGCTCTAAGAGGGTCCAGCAAACTGTAACTGTTGTGAGGAAAATATATATAGATATATATCTTATAGGACTGCCAGCTGCAATTATGTCCCAAATGACCTCTAGCAAGACTTTTCACAAGGACTGATTGCCATTTCCTCCTTGGGCCCCTCTCACACTGGAACTCTACTATCATGAGTGTGACCAGCTAGCAGTGAGGGTTCTCAGGGCTAAGACAATCTTTTCCAGTGGAGGGCTACAGTCATTATGACATTTATAATATAATTTTTTTTTTCCTAGTGTTTAACAAGGATTAAAACTGGAATAGTTTAGGAATTCAAACAACTGTGGTCAAAAAGAACCGTGGCTTCCAAGTACTGACTCTGAGATCTCTTGTAAAACCTTCACTCACTGTATACCCTGACTGTATAATAGATTTTAAGAACTTAAAGATACAGTTCCTAAAAAGATGTACAATTTTTTTCCACTGTATATAGATGAAGAGTAGCTGATTTTGATAATGAGCCTAAACTGTTTAGAAGTGCTAAGCCCTCACGGTTTCAAATGAGAACAGTAGAGTTTGTGGCTCCTGTGCACTTCTAACATCCAAACTTTTTGCTTTCTTAGGGTAAGTATCCAGAAAACAAAACATCTCATCCTTGCCAAACTTTTTACCTCCAAGGTTTCATATGTCAGTGTAAAGAGATTTACACAAACCAAGAAGTTTCTTGGAGTTTTCTGTTTTTAAAACTGTGTGGAGGTCTTCACTGAGTGACAAGGGAAATCTGTTAATGAGGAGGAAATGAAAATGAACAAACTGAGGAAGTGAAATATTTATGTTTTCCTTCCCTATTAGGACTGGCAATAAGAGACAATCAATAAATGAATACTTATAACTTCCTTCCACAATCAGCAGGCAACATAAAAAGGGAGGAGACATTGAGACTAATAATAGCAATTGGATGCATAATAGCTGTATCATTCCAGATTAAACCACAGAAGCAAGTATTTGCCTTCTACTTAAGAAAGACAAAACTTGTTCCAAGGTAGGTCTATACGATGAGATTATTTAATGAAGACAAAGACAGGCCAGAAATTTCCTTTAGTGTTTTCCTATAGGCTTTGTACCAAGTGTAGCTGTACGTAGAACAGACTTCTATACCTGAGATAATTGTCCTTAACATCTTTCAAGTTAATAAATATATATATATATATATAAACTGTCTGAACAAAATTAATTTTATGCCAAAATAACAACCTGAAATGGATAAGATGTACCTAAAAGCTTATGTCTGTTGAAGACCAACAACATGTGACCAGCTCAGGTAGAAATGTCTATAGTGTGAATGTTTAAAAACAGATGATAAAAATTCCTTTTCTAGGAGTTGATAGTGATAGCTAGGTTTAAAAAGGAATGAGAAATCTACCACATTCCTACTGTACATATCATATAAATCATAGATATTGATCATTTTAAAAATCTGTGCAGACTTCCCTACAAACCATGCTATCACACTATAAGTGACAAAAGCAGATGTTTTGCTAATAAGAAATGACAGATTTGAAGGTGCTTGTGCAACTCTATTTCAGATGTTTTGTGTACAAATGAATACATCGTTTATAATTACTTTTTTCTATAGACTTTCTGTTCCATATAGAATATAGAACAGATTGCACAGAGTATTATGGTTGTTTACTGCAGATGAAAATACAGAAAATTAACCTCAATCCCAGTGCTTCCTATCTTTTTACCAAACATCATGTCATAAAGAATGGAAAAACAAAACAAACAAAAACAACAACAAAACAAACAAACAAACAAACAAAAACAGTGATTTTCTGAAATGTTTATGAAATGGTTGTGATTGAAAATGAGGAAATGTATTTTTCCTTATGTAAAAAATATTCAGTGTGAGGCACTTGCAAAATTTTCTTTCAAGTGTTTTAACACTGGAATAACAGACTGTGCTTAACTAAACTGATCTCTTCATCTAACAAGGCAAATTGAATGACACTCAAAAAATAGAGAATAGGTACCAAGAGGGAACAGTATGGGACAAGTAGTAACACCCAGTCACTATGCTCAAACTGCAGTTCTCACTGTGGCTGCGACATCTCTCCAAATAGTTATCTTAATAAACTCCCTTCTCTATGAACAGCAGATAACGTAAATAATAATAACTTCTGTTATTTATTAACAAGTACAGCAGATCTTATGAAGCATTACTTTAATATCAAGTATTAGGGCTTCTCACAGAGTAGTCCAGTGAAAAACAACCAAATATACTTTATATAGAAATCTCTCAGTTCACTTGTAAGATCAGTGTAATTAGCTTTTATTGCTGAAAAATGGATCCTAGGTGCTCTGTCAGCTTATGCCTCGTACATTTTAATGATATTCATTTGAGCAGAAAGAACTGAAAGAGCTATTATGATGGCATATTTTTTCTCTAATCTTCAAGGATGGGTTACGTTTAAAACAGGTGATGTGATAAAATCCTAATCACCACCATGGTTGTGACCAGCAAGTGAAGACTATGCACCTCCAGACAGAAGAAGTGTTCTGTGAATTAGTACAGTGTTATAGGTATAATAAACTTCACAAAAGGAAATTGCCAAAGAGAGGAAGAAGACCCAAACAGGAGAGAATTTAAATCCACAAAGAACCTAAACAGGAGAGAATTTAAATCCACAAAGAACCACAATACATAAAATATAAGCCAGTCTTTGTGCCAAAACTGTTCTGCCCTGTCGTTTCTGAAAGTATATAAAACTATCTTGCAGTATGTGTGGAGTCTTGGTGAGTCAGCAAATGGAAAAATGCTTGAGAGGAACACGAAAAAGAACACAAAACAAACAACAACAACAAAACATTGCCCACAAACTCAAATGAGGGAATGAAAAAAACAGATTGCCCTAAAATAATCTGAGACATGTCTTCTATGAGAAATAGCTTATTAAATTTTCCTAAATAAATAAATAAATACCTCTCAATAGGGCTGTGGAAGGAAAGCAGATCTTAAAATAAATAATGCAGCCAGAAGGTCATGGCCCCAGGCATTATTTCTCTGTTTTGTTCCCACACAGTTGTAAGTTAATATTAATTCTTCATGACTTATTACAGTCTTCTTTTTCTCTAAAACAATATTGATTGACTTGCTTGTACTTCAGACTGCATTCTTCTGTACAATGTTCTGTATGGTTTTACAAATGTGTCTTCATGACAGCCTTAGGCTGGGGTGACATATAAGGATCAAATTTGAGACCACTTGTGTTAAAACCTTGAACTAAAAATCCATGACTTTGCAGCTGAGGACTCTAACAACCTATTCTCTGTGGATCAGTAGAGAGTGGGACCTGTAATACATATTCTCTACTATGTTGTTGTCGTTGTTGTTTTTAATAATTCTTTCTAGTATTCTCATGTATTATGTAGCTGTACTCACAGTTCTTCTACTGTGGAAAATGATCAGTTCTGTACAAAGTTTCTATGTTTTTGTTGTTTCTATGGCTGGAGACATTCACGGGGGAAGTTTTATAATATGAAGAATCAAAGGTAACTGTTTTCATAGAATCACAGAATACCCCGACTTGGAAGGGACTTACAAGGATCATAAGGAACATCAAGTCCAGCACTACCTGAAAATTAAACCATATGTGTGAGAGTATTGTATAAATGCTTCTTGAATTCCATCAGGCTTAGTATTATGACCACTTCCCTGGGTAGCCAAACCACTGTTTCAGGGAAGAACCTTTCCCTAATATCCAATCTGAAATTCCCTTGATTCAGTTTCATACCATTCCGTTATGCAAGGAATAAAAGAAAAGACTATCTTACAACACTTAAAAATTTCCCATTCAGAACACTGTGAAGTGCACACATGTCAAAGATTATGATTACATGTTATCAAGACAGATAGGAGATCAGATAGATAGATGGAGGGATAAATAAACAGATAGTATGCAAATATAAAATAGTAGAATTAAGCCTGTATTTCTAAGCCACTGTCAGTTTAACAATGAATACAAGTATGCATACATATTCACGCACATATTCAGAAACCTTTCATCAGATCTGACAAGAGGCAACAAAATCCAAACTAAATGCTAGTTACAGTTGCTCTAAGAATAATGCAATTATGGTAATCAGTCGACCACTTGAGAGAAAACGATAGCTAGCACCTGTGGAATAGAGAGAGGTGATGGCAGAAGGAGGTTACAAGCAGTTAACCTCTGTGCAACAAAGATAGTAGGGTGTTCTCAACACTACTGTAATGGGAAAGGTCAGCCAAGTTTTGTCAGGGATGATGAATATAAAATCCTCTTATTTTCCTGCTGTATCCGTGGTCTCCTAGAGAACAGTGTTATTCCTTACAACCCTTGTTGCTGTCATATCCTTAGGCTATCGTAGTTGTAACTACTTTTATCTATGTCTTTATCAATGCATCATATAATTAAAGTTCTTGTTCTGTATAGAAAATGATCAACAATGTTTAAGAGCTGTACTCTCAGCAGCATAGAAAAGGTAGCAGAAAAAGGTATTGGCCATAGAAGCCAAGCTGAAGTCAAAGAGGCAAAAAAACATCCTTGTCCCTGCCAGCTCTCACTGCTACTACTCCTGTCAAAGAGAAAGCTGAAGAGGCAGGGGCATATAGATACATGAAGTCTGCAGCTGTTCCACACATCCACCACTATCCACTTTTCTTTCTCTCAGTTCTTAGGCTCACTGCTCCAGCAGCCTTTTTGAGGATGCTAACACAACTAGAAATGAGCCTGCTTGTTTGCAGTGCTTTGGGTACTTGAAGTCTATCCAGACCCACATCTTTTCTGACTGCTGGAGAAGAGGCAAACAAAGCAAATGTAGAGTTGTTTTGTCTGGCTGCTTATTTTGAGTAACTAATACTCTTTTATAGATTGATGTAAGACTAAGGAGAGAGAATGAAAGACAAAAGGTAGTTGCAGTTTGGAAGGACATTTTATATGGAAGGGACTTATATGAGCTTCAACTCGGCTGGGAGGGAGGTTTAGGAAAGCCATAGGCTCTTACCCTCCCATAGCCCAGAGCCCTCCTGCAGTACTGCTCATTCTCCCAATTTTGGGGGTACATTGTGGTGAAGGCGACACCATGCTATGGGAACAGAGCAGCAGCTCCTGTTGCAGTCCACTGCACTGCAGGGGCCATGAGACAGCAAGAAAACTCTAGGGAGAGGAGCTCATGGTGCCTTGTGAATGGCAATTGTCTCTGGGAGCCAGGCATGAAATTCATGGGGAAACCACTGGCAAATGCAGTGCCAGCTGAAGAGAAGTGGGAGGTGGATAAAAGGGAAATGCTCCTTGCAGCAACCCAGGGAACCCATTGAGAGGCCCATGACTGTGAGTGTGCACGTGGGGATGGGGCTCTGCCTTGCCCTGAGAACAGGTCCCAGGCAGGGGAGCCTCCTGTTCTTCATCCCACTTTCCCCCAAGCCCAGGATGGTGCTTGTGTTTGCCCCACATGTCTGGGAGAAGTCAGTATTTGTAGAGTTAAACCTTCAAGGTGGGTTTACCCACCTTGGTGAGCAAGCACCCCCTTTCTTGGCTGCTGCTGGCAAAAACAGAAAACAAAAAGCACCCAGCCAGGATGAAGACACTGATTAATTATTCTTTGAGGAACTAAGAAATACCTTAAGATCAACTGCCCTTGTCCTTATGGAGACTTCAACTTGCCAGACCTTAACTGGGAGTATCACACAGCTGACACAAGCAGGTTCAGGAAGTTCTTAAAGCACCTCAATGATAACTTCTTGGTGAAGGTACTAAGGCAGACAACTAGGAAAAGTACCCTCCTAAATCTGTTGCTTGAGAACAGAGAGGGCCTTGTGGGGGATGTAGCAATTGGCAACTGTCTTGGTCATAGTGACCATGAAGCAGTCAAGTTTAAAATTTTTGGTGACAGAAGAAAAACTGCCACCAGAACTTCAGTCCTGGATATGGGGAAAGCACACTTCAGACTGTTCAGGGAACTAGTTATTAAGGTCTCTTGGGAAACTGTTTTTGAAGGCATCCATCAGTGAGGGTCAATCTTTAAGCACTGCCTCCTAAAAGCACAGGATCAGGCGATTCCAAAATATTAGAAGTCAAGCAGGTGGGAAAGAAGGTCAGCTTGGCTGACTCTTCTGGAGCTTAGGCACAAAATAAAATAATAAATAATACTGAAAAAAAAAAAAAAAAAAAAAAAAAGTATGGGTGCTGGAAGTAGACTCAGTCAATTTGGAAAGACTACAGGGACACTGTTTGCCTTTGTAGGGAGAAAGTTCATGCAGGGAAAGTCCAATTGGAGTTGCAGCTGGCCAGATCTGTGGGAGACAATAAAAAGAGCTTTTTTAAATATGTGAACAGAAAAAGGAGGACCAGAGTAAACATAAGTCCACTACTTGATGGGGATGGTCACCTCACAAAAAAGGACATAGGCAAGCAGAGATGTTTAAGGACTTCTTTGCCTCTGTCTTCAACATCGATGATGTGCTTCGGGACCCTGGGTGCCCTGATCTGGAGGACAATGACAGTGGGAATGATGAACTCCCAGCCAACCCTGAACATGTGCGGGATTTGCTGCTCCACCTCAATCCACAGAAGTCTGTAGGTCCAGATAGGATTCATCCCAAGGTGCTCGCAGAGCTGGCCAACGTCATCGCGGGTTATATCAGACTGGCGGCCAGTCACCTATGGGGTCCCCCAGGACTCCATTTTAGGGCCAGTTTTATTCAATGTTTTCATAAAAGAATTAGATGTAGGACTAGAAGGTGTTTCAAATAAGTTTGCTGATGATACTAGACTGGGAGAAGTTGATTCTGTTGAGGGTGGAAAGGCCTTGCAGAGAGATTTGGACAGACTGGAGTGCTGGGCAATCACCAACCACATGAATTTTAACAAGAGCAAGTGCTAGGTCCTGCATCTGGCAAGGGGAAACCCTGGCTATACATACAGACTGGGGGATGAGACACTGGAGAGCAGCCCCACAGAGAGGGATCTGTGGTTGAATATTAACCAGTGGTGTGCCCTGGCAGCCAGGAGGACCAACCATATCCTGGGACGCATCAAGCATGGCTTTTCTAGTCAGTAAAGGGAAGTGACTGTCCCACTCTACTCTGCAATGGTGCAGCTTTACCTCGAGTAATGTGTGCAGTTCAGGGTAACAAAATACAAAAAGGATGTGAAACTCTTGGAGAGTGTCCAGAGAAGGGCTATAAAGATGGTGAAGGGGCTAGAGGGGAAGACATATGAGGAGTGGCTGAGGTCACTTGGTCTGTTCAGCCTGGAAAAGAGGAGGCTGAGGGGAGACCTCACTGTGGTCTACAGCTTCCCCCTGAAGGAGAGCAGAGGGACAGGCACTGATCTCTTCTCTCTGGTGACCAGCAATAGAACCTTAGGGAATGGAGTCAAGCTGCTACAGGTGAGGTTCATGTTGGATATTAGGAAGAGGTTCTTCACTAAAAGGGTGTTTGTGCATTGGAACAGGCTCCCCAGGGACGTATTCATGGCACCAACCTTGTCAGAATTTAAGAAACATTTGGACTATGCTCTCAGTCACATCATCTGAGTTTTTGTGTAGATTTGTGCAGTGCCAGGAGTTGGACTCAATGATCCTTGTAGGCCCCTTCTAACTCATGATATTCTATGATTCTAAGACATTAATAAAGACTCCTAAAAAAATAATAATTTCAAAACATATCATTGATACTTAGTATTGAGTTTAGTTTTATTTTATATTACAGAGTTTAGTCTAATTTTATATTTATATTACAGAGTTTAGTCTAAGAAAACGCCAACAAAATACCTGTGCTACACCAAATCACCATCCATTCTGTGTAGGACATTTTTCCCTTTAAAGAACAAAAAGGCATAAACAGATTGTACAGCATTTTTAAGAACTTTGTAGTGCTAGATTCTTGTGACGCTGATTGGTGTGATGCTTTCATTCTGTGAACTAGGTGTGTTTGTTACCTGCTGTATTTTTTTCTGAGGGAAACCATTGTAATTTACAGTAGTAGTTCTGAGATTATCACGATTCTAATCCTTTTATTGCAAAATCTTTCAAAGTTATTACTGAGTATATTTTACACAGTTCTGAATTATTGCGCTACATGAGACTGCAATAGCTTTTGTAATCATTGCATTATATACCATGCATTCATATTACATTTTGTGAGATGTAGGAGAAAGAAGTATTTCAACTGGTAAATATTATTACTTTAGGGGTATGGACTTACAGCACATGGGCAGAATTTAGCATAACTGTCACATCTGAATGAAAAGGTTCTTCTTAACTGCCAACATAGAGGACTCTTCAAGGTACACCGCAGCTCACACACTTTGAACATGTCTTTTTAGATTTTAACGAATCTTAACAGGTATAGTGAAAACTGGAAATGGTAAAAATGGTAACAAAGCTGTGAGGAGAGAGAGTAACTTGACTATAATCATATGAACAATTCAGCACAAAAATTATGCACCTTAAATACATTTTCTGATTCCCATTTTAACATCCATAGAACTCAGTGCCCCAACAGAAAACCAAGGTTTAGTCTTACTCTTGCTGCTATTGCCCCACAGTGTAAACATAAAATATTAAACAAAGTATTTAAGGAAATCCCGATCTACATGTTTCCTGAGTTATATGTATACTCATCTACATGTATACTGAATTAACATGAGTTATATTGCAGCATTTGAGAATCTTCATTATCAGCACTACTTGTAAGTTACTTAATAAGTTACTATATATTTTTAGAACTTGTATAGCTAATTCCCTCTGTTCACTTAATAAAAGAAGGAAAAAGTGTATATATCAAAAGTTGAGGTTTAGAGTAATGTGAGTCGATATTTTGTTAAGAATGTAACAACAATTTTTGTTAACTTGTTGATTTTTGGCTGTTTATTGGTCTGCTTGATTTTAAACCAGTAAATAAATAAATAAATATAATTTCCAGTTTCTCAGTGTTTCTTCCATTCATTGTTGGCCTAAGGATGGAATTTTGGGCAGGTATTTTGGGAGAATCATATTTGTTCCTGTCACAACAGCTAATGAAGCACATGAAACCATTGACTGTTGCTTGATCATGCATACAGAACAAGCAACTGTTAGGAGACACATTCTTCTGAGATGAAGCCATCTGCAGACAGTCCCAGAAGGTTTTCTTTCAGGTCTGTAAATTCACAGTAAGAATACAGATTTTTTCTA
The DNA here is from genome assembly GCF_964035555.1 of Netta rufina. NCBI lineage: Eukaryota > Metazoa > Chordata > Aves > Anseriformes > Anatidae > Netta > Netta rufina. The sequence goes on along the minus strand of NC_140123.1, from coordinate 37,045,881 downwards.
TTTATTTATATTTTTTTTCATAATATTAGCAGAGATTAAGACAATGCAAGTGGGAATGTCTATACAAGCATATACAGATGTCTAATTTTCCTATAAAGTTTTCCATGTATTGTGCATACAACCTGCTCATGTCCAAGATATTATTTAAAACAAGAACAACAACAGCAACAACAAAAACAGGAAAAAACATTCAAAAAAGCAAAACCCACACAGGAATTAAACTAAATGACTTTATCAAATACTGCACATGAGAAGAAAGTAATCATAGGAGGAAAGATACACATCTGCCAATACTTGATTTTAATTATTTCTTTGATAGATATTTCTGTACAAACAGACTCATTCACTACCAGATGTAGCATGTCTGTGTTAATAATCTGAGATAATTGACTCTCCCTTTTGCCAATTACCACATATCCAAACTTACTCTCTTTCCTTCTCTCTCTTTTTAAATTTACTAGAAGGTTAGAGAAGCATAAACCAGAAGATTAGGAAAGATAAGGCATGTCATTAAAATGTGATTGCAATCAAGATTAGGTGTCAGTTATTATCTTCTGTGAGAAACCAGAAACAAATAATCTGAACTTTCATATCTTTTCACAGTACTGTTGAGATTTGTAAGACCTTTTAATATTTTGAAAACACACCAAAACCTGAAGAAAAAAAAAAAAAAGTTGGAAAATGATACAAGTGGGTTGAATGTATTAATAATGCTGATGTGATTGAACAGCACATACATATTTTCTCAAAAACTGCAACAAGGGAAAGAACAGAGCAATTTATTTATAACTTCTGTGTATGTGTAACAATCTGTATATTCAGGACCATATTCTACCTATTATTTTATGATATTGGTAATTAGTATGTAATACTGATTTATGAATCTGTCTGCAATTACATCATTCTAGCTAAAAAAAAAAAAAAAAAAAAAAAAAAAAAAAAGAATTTGCAAAGGCTAACTAGCATAAAGCCTCAATTACCAGTTGATTAGAATCATTTGGCAGTGTGACAAGTTAGTTGTCATCAGCCCAGTAGTTGTGGGGAAAGTAAATGCAGCAAAAAGTATCCAGCAGAAATAATTTCAATTACTACAGGGAAAAAAAAAAAAAGAAAAAAAAAAAAAGAAAAAAGATTACGTAATTATTAGATTACGTAGCAAGGTTTTGGTAGCAGGGGGCCATAGCAGTGGTTTCTGTGAGAAGGATCTAGAAGCTGCCCCATGTTTGGTAAGGGCCCCATTGTTTTCCAGAGCTGAGCCAATAAGTGATGTTGTTTTGTGCCTCTGTGAGAGCATATTTAAGAAAGGGAAAAAAACGCTGCACCACAGAGCAGCTGGGAGACTGAGAAGAGTGAGGAACAGCCTTGCAGGAACCAAGGTCAGTGAAAAAGGAAGGGGAGAGGTGCTCCAGGCGCCGGAGCAGAAGTCCCCTGCGGCCTGTGGTAAGGGCCATGCAGGCTGTCCCCCTGCAGCCCATGGAGTACCACGGTGGATCAGGGTTCCATGCTGCAGCCCGTGGAGGAGACCACGGTGGAGCAGGTGACCTGGCAGGAGCTGCTGCCTGTGGGGGACCCAGGTAGGAGCAGTTTTCTCCTGAGGGATGGACCCTGTGCTACAGACCCATATCTGGAGCTTTTCTGGAAGAGTGCTGCCTGTGGGAAGCCCACACCGGATCAGTTCATCAAGGACTGCATCCCGTGGGAGGGACCCCACAGCACAGGGGACGAGAGTGACCGAGAAGGAGCGGCAGAGAAGAAGCGCTGTAGGCTGACCATAACCCCCATTCCCCCATTCCCCTGCGCCGCTCGGGGGGAGGAGGTGGAAGAAGGTGGATGGGGGAGGGGAAGATGCTTTTGGTTTCTTTCCTTTGTTTCTCACTTCTCTAGCTTGTTAGTAATAAGCAATAAATCTTACTATCTCCCTATGCCGAGTCTGTTTTGCCCATTACAATAATTACTGCGTGATCTTCTTGTCCTTATCTCAACCTTTGAGCCCTTTTCATTGTATTTTCTCCCCGTTCCTCTTTGAGCAGGGGGAGTGAGAGAGCGGCTGTGGTGGAGCTTGGCTGCCCACTCGAGCGGAACCACCGCGAAAAGGAAAAAGAAAAAAGGAAAACAAAAAAGGATCTTTATTTGGGAAGTTCAATAAAGTAAATCTGATTGCTTTAAGATGGACAGAATTTATGAGTAAAATATTTTTATAATGAAGAGTACACTTTTCAAGTCTATTTTTCTCCTGCAAAATAATCAGCTTTATTTGCTAAATTAATACTACTGGCTTTCATGTTTATCACAACACACGTGCTATAGATTTTTCTGCGATGTAGATAATGCCATCTAAACAAAAAGGCTGTTCCTATTTTAGAAAGGTGTTGTGATTAAAGATTTGAACAGGAAATCTGGCTTTTGACTCCCAGACTTACTCAAATTTTAGATTAGTTTTCAACCATTTAATTTTAGATATTTAATTTAAATGCCTTGGTTACTCTCTTTAGGACTCCTCTAATGGTCAGAGGAAGGTGATTTCAGACCTTTGCAAGCTGAGTCAGGAATTTATTAGGCCAAATTACTCACTGGAGCTGTATATCTCTGTCTCCATGGATTAGGGAGATTCTACTTGTAAAATGGCTCAAGCAAATGTCTAACTAAAGCATTTCTATGTGCATCCTGATAAGTCACTTGGGTTTTCTTTTACAAACATAATTCAGGTGAAATGCTCTATACTGTATCACAGAAACTAGGCAGCCTTTTTTTTTTTTGTTTGTTTGTTTGATTGTTTGTTTTGTTTTGTTTTGTGCAATTTGTGGGAGAGGTTAGGTCAGGAGTATTAAGTGTGCTGGGAAATTATACTGGTGGCTCACCAGTAAGTGAGCCCCAGACAAACTAAAAAGATGGAGAAAGATCAAACAGTGATGGGGATGGGGAAGGTCCATTTTGTTCCTCACACCTGCATCAATGCCTATCATTTTAAACTATTGATATTAGACTATTGCTGACTATTTATAAACTTATGAAAAACATTTCAAATCTGAGCCTTCCAAGTGGGCAATTGTCTAAAGAAAAAAAAAAAAGGGGGGAGGTGGGGGACTGCAGATCATCCACCCAAAAGTTTAAGAATCTCCTTCAATCTGAAATTCAGAACTGCAAACTTTATATTGGATTTAAGCTTCTAGGCCTTCTTCCAGCATTCAGTTAGCAGCTGAGAAGATGTCTTGTTCATGCTTGTTCAGGTGTCCAGAGAAAGAAGATGGGACTTCCTGTTCCCGAGGAAATGTTAATCATCACAGCTGTATTCTGTGCTATTTGAACTATGAATCTAAGTATCACTCAAAACTGAGGGAACTTAGATATTTTGGTAGGAAGTTGAAATTGAATTCTATTTTCTGTTGAGATTTTTTGTATGTCTGTTTTTATATTAAATTACATGTATTCCCAAATGCAATAATACAAAAATTTCTATTAGTCTTCTGCCTTGGAGCTGTAGATCTTGAATTTGGACCTCCCACAGCCCATGTGAGTATTTTGTACAGTTCTCTATGCACAATTTAATGTGGTGTGACCATTTTTACTATGTTAGCTGAGTTACACTTATGAATCATGACTAACCTTTCGTGCTGAGCAGCTCAGCATTGCTAGGATTTATGTATAGATACCTAGAAGAAGAAAAAAGTAGTAATAAACAAGAAATAATCTTAGTGTTATGCAGATATTCTATCTGATGTATAATACTGTTGATACTAGTAGCTGTTATATATCCGTACTAGTAAGTATCCTAACTTACTAGTTAAGAACGTAAGAAACAATATCTATGGATGGACAGACAGCCTTTTGTGGATAATCTTGTTGTATGTACACTTAAGCTAGGTCTTTACCAGAAGCCTTATTGCCACAGTACTAATACTAGGCAACAAGCTCCATACAGTGAACTTGCATCCGTTACTACTTGCACAGTTTTTATACTGTAACAGTTGCATAAGATCTTGATGTAATTCTGCCTACAATATTTGTATGAAGTACTAAGCAACATTATTTATTCTATTTATAGATTATTACAGGAATAATGATGATTCTAGTTGGACAATTGAGAATATGTCACAGTGTTTCCCAAAATGCTGGGTCTTGCTGGCCTAGATGGAGGCTGGGGCACATCAGCCCCATGCTCTTTTAACCTAGAAGTGCTTCCTTCCTCCATAAAACAAGGGCTGTGCAGGCTGCACGGCAACTTACCTGGGGATGGGATATAGCACTTTTTTTTTTTTTTTTTTTTTTTCTTTCTTAAATCCTGGCTAATGCATTGAACTGTCTTTCCTCTACCACATTTTCTGACGAGTAATTGTTGAATGAAACTAAGATTGTACTGGTACAGATTATATGTTCTTAAATGTATGATGAGCAAGATATTTGTCAAAAGCTCTTATAATGCTCTCATCAAAATCAGAAGATAAATATTTCAAGGATTCCAATAGTTCATAGATCAATCTCATAGATCAATCTCATTTTCACTAATACTATCAACACCTGAGACTTCTTAAACTCTCTCTTAACTTCCCTAACTATTAGAATGGCCCACTTTGGAAGAAGAACCTTTGTCCTACTTTGTTCATCTTTTCTGAATGATGACATGTCCTTAAAGTTGCCGATTATAACTTAGAATACCTAAAGCTTTAGAGAACTAATCATGGGGACTGTGTTACTACAGAGCCTTTATTCCTAACACTTGTTCTTGGCCTTTATTTTCGATTATTTTTAATTTTGGTTATACCTAGTATGTTAATGATATAAAAGTCATTCCTTGTTTTTTAGAGAATATCAAATCTTTATAGCTAAGTGGAATTTTAAGTAGTCAGCTGCTCATTAGTATTGAGTTCTAACAACAGCTTACATTTTCAGCTGTAGTAATGGCTACCTGGTAAATACCTCAGTATTAATAAATTTTCTGACTGAAATTTAAGTGTTATTTCTGTTTGATTAAAAAAGACAAAACTGTTATTCAATCAGTTCAAGATGTAGTAGCAATTCTTCTGGCTCATATTTTAAGAAGATACTTGAAAACAGATCCTTAAAAAGAATAAAGTTAAAGGAATTACAATAGTTCATAGGTATTTTTGTCCTTCACAGAGGTATAGATATTTAATTAATATATTAATAGATATTAATATTATTAATATTAAGGTAGATTGTTGTAAGCTACAAGATGTACTAAAAACAAACACATACAAACATTTTATTCTCAATATAATTCAATGGGCCTGGGGGAGGTTGCCATCTCACAACTGAAACATTAGTTTCATGATAATATTATTTCATCTCAGAAAGGTATGGGTTGCACAAGTATTTTCACAGCTTCAAAAAGTAGCATTTCACTCTCAGCAACATAGAAACATAAAGTAGTTAATTATTTTGCTATCATTATTGGACAATTAATAAATTTACACCTAATATTTTGTTTATGGAAAAGGAGAGCATTTCTATTTTGTTGTAAACCTACATGTATGGCCTCACAGCCTTTGTAAGAAAGGCCATTTTCCTCCATGTTAATTAAGAAAAATATTTTTGGCCTTTAGAACAGAAACATAAATGTAATAGTTCCCATGAGACAGCATGAAGTACCATAAATTACTCCCACTAAAATCCCACTAAATGGTGACATAACTTTCTGGACAGCAAAGTACTCTCCACAGGAAATAGTTCTGGATGTTGCCTTGTGATTCTGTGTCAATTCCAATATATGTCTGTATGTTTCCAGTACAGACATTAATATTTTTCAGCATTTTTGTATTGTTTCATGGTGGCGTTTTGTTATTGATTGTTTGGTTTTGTCCCCTCAGAATATTGTTACTCAGAATTCCCATGGGCCATACTTTCTTAAAATATCCGGGATTCTCTGATGTCAATGAGGATACAACAACAACAAAAAACACTTCTAAAAAGGAATCAGGAAAAAAAAAAAAAAAAAAAGGAAGAATGATTCTGTAATTTTAGACAAACTAAAATATGAATAAGATTTCAAATTTTTTTGAAGATTTCTTTTTCCTTTCATATGCTATATAAACCTCTACCAATTAAAATAAATAAATAAAGGTCACAGTAAATCTTAATTTTGGTACAATACAATATTTCATCTTAATGAGAGAAATGATATGTGATAAATTTGTGGTTCAAGATGAATCACGGTTTAGGCAATGTAAAACACCTCATAGATCAAGCAGGACAAGCAATTCTCCTATTTTGGAATGTCTTTGCATGATCTATTCTGTCATTTTTTAAAGAGCATACAACTCTTATAATGTGTCTATATGTTTATTACACTTGTGGACAATCATATACAATATACAAAATATGACAATAGACTTTAATTTGCAGCACATTCAGTCTAAATGAGAAAAAAATAGAACCCCTGGAAAACAAGCAAACCTACACATCGAGGATTCTGCAGAGATTCAGATTGTGTACATTATGATAAATTGAGTTGTGCTTTTAGACCCAGTGAACCTTCAATAAGATTGCACAGCAAAGAATGATAAACATGTTGTCTCTTCCTGCTCTATGGCATACACTGTGTTTCTCAGTGTTGATGGTGTTACAGAAGATGGGAAATATTATCATATTTCATTAAAAATCAAAAACAAGTTTTAATGGACTAATTTTCTTTAAGTGTAACTCTTATCTACCAACTGTATTTTCTCTATTTGGCTACTCATTTTCATTATTTGACTACTTTATTCTCATCCAGCAAAAAAACATAACTTCTTTAATCCACTCTTAATTTACGCAAAATGGTACTAGTAAATTACTTTAGGCTTAACCCAAAGATTTCTTAATTTCCCTGGTCAGAAATTACTTCTACCTGCTAGATGTGGCAAAAAGACTTCATGTATTCTCTTTTATTAAAAGTCGAACAAAGTGTTGAAATCATTGGCATAACATTGACATTTTATATATATTTTTTAAGGCCAAACAAGGAAGGATTCATTGCTATCACTCCTGAAAAAACGTACCTCTTGCTAAACCTGAATTTGTCTATACCAGCTTTCAGCTACTGTCTTGTATGGCCCGTGATGAACACATCTCCTCCTTTCATGAAGGAAATGGACTAGGCCCCAAGGTTTTCCCATTAAAAATCAGGAGATTTAGTAGTCCATCTTAATTTCTAGCTACTGAGAATTTTATTAAATATATTTATATATCTATGTATTTATTTTTTTTTTAGTTTAACCCAGCACCTTCCAATTTATAAGACAGTTTCTTCACAAGTTGATACAGATTGCATTTGATTTAGTAGCTATCTTTCAATGAGCAGTGGCACTGCTCTAAATCTATGGCACTGATGAAAAGGAAAGCTTTCAGGTCAAATTCAGCTCAGGTGAATTCAGTCTGTTGAATATAGTAGCTATACACAAAATTCAGATTGCTCCATTGCTTCAGACAGCAATGTAATGTATATGTATATGTAATACGCTGCCAAATGAAGACCTAGAACCAACAGTGGGTATAAGCAGAAGGTTTACGGAGATGAAAGAAACTTGTCTTTTCTGGGAGGAAATTCAAGATACAGCGGAATGACTTAAATGTGGCCTAGCACTTTAAACTCATTAAAAATACATCCAAGATACTATGGCAACAAATGCCCATACTGTGGCATTTTGTATTATATCTTATTCTAGGTTATTAACTTATTTATTAAATCTATAAATATGTAAAATTAAAAATAATCATTAAGTGTTCCTTGTTTACTAATATTAAATAAAAAATAAGAACATTATGATTGAAAGTCCTGTGGAAAGAAAAAAATAACAACTTGATTTATTTTTTTTTAAATATAGACAGGATTGCACAGATGACATAGAATTTACCAAATTTAACAAAAAATATACCTTTTGAAGTGCAGAAGCATATACACAGAGTGCCCATGCACAAATATTGACTCTGCTGTAACAAGAATGCTAGAAGAATGTTACAAGAATGTAACAAGAATTACAATATGCTATTGCTTCAATGAGCAAGTGAGATCAGTTCTCTGTTTTAGCATTTCTAATTGCATGTACTTTCTCATGGAAAGGATACAAAAAGAAGAAACTTAATGTACTCTGAGACATGAAATATAATAATACACACTGCATATTTTAGACAAGATAAAGATCTTCCTCACATTCAGTTTGCCTAAGACTTTTCTCTGTTATATAAAATCATAGAATCATACATGTAGAATATCCCGAGTTGGAAGGGACCCATAAGAATCATCAAGTCCAACTCCTGGCACCGCACAGTTCTACCCAAAAGTTTAGACTATGTCTAAAGTGCACAGTCCAATCGTTTCTTAATCTCTGACAGGCTTGGTGCAGTGACTACTTCACTGGGGAGCCTGATCCAGTGTGCAACAACTCTCTCGGTGAAGAACCTCTTCCTGATGTCCAGGCTAAACTTCACCTGCCTCAGCTTAATAAGGTTTCCACAGATCCCATCACTGGTGATTATGGAGAATAGGTCACCTGCCTCTCCACTCCCCCTCACGAGGAAACTGTAGACTGTGATGAGGTCCCCCCTCAGCCTCCTCTTCTCCAGGCTAAACAGGTTCAGTGACTGTTCATACGAGACTGTTCCTCATACGTCTTCCCCTCTAGGCCCTTCACCATCTTCATTGCCCTCCTCTGGACACTCTTCAACAGTTTAATGTCCTTATTGTACTGTGGTACCCAGAACAGAGCTGCACATAGTACTCGAGGTGAGGCCACACCAGTGCAGAGTAGAGCAGGACATTATATTTACATTAGAAAAAAAAAAAAAGTATTGTTTAAGATCTAAGATTTTGTTTCTTTAGTGAAAAGGAATATTTAGATGAAGTCTGTATTTATATCACACTACTTCGATTTTTTATATGTAATGTGGAAAAAATGGTGGATATAGAATATGGATTATATGTAATGATGAGTGAATTGAGATTAATAAATATATTTTGAGATAGATGGTTTATTCAAACCTTACAACCCAGTAGTTAATTACAGTGATTAAGACTACAGACTGTCATTTTCTTCTTTTCCTTGAAGTACATGTAGTTCAAGTAGTTCCTCTTATTTTTTTTTTCCTCTTTTTGTTTTTGTTTTCATATTTGCTCTAATCTAAGAATAGTTTTTTGTTGTTGTTGTTACATGAAGTGCAAAATTGTTCTCCTTCAAACTGTGGATTAAGATTCAACACATAGTTCATTTCTCATGCATAAATACTAGTACATTCATAATACTACAGTATTGTTTTCCTGTGCTTTACTATTTATGCTGATCCAGATTTAAAACATAGTCAAGCCAAACCATCATGCTGAAATATGGAATGAAGGTACACAGTACTTCAAATATCAAGATATATTGATATTTCTTACCACATTCTACAGGACTTAAGTCGGAAAGGGATGGGATTTATGTCCCTAGAGCTCACAGAAAACAGAACTAAGTTCTGCTGCCCAAACCTTGACACAGTACAGAAACAGATAGCCTTTGAATCCAGGCATCCTCATTTTTAAGTTCTTTTTGTGTAATGTGTGTTGCAAGCATTGACTACACAAATGACAATAAGCAACGAGTAAGGATCAAACCAAATGCTGACATAATTTGATTAAAATTGATGTTTAAGAAGAGGAAGAAAATCTATAGAGGATTCTGTAATGGAACACAGAATCTTTAGTCCAATGCCAGTGATTTTATAATTAAGACACACTTTCTACTGAGGATAAAGGGCTGGAACAAAAGGTGAGGTTGGTCTATCAACATATGTTTATTTGATAAATTCTTTAACAAGTTCTTTATTTTGGTCAATATAGATTACCATGGCAACTTCATGAACAAGTAGAAATAAGATTTGCTGTCTTCAAGAAGAAGGCTGAGAAACAGAGGCTGAATATCAGGAGTATTTATGTTTTGCTGAGATAAATTGTTTTTTATTCTCCTGTTACCACCACCCTTATACCTTGGAAGTGAAATTTAACACAACACAGATATGAACACAACACAGCAACAGATATGAACACAACACAGCAAAGAACAGAATGTGGACATGTTGGTCAAATGAGGAATAGTTTATCAGAGCATCAAACAGAAACACTTTAATGTAAAAACAAAACAAAAACAAACAAAAACCATATAAACAAAGAAGAAACTATAAAGTAGTTCTTCAAAACAGAAAGGTTTAAAAGCAATAATCCAGAACCATACTGTGGAGGAGTATCTGTTTATGATTCTTACAGTATAGCCCTGTACAGTACTGTTATTTAAAAAGCTTCCAAAGGCAGATGGAAGTGTCCATAAAGCAGGACCTGACACATACACAACAGTCACAAGAAAGGTTAGAGGTGTATTTTTGTTTGTTTATTTGTTTTGTTTATTTTTCCCCAATTTTCCACAGGCCGTGTTTACTTTACCGTGCTGTTAAGACACAAGCAGAATATCAGCCATTGCATAACTATTTACCAAAAGATATGTGAAGGTGTTTTATGTTGTGCGTTAAGATGAGAAATATATATTTATATTTTCCTTTAATTAAGCTTTCCTGATATTGCTGTCAGAAGGCTTTTTAGATGTTTTTTGGTTGGTTGATTTTTTGTTATGTGGTGGTTGTTGGTTTGTAGTTGTTGTTTTTTTGTTGTTGTTGTTGTGTTTTTTTTTAATTATATTTTGTTTTTCCTTTTAATTTTTTTTCTTTGTTTCACAGATTAAAACCAAGTGTTCCACAGCAATTCAAATAAAATTTGCCTGATGTTTAAGGTTTTTATGTTCCTAAGTATATGATTTCCTGCAACTACAATTTCAGAAATGCTCATTAAGGAAAAGTTTCCTATTACTCATAAGTACGATGTCCAATTCTGAAAGTCTATATTCATTTAACCTAGTGAAGCATGACAGTATCCCATCAAGTGCAGAGGCACTTATTTTCTCTTAGATATTTCAGCAGTATTTTAGAGAAAATTATTTGTGTTATTGTCACTGTGACAGGAAATTAGTTTCCACAAAATGCAGAAGCATAGAAAGATTTAAATCAGATTTAGAGAAACTCCATACCTTACACAATTATCATCTCTTGATGTGAAAAATAAAATGAAAAACACTATCTAATCCACCTCCTCACTTTTCTAAATTTTTGTTTGTTTGTTTGTTTGTTTTTTCCCGTGTGCATATGTAGTTATAAACGTAAATGTGTCCAATATACATCCAATATATATAATTGGATAATTGGATATATATCCAATATATGCAATTTATGAACGGTACAAGACTGCCATCTAGAGCCTTAAAAGAAGAAATAAAAAGGCTAGAAATTGAATCTTTTGCAATGTTTATTTTAAGCAAATAAAATATTCTCTCCTCCCTCCATTTTGCTAATCTATCCTGAAATCCCAGAAATGATTTTTTGTTTGACACTTATACTGTAATTTCTATATTTAAAGTTTTGCAATTCCAAGTCAGTAAGCCCAAAGTTTATGTTTCACAAATTCATTTTGTGCATCTCTGTGTACAAAAATGTTCCTTCACAAGATGTATTGAAATCTTATTTCTGTGTAATAGGTTAAAAAAAAAATCAGATATGATATATTGGTCCTTACACTGTCTTAAATAAAACTACTCTTCTATGCAATTAATAGTTTAAATATTGTACAGATAAACAATCTAATACTGTGGTATTTCTTTCATAAGTATATATCTAGTCAAATCATACACCTTTTCAGACTGTACATACTTAACACACTGTAAGTCCTTTACTTGTAAAAACGGATTTATGTATGTTATCTGTACTTGCTAAATGCATTCTATAAAATACTTTTTTTTTTTTTTTGGTCAACGTGAATCCAAACAATCATTTCTGTTTTCCATCTAAAATTAAATACAACAAAACAATGCAAAACAAGAAATACTGACACTAAAAGCAAACAAATAAAAAATAAAACAAAATAGTTTGTATTTACTTTATTATATATGTTTTAAATCTCATTCATTCTGGAGGAAAAAAAAAAAAAAAAAAGTAAAGTATAACCTGAATAAACTTGACCATTTAAATTGACCTTTAAAAAGATTAATTTGCAGAACTCCTGCTGAAATTAATGAGGGCTTTGCATGAAAACTGATAGCAAGGTAGAACATGAGACAAATTTATAACAGAAAGCATTATGCTGCATGCATAAAAATACATTTAAGTTGAGTAATAATAAACTAATAACAGTGGAGTGCTTTGTGTTTGTCAGGTTTTTTTAAATGTTACAATTAGAAAAAAAGCTGTGATATACGAGATACATATATACGTATTTACAGTACATTGTGCAACATACAAGGAGAGGTTGGGACACCTGAGTTTATTCATCCTGAAGAAAAATAGGCAAAGGCAGAATCTAACAGGTCTCTTAATTATCTAGTTTTATAGAATATGAAGCTAGACCTCTTTAATTTAATTTAATTTAATTTAATTTAATTTAATTTACTAGCTATTATGCAGTACGTATTGTTGTGTTGTATTATGCAACCAAAGTAGAGACATTGGACATAACCTGAAACAAGGGATGCTCAGACCAAATAAAAAGAAAGAAAGAAATGAAGGTAGCAAAGCACAGGAAGAGGTTCACCAATGAGACTAAATGGGTATTCAGATGTAACTGAATGGATCATTGAAATGGTCCATGGAAATGATCCATGGAAATGATCATGGAAACCTGATCTGACTTCACATGTGGCCCTAGTTTGAGGGTGGGGTCACATCTGATTTCCGGAAGTACTTACTAGCATAAAAGTTTCTAACATTTTAGGACTGTTGTGAAGATTTTCCCATCAAAATTTCCCACTAAATTTATGTTAATTTCAATGGGATTTAGATCAGGATGTTACAAAGCAGATGTTAATGTTGTAGTTTGAACCTCACACCTGCAAGTGTCAAGAATAAAGGAAAAGTGCAAACTCAGTGCTAAACAGAAATCCATTTCTGCCTTGTGGAGTTAATTAGCAATTGATTAAAATTAGCTGTAAACACATATTTGCTACTAATGATTCTGAACAGTGCTCTTTAGGGATCAGGTATGAAAATACAAGTTGTTTTTTTTGTTTGTTTGTTTGTTTGTTTTAAATCAACAAACTAAAATAATGAGAAGAGCCAACTCTATTGTTTTAAACCCATCTCAAATCATATTTTGAAACTTTTAATGATAATGTTAGCCCTCTCCCCCACACACACACACACGCAGAGTAAACAAAAATATGATCTAATGTTATCTAAGTTCACTAAATGGCTTGTGATACTGATTTATAGTGCAATTTATCATAGATACAGTTAAGAAACAAGAGTGGGTAAACTGACAAGTATAACTGATTACACCAAGTAAAAATACAAGAATAGAAATGCTGTTGAGGCATGCTGGAGTAGGAATGTGTATGTCTTCCAAGTAGAATTACAAGAAGAGAACAATTACAGTAGGGCTAGCACTCTAAAACGAAACTTTTTGTTTTCTTATGTGGTACAGGGCAAAAATAAATAAAATAAAATAAAATAAAATAAAATAAAATAAAATAAAATAAAATAAAATAAAATAAAATAAAATAAAATAAAATAAAATAAAATAAAATAAAATAAAATAAAATAAATATGCTTTTTGAATAACATTCAGAAAAGACAGGAAAAAAAAAAGTCTGTTTAAGAATAAAGGTAGCAAAAATGTTTGAAGACTCTTGTATGTTATGTTTAAACGCCACTTTACAGAAGAGAATGTGAATCTCTTTTACTGCACAATGATTATTTCAAAATAAATAAATAAATAAATAAATCGGTGCTTTAGGAAGGTTTGACCAAGTTGTGCTGTGAAGTCCTGTGACACAGGCCTGTTTGACCACAGAGGTGGTAGGCATAGCAAAGGCTAACTGTGTATTCATGACTACTTCACTGGCTGCAAAGAGAACTTTGCACCTGACAGCAAAAAAGAGAGATTAACTTCCTCTGAAGCACTTCCCTTCTATAAATCCACAACTGTTTTCTAAGCATTGCAGCATGTCTTGCTCCTGAGATTCTAGCCAACTATTTTCACAAAGGGGGTGTAAAAAAGACACAGTCCCCCAAAATGACACTGTTGTAATTTATTTAATAACAAAATCAGAAAATAGTGTAAAGTTGCATTTTGTTTATGATAATTATTGCATGAGTTTTGCAGAATAAAACATTTACTATGACTATGGTTTTTGTTTGCTTGTTTGTTTGTTTGTTTTACCACTGTACTGGGTCTGGCTGGAATGTTAACTTTCCCGGCAGCAGCCCATACAGTGCCGTACTCTGTACTTGTAGCTGGAACAGCAGTGTTATCACACCAGTGTTGTGTCTACTGCTGAGCAGCAGTGGAACAGCATTGGGCCTTTCTCTAACCCTCCTAGGGGGTGGGCAAAAAAGTGAGGAGAGAAACATCACTAGGGCAGCTGACCTAAACCAATCAAAGGGATATTCCATACCATGTGATGTCACACTCAGCAATAAAAGGTGGAAACAGGAAGAAGAGGGGAGGGGTGGGCTCTCGTTGGTCCTCCTCTTGAACACAGGCTGCGTGCGTTGAGGCCTTGCTTCAAGGACGTGGTCAATCATCGCTCATTTGTGGGAAGTAGAGAGTAATTTCTTTCCTCTGCACTTCCATATAGCCTTCATTTATTTTGTTTGTTTGTTTTCCTCCCTTCTTTTTATTTTTCCTTTTTCCCTCCCTTTTCCCCTTTCCCTTTTTATTTCCCCTTAGTTAAATTGTTTAGTTCATGGTAGTCTTTATTTAATTGTTGTTATTATTTCCCTTTAATTAAATTATCCTTATCTTAACCCGTGAGTTCTTTGCTTTACTTCTCCCCCTCCTCATCTAAAGGAGGGGGAGTGAGAGAGCAGTTGTGGGGTTTAGCTGCCCAGCACGGTAAAACCACCACAACCACAAAGTAATGGATTTCAGATACAGAAATATTTTCACAAGGAAGAAAAAAAAACTTGACTTCTGTCAAGTGTGTAGTTCAGGCTGTGTGTAAACAACTGCTAACCAATATGAATGAAGTAGCAGTACATGCTTGATTTCCAATCTCCAGATACAATCTGCTAAAATGAGGTAAATTCAGCTAAATGTTATATTCAGCTAAATGCTGAATAATATGAGGGCAACTACGGAACTTTCTCACTAGAAATTTCCCATGGCATTAACTTGATTTTTCTGAAGGGGTATTGAATATTGAGGTCCAAGTGCCGCAAATCTGCTTAAGTATGTACATATATGAGAACAGAAATTGCCACTTGGTGCAATCTCTCAAAATATAGAGCACTACGAGAAAAAACACATTCAAAAGATTATTTTCTCTTTATATACTGTCTTTGCTTTTACTTTTAAGAAGAGAACTAGGACACATTGAATTATTCATTTAATTAATTCTTAAGGACAAAAGGCGTCCTTATGGAGTCTGACTTCATTTGACTGTCAGAAGAGTAAGGTACCTAATTCCCATTTCTCTGTTAGATCAATGCATTGGATTTTAAGTGGCAAGGTTGCAGTAGTGGGGGGGCTGCAAGGTGGCCTCTGTGAGAAGAGTCCAGAAGCTGCCCCATGTTAGATACAGGTATGTTTCAGTTGTCTCCAAAGGGACCCGCTGCTGCCCAGAGCTGAGCCAATAAGAGATGTTGTTTGTGCCTGTGTGAGAGCAGACTTAAGAAAGGAAACAGCAGCGCAACAGCAGCTGAGAGAGCAAGGAGTGAGGAATAGCCCTGCAGACACCAAGATCTGTGCAGAAGGAGGGCAGGAGGTGCTCCAGGCAAACAGCAGCTTGCCTGGAGAGGCCCCAGGTGGAGCAGGTTGTCCCCCTGCAGCACATGGGTCCCATGGTGGAGCGTATCTCCACGCTGCAGCCCATGGAGGAGCCCCCGGTGGAGCAGGTCCTGGGCCAGAGCTGCAGCCCGTGGAGAGGAGCCCACATAGGAGCAGGGGGTCTAGGGGGGGGTCTAGGGGAAGCTGCTTCCTGTGGGAGGCCTGTATTGTAACATTTTGCTCCAGGCAGATGAAGCAGTTCTTGAAGATTTGCTGACTGAATGATCGGTTTGGGAAGGACGGCACCCTGTGGGAGGGTCCCCATGTGGAGAAGGGGCAGAGAGTGACCGTGAAGGAGCATCAGAGACAAAGCATTAAGGACTGACCGCAGCCCCATTCCTCATTTCTCTGTGCCACTCGGGGACAACGTAGAAGTGGGTGGATGGGGGCAGAAGGTGTTTTTAGTTTGTTTTGAGTTTCTCACCTCTCTAGTTTGTTAGTAATAGGTAATCAGTTACATAAATCTCCCTATGCTGAGTCTGTTTTGCCAGTGATGATAATTGCTGATCTCCGTGGCTTTATCTCAACCCTTGAGCCTTTTTCATTGTATTTTTTCCCGCTTTCCCTTTTGAGGAAAGGGAGTGAGAGAGCGGTTGTGGAGGAACTCAGCTGCTCAGCTGAGGAAAAACCACACTGATCTCTTAGACTCTTAAATTCTACATGGTAGTACAAAGGATGACAACTAGAAATGTCCTAAGATCAAACAAGAGTACCACAAATAGATGCTGCAGATAGGACCTCATGCCATGTAGGTTTCACCCTTCTTAGATTGGTACTGTTAAATCAATACACTAGTCACAGGATCACTCATAATGTTTGCATTTGGAAAGGGTCTTTGGAAATAAGCCAGTGCAACTGCCCTTCTCAAAGCAGGGTCAGGTAAAGCAGGCCGTGCAGGACCATGTCCAGTCAGATTTACAACATCTCTAAAGATTGAGACACCTGTTTAACCAGACTCAGAGTAAAAAAAGTTTATTGTTATGATTAAATGGAATTTCCTGTTTTTCAGATTGGGCCTCTTGTCCTTTCCTTGGGCACCACTGGGAAGTGTCTGGCTCCATCTTCTTCACTACCTCCTGTCAAGGATCTATAAAGATCCTTGACATTCCCCATGGGCCTTCTCTTCTCCAGGGTGAACAGTCCCAGCTCTCCCAGCTTCTCCTTGTAAGACAGAAAATCTATTCATCTCAATGGTCCTTTGCTGGACTTGCTTGAGGAAGTAAATATTTTCTTCATAGTAGCCGATATGGTGTTGTGTTTTGGATTCTGGATTAAAATAATGCTGATACACAGATGATTTAGTTGTAGCTGAACAGTGCTTGCACTGAGTCAAGGACTTTTCTGCTTCTCTGCTGCACAGAATTGTGTCATCAATATATCACAGGTGATTGGGAGCTTCACCCTGTTCCAGTGCAGTTCACATCTGTCCATGGTAGATAGTAGGGCTGTTTCCACACCTGGGGCAGATGGATACTAGGCACCCGTCCAAGTGAAAGCAAATTGAGGGGCAACAGCAGAAGTATTTGAGAAAAGGAAGAGAATAGTTCAAATTCTTCTGAAAGGTGGTTTTGCTAAAAAACAAAGTAAGGTCAAGGGATCTGAACAGGAGATTTTTTAGGACTAAAATGGCAAGATGGGTATCACCAGATCCCACTGGATGTGATCAATGAAATAAAAGCTATGTCTCCACCAGCTGGCAATAAGTGTCATCTGTACTCTGTTAGTTGTTAAGCATGGTACCATACGTAATGGAATAGCCTTTTGGTCAGTTTGGGTCAGCTGTCTGGGTTCTGTCCCCTCCCAGCTTCCTGTGCACCCCCAGCCTCCTCACTGGCAGAGCAGCACAAGAATCTGAAGTCTTTGACTGTGTAAGCGCTGCTCAGCAACAGCTCAAACATCAGTGTGTTATCAACATTATTTTCTTCCTGAATACGAAACACAGCAACATACCCACTACTATGATGAAAATAAATCTCTCT
Organism: Netta rufina; assembly: GCF_964035555.1. NCBI lineage: Eukaryota > Metazoa > Chordata > Aves > Anseriformes > Anatidae > Netta > Netta rufina. Next base: position 37,028,073 of record NC_140123.1, on the reverse strand, counting down.
TCCTCGTGTCCTCCCCCTCATCATGAAGGTAAAACCACAGTTTAGTATGTGTTGTGTATCCACTATATTCTCTCTCCATGGTGGTCAACTTGCTTGGGTGACTTGCATCTTCCTTGAAGTGATAGTTTTCCTTCATGCCTGAGGAAACCAGGAATAGAGCCATTACTCCAAATATGTCTCACCAGGGCACAGTAGGTGGGAAGGATCACCTCCGTTCACCTTCTGGTAACACTCTTAATGCAATGCAGAAGGCTGCTGACCTGAGCTGCAAGGGTGTTTATTCCACAAAATCCAGGTATCCAGGTTCATGTTCAGAACCAATGAATATGTGATAATGAAAACCAATGAATCTTTTTTTTTTTTTTTTTTTTTTTTGTACTTAAAGAATTAAGTCCCAAAACGAACTGTTCTTAGTACTATTGCATCCTATTGGCTGTTTCTGTGCTTCTATGCTACTATATAAATTTATTTTGGAGCCCAGAAACCTCTGCGTATAAGAATATGTTTATGGATGACTGGGTTATTTTGAATTTTATATGTAGAAGTAAATTATGAATTTAATATTATTATAATTCAACAACCCTGAAAAACAGCACAGAGGTTCACAGACCTCTAAAATATTCTGGGTTCTATTTAGTTGAATCTGTTTGTTTTGAGTACAGTTCACCCTGTTGGAACACCAGTCAAAAGTAATTGACAGTGTTTTAGCTCATCTAATCCTTTAACTCAGAAAGGGTTTTTTTTCATGTAGGTACTTTTTACACACTGAGAGAAATACTTGTGTAATATATTTAATAGAAATTTGATTTGCAATAGAAAAATTCCATTTAAATAATTGTCCCATATTTGAGTAAATTCTGTATCTGTGTAAACAAATTAAAATGAACAAACAGATCTAAGGTTACAAATAAAAGAACTCTAGTTCAGCCTAGTCTCCATGCCTATATAAATGTGGTTCTTTCCACAAAACAGGACTAAGTTATGTGTCTTCTTCCCCTGTTGCTAATCTCTTCCTGCTACTTTAATAAACTGAAATGGAACTAATCTGTAGTTTACATACTATAGTTGAAGAGAATAAAACATCTGCTATAAAATTATCCATCACTGGCCCCAAAGCCTTCTGCAAGCTGGTAATAAGGATATATAAATGAGTTGACTCTGCCAATTTCTGGTTGTACAGTCAGTGCAAAATACAGAGATTATAAAATGTTCCTCTGTTACAGATTTTGGCAGGAATTGGAATATCTAGTAAAATATGGTATTTTATTCTTAGTACTTAAATATAATAATAGTAACTGCAAAAGTAATATTGCTCTTTCCTATAATTGCCTCTATTCATCATACAGTATGAGAAATTCAGGAACAAATATACACCACTTTGTTTTAGTGTAGGTGCATGGATAAAACTATTATATTACCTCCAAGTATTTCTTACTTAAAGCATCATTCAAGGAAATTGTACAATAATAACTCTATGCATTTGAAGACAAGTTTATGGAAATAAGAGCATCTGAATAATTTTATGCTTTGCTGCAGTCTTTTTGCCCACCTTTTGGACTTTCAGACTCTGTATTGACACTACTAGTATTATCAGCGACACGTATCCTATAGTTAATAGATTGATGCTTTACCTAGATTACTAGCATTCCACAATAGCTTTTGGAGGATCAAATAAAAGGTATACCCACATTCCAAAATTTAAGGAATTTTCACAAGTAAAGATTTGTAGAGGTTTAGAAACTGACTTAATTATAGTTTTACTATAATGAAGTGATATAGTGATACTTTTTTGTTAGATCTCAAAGGACACAGTTAAGGGTTAGGGCAGGATTTATCCTAAAACTGACTTACACAGAATAGGTCAGATAACTTATATTAGTTCATTTAAACTAATTATAAAGGGAGATTGAGTAGATGTCCAAAGTTAGGTGACATGTAGCTGAAAATCCTTAAGCCATGGAACTTCTCAGGGCTTGACAGACCCTGCTTCTCCACAACGGGACAGCAACATTCACTCATAGAGCGCACTAGATTGCATGCAACACAATACAGATCTGTGTGTCAAAGCATTTGCAGTGTATGTTCATGCTAAGGAGTGCTGGTGCACATCACAGTTTTTTCAGGGACATGGTGTGACCCTGCATGGATATCATCAGGCAAAGATAGTGTCCGTCTATTCACTTGCAGAATGTCTGTCAGAGTTTCTAGACTGTGGAAGTATAAACAGTAAATTGTATAGCTTATAGCCAAAACAGATCACACACATTTCTTGTCATATTTAAAATCTTCTTTCCATAATACTGATTTAGTTGGGAAAATAATATATGCCTTTTGCTTAGTAGACTAATAGCTTTTTCACTGGTGCAAATTGCAGTAAAGTAACATCACAAGATACGGACAATACATTAGAAGTTTTTCTTGTAATATGACTGATCAACAGATTTCTGCAATGACTGAACACTCAGAGGAAATGGACAAGGGTGCTCATGAAGCTGAGGGAGGAATGTAGCAAGTGACTGACTGTTGCAAAGAAAGCTGAACTTAGTGCAAAAGGAACAAAAGGATTGGCCTTCATTTTACATAAATGGCTTCATCAGTTGAGGGAATCAACTAGCTAGATCAGTTGAGTATATCAACTGGCTGTGTAAATGTTTTTCCCTGGGTTAATCACAAGTATGCAAATGTGTCCCTAAGATAGCCAGACCAGTATGGGGGGTGTGGCTCAGCCTAAAACAGAGGATTAAAACTGGGTAAGTAACAGTAAAAATCTTTGAAGAGAACAACAGGCTTCAACACTTATATTCCTTCCTGATGACTGGGGACAACCAGCATTGTGACAGTGAGCATACAGAGATCAGTAATAAGAATCACATTTGTATTGTGATCTAACAATATATGGTAATGGCAACTGCTGTATCGCTTGTGTAGTGATTTCAGTATATTGCCTGTGTAACACCAAATATCTTAAAAAATTTGAATTTTTTAAGAATGTCATGTGGAATATCTAAAAGAACATGGTCAAGGAGTGTTGGAATTTGACATGGATCAAGTCTAAAAGCTTAACATTTAACATAATGGTAGGTGTTAATGTATGTGAAGATAATGGCTTGACGGTGTTTTTTGTTTTGTTTTGTTTTGTTTAATAAAATAAATAAATATATATAAAGCTCTCTTCTTATAAGACCAAATATAACGACTAGTGTCCAGATGTTCATTTCATATCAAAGTCAAAATGGGTATTTTTTTCCATAATAATCAAACGCAGGACTTTAAAAAAAAAAAAAAAAAAAAAAAAAGCATACATGCACACATATGTATTATATAAATAATTCTGTTGGTGTATGTCTACAAATATAATATATTCCAGAATGAAGAGCAGTCCTGTGGTATAATATTGTAATCCAATTACTTTGTTTCTGATGGTAATGAGTTCTTAGTGCTAAGTTGCAACAATTTTTATTTTTATTTTTTGCATTACTATCTTTATTACACTTGTGGATGAGAAAAGACAAAAGAAAACAAATAACTCAAGAAGATAAGTTTCCCCCAGTCTGGTCCTGAGGGCTTCTTTGCCATAAATCTGTTCTTGAAGAGGAACGTATATATTTGCAAAGACAAGAACTTTTACTTATGCTTTCTAATGAGTTCTTGACAATGTATTAAAAGATGCCTCAGGTAATACTAAATTGTTAACATTTTATGTTATATTTCTGTAATTTACATCATGAAGATTTTGTTTAAAATGTGCTTATTTTGCTGTTAACTAAATCTTTGTCTCATCATTACTTTTTTTTTTTTTTTTTTGTAGTAGTAGACAGAGAAAGAAAACCCAAAACAAAACAGAAATGTACAGATATTTTAAAGTAGACAGAATAATATTCAATTATTATTTTTGTTCTTTATTCTACAATAAGCACTGGAAATATCTGTTTCTGAACAGAAGAGAAAACATTACTGTCAAATGTCTTTATTGTTAGCCAATTTATACCTTCAGTGCAAATATTAATGAATAAATTGCATTTCAAATCCTACCTTGGACATGAAAAATAAGAGGATATTTTCCATTGCAATATTTTCTTATCTCCTCTATAGCATGAGATACCATGCTACATTTTCACAGTTATAATTTCTGATGCAACAGATTATGGTAATACGGGTGAAGGGTGCCAGAAGAATACAGAAGAGGATCAAACTGGAGTATGAAATTGAAATGTCTGTAGAAAATATGACAATACGTATTTTCATTAATGGAGATACTGTGGCAAGAAAGATATATCTGAGAAAAATATATGACAATATATGAGAAAAAGATATCTGGAGGAAAAATAAATAAATAAAAAGTGTCTGAGGCCTGATTCTGTGTCCATATTTACTATAAAATTCTACTGTGATCAATGATCATGAAACAGGAAAAGGCAATGGTACTTGCCCTTTAGTATACATGGCTATAATATATAATATATATATAAGTATATACTTATATATATATATTCACTTCTGAATATTTTAGTTAGCATATTAAATCTTAGCAATAAGGCTTCTACTAGGCTTCTACTAGGCTTCAGAGTACTTGTGTTTCTAATATGTGTAATCTTGAAAATGAAATAAACAATCATACAAGGAGCAGTATTTAAAATCATCAGATTTAATAAAATAAAATAAAAATATAAAAGATAAAATAATAATAAAATCATCAGATTTAATATGAGCGATATGAATAATCTTTTCCAGCTTTTGACTGAGAATTTAATTACTCCTTTCACCTAAGAATATTGTTAATAATTTTTTTAAAGACTCTCCTGATCTCACTAGTAAAAATCACAGACTTCCGTTTTGTTACGAGAGAATTTCAAACCCTTTTTACTCCAGTAGAAAAATGTAAACCTTATACACTGCTTAGGTCAATTGCCAAGCCTGAAAAATATAAGAAGCTCACGTAGGAAAATTAATCGGTTAATTCTGAAGGGTGTCTCACTGAACTGTCTCACTGGTTTTCCTGACCCCACAAAATGCAAGCACTCTTTTGGGACCATATTAAAAAATAAATAAAAAAAAATAAATAATAATAATAATAATAAATGCATTCTTACTATTCTTTTGCATTTTCTATGTTATGTGATAAAACTGAGTCACAATAAATTTGTTGAGGCTACTTGATTACAATTAAAAAAATTTAAAAAAAAGGAAACTATGGGGCAAGACTATTTCTTTTTGTTTGTTTTGTGGTATAATTATGGTAATAAGATGGGGCCTTTTGTTATTATTTCCCTTATATCTAATTTCATTCACTAAGATGACACTGGAATGGTACTTCGTAGAATCATAGAATGGCTTGGGCTGGAAGGAACCTCAAAGATCATCTAGTTCCACCACCCCTGACATAGGCAGGGACACCGCCCACTAGATCAGGTTGCTCAGGACCGCATCTAACCTGGTCTTAAACACCTCCAAGGATGGGGCATCCACAGGTTCTCTGGGCAACCTGTTCCAGTGCCTCACCACCCTCTGAGGAAAGAATTTCCTCCTAACCTCTAATCTAAATTTCCCCTCTTTTAGTTTAAAACCATTCCTCCTGGTCCTGTCATTGTCCGATTGGCCAGAGTTGCTCCCCATCTTTTTAATATGTCTCTTTCAAGTACTGAAAGGCTGCAATGAGCTCCCCCTGGAACCTTCTCTTCTGTAGGCTGAACAGCCCCAACTTTCTCAGCCTTTCTACATAGGATAGGTGCTCCAGCCCCTTGATCATCTTTGTGGCCCTCCTCTTAACCTGATCTAACAGATCAGCATCCTTCTAGTGCTGGGGGCTCCTGACCTGGATGCAGTACTCCAAGTGGGGCTTCACAAGGGGGGTAGTAGAGGGGCACAATCATCTCCCTCAACCTGCTGGTCACTCCAAATGCAGCCCAGGATGTCACTGGGCTTCTGGGCTGAAACTGTGCACTGAATGGTCCAGCTATCAAATCCATCTCTCTCCAATTTGGAGACCAAGATGTCATGTGGGACCATGTCAAAGGCCTTGCAGAAGTCCAGGTCATCGGTCAGTCTTCCTGTATCAACCGATGCAGTCATCCCATCATCGAATGCCACCATATTGGTCAGGTAGTTTCCTCTTTCTACTTGTCAAATCATTTCAAACTCATTAACTGCTATGCTATTATCCTGAGATATCCCCCTTTTTTGTCTAAGAGGACAAGAAAAATCATAAATCATAATCATAATAAAAATGCCTTTTTTTTTTTTTATTAAAACTGTTGAATCCAAGAAGTGATGAAAAACAAGAAACGCAGAACTATTACAGAAATCGTTCATCCTCTTCTTTCTAGCTTTCATACAAAAGTGATTTTATCTCAAGTATTTAAGTATGTATTGAAAGCAAAACAAAAACAATAACATCAAAACAAAAACAACAGAAATAACAGAACCAAACACTTGACACTGTGTTCTAGACATTTTAAAGATAATTAATTAAAGATAAAGATAAGATAAAGATAAAGATAACTGGTTCTAGATATTTTAAAGATAATTGGAAATGAATATCGTTCTTTTATTTTTTTATTTTTTTTGTGAATTACTAAACAAAACTGCATAAGATAAGGTATAACTCATGCAAAAATGAGCCCCATTTTCTGTTTGCAAGACTATATTTTTTTCTTTCTTTGTTATGTGTGTGGGAAGGAAGGAAGGAAAGCTTTGTTTGCCAGAACTGGTCAAGAACCAAAAGAGTTCAATGAATGAGTTGACAAAAAAAAGGGATAAAATACTTTTAAAGAACTTGATGGAAATTATGAATCTGAAAACACAGATGATATTAGATATCAGGTGGAAGAGGTAATAACATTTAAAAACTGAACTGAATAAATAACTTTGGGAATGAAATTCTGAGGTTTTGTATGTTAACTATTAATTAAATACTTAACTAAATGTTAAATAGATGGCTAGTATTAGAACTAAAATTCATCTTAACTTCAGATGGTGTGAAGAAGTAATAGCCTTTTTATACTTGCAAATAGGAATGTCAGCATGAACAGAAGTTCAATGCCAGAAGAATATCACTCCAGGGAAAAGCGTTACTTTTGTTATCTCTAAAATAAAGCTGCATTAGTGAAAATAAGGTAAGTGGATTTATTTAATTTGTTACTTGCTTCTAAACAGATTAGAGCTAACCTTAGCCCAATATTTATATCCTGTGATTGACTAAACAAGTTTGATCTCACTCTGTAGCCAATTCTAAATGTGGAAGTGAGAAGTTAATTTCCTCTGCATCCTCTAATCTACACCATTTCTTTTGATTCTCTTTCCTTTATCATTGTTTATATGCTTCATTTACATGATTACATTCCCTCTAGCATTATCCATACACACTTTCTGCATATCCTGTTAAACTTTACCCATGTCTGAATTCATAAATATAGGTTTATTTCTGATAAAATATTGTCCATTTGGGAATACCCCTCTCTTACTTACCTTATGCTTTTCACAAAGTTAAATAATCAAACTTGTATCTATCAAATAAAAAATCAAACCTCTGCTGCTTCTGTGTAGCTTAAAGCTTTTTTTTTTTTTTTTTTTTTTTTTTTTTTTTTTTTGAGGGGGGATTTCTGTGGTGCTTGTAAAATGTTTAAGACCATTTCATGTTTTAGATTCCATCCTTTTGCCTTGCATTATGTCCATGGTCTCTTTCATTCAAAGCTATTCTATATCAAACAAACTGAAAAATCTCTAGAAGAGAATGTATTAATTGGTCGCTTTCAATAACAAAGTCTTGGATTCAAATATTTATGGATTCATTCCAGGCCTATGGGTTTATGTTCCTTCAAATGTGTTAGTTCATACTAAGATGGCATCATCATTTTTCTCTCCAAATATGCATCTCAAACCTTGAAGACATGTGAGAGAAGACTCAAAATTAAGTTTATATTTTGAATATTACAAATTTTATAACTGGTCTTACAGAATATCACCAAGGATGTTAGCAACATATCTAGCAGACAATCCTATTTAACTGGTGCATCACTAGTTAAACATGATGGACCTAAGTTAAATTTGTGATAACTTTGCAAAGCTATGATCCTAGCTTTTCCTTCAGACAGTTTGGGTACATAGTGCTTGATTTTGACAAAGAATTGCAAAGAAGCTCAGCATATTTATGTCCAAACATTATTGTCACATTATCAGAGCAATAATAAAGCAAATTCAAGTACCACTTTATATTGCTCCATATGGAAATAGAGTATAATATAGGAATGTGATGCCAATCTATAAGAAGGGTTGTAAGTAGGATCGGGGGAACTAAAGGCCTGTCATCCTGACCTCAGTGACAGGAAAGGTTACAGAACAGATCATCTTGAATACAATCACACAGCATTTGCAAGACAAACAAGGGATCAAGCCCAGTCAGCATGGGTTCATGAAAGGCAAGTCCTGCCTGACCAACCTCATCTCCTTCTATGACCAAGTGGCCCACCTGGTGGAAGAGAGAAAGGCTGTTGATGTAGTCTACCTAGACTTCAGCAAAGTCTTTGACACAGTCTCCCACAGTATTATCCTGGAGAAGCTGGCAGTCCATGGCTTGAACAAGTACACTCTTTGCTGGGTTAAAAACTGTCTGGATGGCCAGACCCAGAGTGTACTGGTGAATGGAGTGAAATCCAGCTGGCAACCAGTCACCAGGGGCGTTCCCCAGGGGCTGGTGTTGGGGCCCATCCTCTACTATCTTTATTCATGATTTGGATGAGGGAATTGAATGCACCCTTACTAAGTTGGGGGGAAGTGTCAATCTGCTGGAGGGTAGAAAGGCCCTGCAGAGGGACTTGGACAGCTGGGCTCAATGGGCAGAGGCCAGTGGGATATGAGGCTCAACATGGCTAAGTGCTGAGTCCTGCACTTTGGCTACAGCAACCCCATGCAACACTACAGGCTTGGGGGAGAGTGGCTGGAAAGCTGTGCAGAGGAAAAGGATCTGGGGGTGTTGGTCAATGCTCACCTGAACATGAGCTAGCAGTGTGCACAGGTGGCCAAGAAGGCCAATGGAAATCCTGGCTTGTATCAGGAATACTGTAGCCAGCAGGACCAGGTCATTCCCCTGTACTCATCTCTGATGAGGCTGCTTCTTGAATACTGTGTTCAGTTTTGGGCCCCTTTCTACAAAAAAGTCATCAAGCCCTGGAACATATCCAGAGAAGGGCTGCAAAGCTGGTGAAAGGCCTGGAACACAAGTCTTATGAGAAGTAACTGAAGGAACTAGGGTTGTTTATTCTGGAGAAGAGGAGGCTCAGGGGAGGCCTTATTGCTCTCTACAGCTACCTGAAAGGAAGTTGTGGGGAGCTGGGGGTTGGCCTTTTCTCACAGATAAACAGTGGTAGGGCTAGAGGGAATGTCCTCAAGTTGTGCCAGGTTCAGATTGGAAATAGGAGACATTTCTTTTTCAGAAAGAGTAGTTAGGCATGGGAATGAGTTGTCCAGTGGTGGCATCACCGTTTCTGAGTGAGTTTAAGGAAAGATTGGATGCGGTACTTAGGGTCATGGTTTAGTGGGTGATATTGCTGGTAGGGGGATGGTTGCACCAGGTGATCTTGAAGGTCTTTTCCAACCTTAATGATTCTATGATTCTATGATTCTTAGATATGATTAGGTCAACTTTCTTCTAACTCTACTTTGTTAGTTAGAGCTAAGGCTGAGTGAAAGAAATGTAATCAAATCTTTGAGATATTGAGATCAGTATTATACCTAGCCATCATAACAGGAAAGACATTGGAGGATAGAAGTAATGAAACTCTTGATTTTATTTATTTATTCCTTCAGTAAGGTAGATATGGGTATTGATAGGGGTATAAGTATATACATGAACTGAGAAAATTTACATGAATTTTTTATTCATCTCAAAGTTTATCTCTTTATCTGAAACTATTGATCTACTGAATGAGAAACTTTAAATCAATTTAAAAGTAGGTTGATCCATTTTGGACAACTTGGCTTTATGCCAGGCTAGAACCAGTGTTGTTTTTTTTTCTTCCTTCAGTAAAAATAAGAGTACACAGACATAATATCTGAAAGAGATAGTATATTTTGCTGATGCAGCAAAAAGGTGATTATGTGCTCTCAGATAAGTATTAACTATCTTTATTTGTGGTTGATCTGATGGCACACGGATTCACTATTAAAGAAAGTGGAAACAAAGTCCTACAGATATATGGTGATTTCCCTACTTTAAACAAGATAAATAATTCTGGTAATAATTTCAGTTTGGAATCTTAAAAGATATTCACTTGAAACTACTGTTATTCATAATCTCACAGTGTCTGCTCAAACAATATTTCAATTAAAATACAGTTATTTTAGCATATTATTTCTCTACTTCCAGGTCTGTAAAGAGGAAGGATGATTTTGAATTTTGGTTGCTTTATTGGTTGCATCGTCATACTGCCTATTTCTATGTTATAGATAATTTCTACAATAATAAATTTATTCAGAATGATTCAATGACTCAATTATTTATTGGTTATCTATTTTTCCCCTTATTTCTAAGCTACATTAGAAAAAGCAACCTACAGAATATACCAGAAATTAAGAGACTTTCATATTTTTAAGGAGGCAAACACACACTGTAGCATAAAAATAATCTCAAAACAAATTTATGATAGCAATATATAAATAATCTAAAGCACTTGCTTAACACTAATTTAGATTTATTTTTTTTTTTTAAGAATAGTGTTTTCTCTACATCTTTGATTATTTTATAATTAATATAATAATGTACACTGGTGATTTTTTTGTTGTTGTTGTTTTATTTTTATTATGATTAATTACAATTAAAAATATCAGATGTACACCCTAAACAATCACTTGGAAAAATCTCTGGGTACTGTAGGACTGCATGCTGACAAGAGGGGCAATGGAAGCAGGTTTCTGCTCAGGGCAGCAAGTGAATCCCCCCCCCACCTACCTTGATGCGGATGGTCACCTCACTAATACAAACATATACAAAGCAGAGGCATTTAATGCTTTCTTCACCTCTATCTGCAACACTATCTGCCAAGTTGGCCCAGGGATGATGGGCCCTGACTGCTCTAGAGCCCGGAGTTGAAGGACTGTGACTGCAGGAATGACAAGCTCCCAGCCAACTCTAAACATGTACGGGATTTGCTCCAGATAGATGGACATATAAGTCCATGGGGCCCAATAGGATTCATCCCTGTGTAGTCAGCTGGCTGATGCCATCGTGAGACCTCTCTCAATTATTTTATAATGGTCTTGGGGATCTTGAGAGGTCACAGTCAATGGAAGCTGGCAATTGTTGTTCCAGTTTTCAAGAAGGGAAAGAAAGAAGACCTTGATAATTACAGGCCAGTCAGTCTCACCTGACTGCCTCGTAAAATTATGGACAAGGTTATTCTGGGAGTTATTGAAAAATGCTTGAAAGGCAATAACCATGAGTCACAGACATCATGGGCTCATGAGTCTTGTTTAACATAATGAATTTTCTTTTATGACAAAGGTACCCATCTAGTTGACCAAGGGAAGCCAGTAAATATAGTCTTCTTGGATTTCATGAAAGCTTGAGGTACTGTTTCTCACAGTATCCTTCTGGACAAAATGTCCAGCGTACAGATAGAAAAATACATAATAAGATGGGTGATGAATATGATAATAATATAATAACATAATGATTGGATGATGAGTTGGGCTCAAGAGGTTGTAGTAAATAAGCTGGTGGCCAGTGGGCTACTAGTGGGGTTCTGCAGGTCTCCATTTTCAGACCAGTTCTCTTCAATGTTTTCATAAACGACTTGGTTGTAGGACTTGAAGGTGTGCTAAGGAAGTTTGCAAGTGGTCCTAAATTGGGAGGAGCTCTAATTTTAGAGGACTCCATCAAGGGTAGTGAGGTTTTGCAGAGAGATATTGAAAAATTAGAGAGCTGGGCAATTACCAAGTACATGAAATTTAACAAGAGCAAGTGCCAGATCCTAGACCAGGGTGACCAGAGAAGTTATAAAGTCTCCCTCCTTGGAAATATTCAAAAGCATTCTGGACATGGTCCTGAGCAACCTGCTCTAGGTGACATTTCTAGAGCAGGGAAATTGGACAGGGTGACCTCTAGAGGTCCCTTACATCTTCAACCATTCTATGATTCTGTCATTATAGACTCAAAATTGTTCAACCCATGGCTTCCTTGTTCATCCAGGTAGCAAATTACCCTTCAGTTTATTTCCTACCACCTGCCACTCTCCATGCCGTAGCTCATCTATGTCATGAAAGGAAGAGAAATGATTTTCTGGTTAGGAAAGATATTGATGAATTACTTTACTTTTTCCCCGTCATGCGAAAGTGTGCAAGTGTGCAGAGTGGAGGAGGAGACTCAGGCAATACCCAATAAGTCTTTGAATAACTTTTCTTCAAAAATCTATTATTTGTTAATAGAATCAAGTTGTTACTAGCAATAGCAAATAATTATTCACACTTTGCCCTAATTTATTTCCTTGCACAATTCACTTACATATACTCTCATAGTTATGGAGTAGGAGCAATAGTAAGGAAGCCAACCCCAGATGTTACTCATACACAAGAAGGGTATCCAGTTTTTCTTAGTTACTGGTTCGAAAGCCTATCGATGCCCCCCACCCCCCCCCCCCAGTTAATTAATTAATTAATTATTGGACTAGCTTATAGAATTAACCCTGCAGTATATGCTTGCATATAGCAGCCACCTGCATCTTAGTTTGACTAGGTTTGATGGGGGAAGGGAGGGGAGTTAGAAGTGACAGAGAAGGGCTGGGGGATGTTGTCACTGCTGACACTGATGATGATAGTTGGCAAAACCCTCTGAGTTGTCCCGTAGGATTGTCCGAAGGCTCCTCAGAAAAGGTAATATTCCTGATACCCCACCCAGAATCTTCTTCTTGTGTCCCTCTAGGGGTAACTGAGCTTTCTGCTTCCCTAAAATACTTGTATACCAATGCACGAAGCACGGGAAATAAACAGGATGAGCTTGAGATCTGTGTACTGTCACAGGGCCACGACCTCACTGCAATCATGGAGACATGGTGGGGCAGCTCAAATGACTGGAACGCTGTCATGGAGGGCTATGTCCTTTTTAAGAAAGACAGTCTGGGGAAGAGAGAGGAAGGAGTTGCCCTTTACATGAGGGAGCAATTAGAATGTACCCAGCTCCACCTGGGGGAGGGTGAAGAATGAGTGGAAAGCTTGTGGGTGAGAATTAAGGGGCGGGCTGGTATGGGTGACACTGTTGTGGGGGTGTACTACAAGTCACCAGATCAGGAGGAGGAAGTCGATGAGGTCTTCTACAAACAGTTGGAAGTAGCCTCATGACCCTGGCCGCTGCTGGTTCTTGTGGGGGACTTCAGTTACCCAGACATCTGTTCAGAAAACAACTCAGCCAGGTACGTGCAGTCCAAATGGTTCCTTCAATGCATTGAAGATAATTTTCTGATGCAGGTGGTGGAGGAGCCGATGAGATGAGGATCGCTTCTGGACCTTGTTAGAGATATGAAGGTTGGGGGCAGCTTGGGATACAGTGACCATGAGATGGTGGAGTTCAAGATGGAACTTGGTGGAAGAAGTAAGGCAAAAAGTAGGATTGCTACCCTGGATATTTGGAGATCCAACTTTGACCTCTTCCAAGACCTACTCAGGGGTATCTCATGGGCTAGATTGCTAGAAGGCAAGGGTGCTTGTGACAGCTGGGCAACATTTAAATAACACTTCTTCCAAGCTCAGGATTGGTGCATCCCAAAGAGTAGGAAATCGGGGAAGGGGGACAGGAAACCTGTGTGGATGAGCAAGGAGCTCATCAACAAGATCAAAAAGAAGAGGAAAGTCTATGAAATGTGGAAAAAGGGCCTGTCCTCTTGGGATGAGTATAGGAATGTTGTCAGGGCCTGCAGGGACGTGACAAGGAAGGCTAAAGCCCATCTGGAGGTGAAGCTTGCAAAAGAGATAAAGGTTAATAAGATTATTATTTAAAAAAAAAAAAAAAAAAAAAAAAAAGTATGTAAACAGTAAAAGAATGACTAGAGATAATGTGGGTACCCTGCTGAATGAGAGGGGTGTCCCGGTAATGGGGGTCACTGAGAAGGTGGAGAATGTCTTCTTTTCTTCAGTCTTTGCTTCAAAGACTACCCCCCGGGACTCCTGCATGCTGGAGGGAGGAGAAAGAGTTTACAAAGTGGAGATCTCCCCCCTGGTTGATGAGGGAGTGGTTCGGGAGACTCTGAGTGGACTCAGCGTACACAAATCCATGGGTCCTGATAGTATGCATCCACATGTGCTGAGGGAGTTAGCAGAGGTGATCGCTGAACTGCTTTCTATCATCTTTGAAAGGTCCTGAAGAACAGGAGAGGTGTATGAAGACAGGAGGATAGTCAATGTCACTCCAGTCTTCAAGAAGGGCAAGAAGGAGGATCTGGGAAACTACAGGCCAGTCAGTCTCACCTCTGTCCCTGAAAAGGTGTTGGAACAGCTTGTTCTGGATGCCATCCCTAAGCAATTCGAAGAGAAGAAGGTTATGAGGAGTAGTCAGCATGGATTCACCAAGGGAAAATCATGTTTAACCAACCTCATAGCCTTCTGTGATGGCATCAGCAGCTAGGTAGATGAAGGGAGAGCAGTGGATGTCATCTACCTTGACTTTAGCAAGGCTTTTGATACTGTCTCCCATGACATCCTGCTAGCGAAGCTGAGAAAGTGGGATAGAGGAGTGGACAGTAAGGTGGGTTGAGAACTCGCTGACTGGCTGAGCTCAAAAGGTGGTGATTGGCGGCGCAGAGTCCAGCTGGAGACCTGTGACTAGAGGTGTTCCTCAGGGGTTGGTGCTAAGTCTGGTCTTGTTCAACATCTTCATCGATGACCTTGATGAGGGAATAGTGTCTGCCCTGCCTGCTCCAGTGCTGGACGTTCCAAGATGGATGATTTCAAGTCTATTGGACTCCCCTCCAAGTGAAAGCAAACTGTGGTCTGCACTCTTCTGCTAGAAGGACGGAGAAAAATGCATTAGCGATATCAGTCGTGGTGTATCACTTGGCTGCCTTCAATTCCAATTCATACTGGAGTTGTAGCATGTCCAGCACTGCAGCACTCAGTGGTGGCATAACTTCATTCAGGCCACAGTAGTCCACTGTTAATTTCCACTCACCATTAGTGTCCACCCTCAGCAAGTATGCCAATGACACAAAGCTGGGAGGAGTGGCTGACATGCCAAAAAGCTGTGCTGACATTCAGCAAGACCTGGACAGGCTGGAGAGATGGGCAGGAAGAAACCAAATGAGGTTTAACAAGAGCAAGCGTAGAGTCCTGCACCAGGGAAGGAACAACCACATGTATCAGTATAGGCTGGGGGATGACCTGCTGGAGAGGAGCTCTGAGGAGAAGGACCTGGGGGTCCTGGTGGACGACAGGTTGACCATGAGCCATCATTGTGCCCTTGTGGCCAAGAGGGCCAATGGTATCCTGGTGTGCATATAAATGAGTGTGACCAGCAGGTCAAGGGAGGTGTTTTATTACTATTATGTCTGTACACTATATTTTTTTCAGGGTTGCCATAAAAATATATATTACTTTCTCTTTAATTCCTAATTCATCAAGGTATTCTCAGACACTTTAACAGAATAAATCTCACCCCACATATTCCATAGAAATAACTAAATAAATGAGAACATGAATAAATAAATGCATGAAGTCCATTCTCCCTCTCTCCATATCATATGGGGAAATTGAAATGTGAATATAATAATAAACTATAGTCATATCAGAAGTATGCAGGAAGGTCATTTTGCTCTACTACTTCCTCCATAATAGAACATGTATTTCACAGAATCATAGAATCATAGAATAACCTGAGTTGGAAGGGACCCATAAGGATCATCAAGTCCAACTCTTGGCACCACACAGGTCTATCCAAAAATTCAGACCATATGACTAAGTGCACTGCCCAAACTTTTCTTAATCTGTGACAGGCTTGGTGTTGTGACTCCCCTGGTGAGCCTGATCCTGTGTGCAACAACCCTCTCAGTGAAGAATCTCTTCCTGATTCCTTTTATCCTAAGTTTTTGTTTTCCTAGTTAGACTCAATGTAAAACTGTTACATGTAATCAGATTTTGTGTGTTGTTTTTTTTTTTTTTTTTCCTCTGTATCTTGCTCTTCATTGAGCTGACATGAGTTTCTACGAAAAAAATATATATATATATTTATACATATATATACTGAAATTTTATCTATATTATATATGTGAACTTGGACACTAATTGCTCGAGAAATTTTGTTTTCTCCCCTTTGTGCAGCAGTGATATTGTACTATTCTATGCCATTATTCATTGAATTGGGGAAATTGGGGATCAGGATCTACTATACCACTCTTCTTTTTCCTCCGTAAAACCTAAAGCTCTTTTTTTTTTTTTTTTTTCCCTCCTGGAAAAGTACATCTTGAATTATCTCAAACAAAATATCAATCTTCATCCTGATCTCCAGTTACACAAAGAACTACCATGGAATTAGTGAGCTCATGGGCTGTTGGATAAAGTGTGCCATGTCTGCCAGCTACATTTTGTGCAGAGATTAATTTAATAATATGATGGCATTTCTCTTCCTGTAGCATGGGGTCTTGCAAGAAAGACAGGTAAATATTAAAAGAAAAATATAACTACTGAGACTATCAACATTACCAACAGAGATTATCAAAATGTAACTACTGAGATTATCAACATTACATTATGCTTCTGGCCTTGCACAGAAATACAGTATTAACTTTCAGTGAAATTTCATGGGAAAATCTGGCTACCACACATATCCAAGGCTAAATGACAACTGTGTAAGGGCTTTGTGTAGGTAGCTTCACGGCAATTCTTTAAATCCTTTCTTGCACCTCTATGAATAAATGTTATTAGACTAAGTAGAAGATAACTCTTTATATTCATGCAGAGCCAGAAATGTGTAGCAACTATTTTTGGTTTAGAAGGAGGGGAAAAAAAGTAGCTAATTATGTTCTCTTAGGGTTTGTAAAGTTTTATAGGGTAGGTGTTTGTCAGGGAAATACAGTTTGGGAAAACAGAAGATCTTTCTCTAGTCTTCCTCATTTACCACATGATTCAGTAACAAGAACCATGTAAGGAGTTTTCTGATGAGACCGTAACAGTTAGGAGAAGCGTTGAGGCTGGTAAAGGTAAAACACTTGCAAAATGGTATAATCCATACGAAGGTTTTGGACACAGTTCTTGTAATGTTCAAGGCTCTGCCAATTTAAAACATCTCACAGTTTTCCCTCCTTTGCTGTTCTTATTAAAGGAAGTAAAGTTTTGTAAAATTTCCTATTTTGATAACT
Organism: Netta rufina; assembly: GCF_964035555.1. Lineage (NCBI taxonomy): Eukaryota > Metazoa > Chordata > Aves > Anseriformes > Anatidae > Netta > Netta rufina. The sequence goes on along the minus strand of NC_140123.1, from coordinate 37,010,743 downwards.
GTTAGATTTTCTTTCAAAAGTGGACATGAAAGACATCTGAAAAACTGACAGAAAAGACACAGGGAAAGAGAAGAGAGTTTTCCACTGGTTCACTTGCAAGTTTATACCTTCCAAAGTAGTCGAGGAAGAAAAACTATCCTTCTTTTTATTCTTTTTATTATTATTATTATTTATTATTTTATTCTATTATTCACAATAGCATATATAAATGTAGGTAAGTGAATACATAGATAGATGTGTAAACCTACCAAACTAATTTGAGCAAAACAATGTGAGTGTAGCAATGGCTAAAAATGAACATAAAATATTCTGAACAACTCTGCCTGATTTTAGCAATTCAGATAGCAACTGTTCTATTTATTCTGAAGGTGTTGCTTAGTGATACTCAAAGAGAGAAGAAATGTACTTTTCCCTACTCTCAAATGGTTTCAAAATGTTAACTATGTTTTTCTCACCTACATTTACTGCAGAATCCCAAACTCTTTGTAATTATGAGAAAACAAAATGTCACATGTATTATAATATTGCATGACTGATGGAATAATTTTGAATTTATTTATTTTCATGTGAAACTTGAAGCAAGGACAAGGAAAGCCAGAAAATAGTAGTGCCGTTGTCTGAGTGTCCATCAAAAAAAAAAAAAAAAAAAAAAAAAAAAAAGCTCATTGAGCTTTTATTTTCTCTTCAACACTATTTAAAAAAAGGCATTCTACATGTATGTCTTTTTAAAATAAATTTGCATTTTAGTTAGTATTTCTCTTTTGGAAAGAGAAGAAATAGTGCTGTTCCACAGCAGTCTCCTAACAACTCCAATTACTAATATTTCAACATAAATGAATTCAGAAGGCATATTCATGGGCAGCTCCCTTTGTGTCTCTGCCATTTCATGAGCACAGCTGGGCTGTATTTAAAAGCAGAAATCTGGCATAAGCTCTTAGTGAAAGGAAGAGGCTTACTTACAGGTGTGAAAGAATGCTCAGAGAAGTAGAGGCTCATCAGTGGAATGAATATTTAGCCTTTCCATGTTAATGTGCCTGCTTCAAACAGCAAATTCCAGACACTTTAATTCTATAATTGGAAGCAGACAGCCATTTTAACTAAGAGTTCTTGATCTTCCCAAGGTAATCAAGGGTGCATAGAGATTTTGCACTTTGAAATTTAAGCAGGCAAGAAAATGTAATAACATTTATATCTGACCAAGTATTTTAACAGCACTCCAAGGACTGGTAGACAAAAAAAAAAAAAAAAAAAAAAAAAGGTAAAATTCGTTCAAAAGTTTTCCTTATTGAGAATGCTTTTGATGTGCTGTTTCTGTGCATCTTAGAAACTATAGAAAGAATAGTTAATTGGGTTTCTTGAAATTCTAATTTAGAAATATATTATATTTATATTTATATTATTAATACATACATGTATATAATCTATATTTATACTTATATTTATATATTAAATTTATATTCATACTTATATTATATTGTATTGTGCTTAGGTTTATGAAGTTATGACTGAAAGATTCTAGAATAGATCATAAAAAGGTAACTGCAGATGTCCAACATGAGAAAAACAGGTTTATAAAGGTGGTCATTATACAAACATTTTGGCATAGAATATTAAAGACCTAGTTCTGTTTTTACTGAAATAACCATCATCACCAACTACATTAAGTAGGTTACATATCTCTAGATGTCTTTAGTTTTCATCCTTTTAAAGTTACATAGAAAGCTTTTATAGTAAAATTGTAAAAATTCATGTTCTGTATGCACATTCTCTACTTGCTTCCATGAGAGCTGCAGACTTTATTACATTAATTCACAGCTAAAATAAAGAACTAAGCTCCAATGTGTGAAGGGATCTTGTAACTGATACCTGTTCATCTGAACAGTTTTGTGAACTGGAGCAAAAGGAGCACGTGCCTATTCTTCCTGCCCTTCATATTGTCAACAATGACAAAGACAAGCTTTGTATGATACCAGTCCTATTTAGAGGGCTTCCCATACCTGCACTCAATACAAGAAATCCAGGTATCTCTGAGTAGAGCTGCAAAAGAGATTAAAGGAGCAAAGACTATTCATTGCCACAAGGATAGTCTTTCTCAAACTTTAAAAGATGAAAATACTGGAAAATGAACATGTATGGGAATAGAGTACCAAATACACAGTTACATTAAAGAAGTAAAAAGCGACAACAAAAGTAGGCATTTTATATTCAGCAGTTACAGCAACAGAAGAGGAAAAGGCTACTGGGTTAGAATTTTTTGAAGACTAACTCGAATGATTTTGTATCTCTAAATGTAGATTTACAATATCGTTTGGAGAATTATACTTTTTGGCCTTTTGGACTACCTTTAGTTTTGTGTCAGGAAGTGTTTTTGAGAAAAAATAATTCGCTACTATTAAAAAAAAAAAAAAAAAAGTTAATTACCCACAAAGGAAATTGGAAATTCAGGACTGTCATTTTCTTCCTTCAGCTGTATACCTCTTAAATAGATTAATGGAGATAACACGTGAAAAGATTTTGAATTTAAAAATTATTTGGAATTTCTGGAGCTGACTGAGAAATTAATATCTTGACCCCTTTTGTGGAGAAAGTTGTTAGAGCCAGTCTCAGGAGTATGAGTCTTTCCAAACAAATGAAGATAAATGCAATGAAAACCAAGTTTATGTTTTTCCATATAATATTTAAAAGTAACACACATAATAAGAACAATTTGATGAATGTAAAACTGAATTCTCTTTCTCTTGTTCTGAGGTGTCAGATATTGTCAATGGTTACAAATTGTCAAAAGAAATTAACACTAAAACAGTAGGCATAAGCCAAGATGTTTATTTTCCATTTAAACCCAATAAAAGAAAGAACAATATAGGAAGCTTTCATTGCAACCTTACCTTGAAAATACTAATTTACATGAATGCTTTTGTCATTTTACTATCAAATCATTTTACAAAGTGACATAATGCATTTTTTCTAGCATCATCTGAAAATAGGTCTCCTCTTGTTTTTACTTCCCAGTCTTGCAGCTGATGTCTCCAGGGCCCTGCTTTCTTTGGTGCTGCTAACACAAAGGGTTAACTAGAATATAGTTTCTATTTTGTTCTCTTTGTTTAAAAGACCAACATAACTCTTGCATTTATGATTAAGATTCCCACTTCTGTTGCACCATTTGCACCTATTGGCCCCGTACTGAAATCCTAGTTATGCTTGAAACATTTTGATCTCATTATGGTAGTATTGTACATCAGCTCTGCAATGGGACATATGAACACACGCAGAAAATGGTAATCCCATTTCATTGTATCCAGCTGGTTTCATGGGTGATGTCAAAGGCCAAAGAAATGGTTTGAGTTTTTGTGATACAACTACCTGAAACGAGGTTGTGGGAAGCTGGGTGTGGGGAGTCTCTTCTCACAGATAAACATTGACAGGGCTAGAGGGAATGGCCATAAATTGCACAATTTGTTTAGGTTACAAATTAGAAAAGATTTTTTCTCAGAAAGAATTGTTAGACATGGGAAAGGGTTGCCCACTGAGGTGGTGGCATCAATATCCCTGGGGGTGTTCAAGGAAATGTTGGACCTGGTGCTCAGGGATATGGTTTAGTGGGTGACATTGTAGGGTGATGGTTGCACCAGATGATCTTGAAGGTGTTTTCCAACCTTAATGATTGATATGAATGATATAATGAATGATATGACCATATACCTGACCCTTTAAAATGTCTTGCTTTTTAATTGAGATACATTGTTCTAGAGAAATGAACAACTAATATCATTTATTACTCTGTAATATTATTACTAAAGAAACACTTTGCTAAATATAAATGTATCTCAAGACTGGTCTGTCTTGGCTCTTGAAACAGTTGCGTATTTAAGCCATATTTTGTTTTACTTAGAATAAGCTTAGCATTCAATTTTATTAAATAACATGCTTTTCAGTTTTGCAAGTGAGGCTATTTCAAATTTGAGTCAAATGTCTGTAACGGTTAAAATAAATAGCCCCTTCAGTTGATAGAAAATTAACAAGACTTTATCAAACTTCATGCATGACACAATTCCAGTGCTATATCTTTGAACCGTGTCAATGTGACCGAGGTAATTGAAATAAAGCCATTAAGTAAAATGTTTAAATATGACTGTTACTAATAATAATAACAATCCAGTTACTATGAACTTGTTTTAAAATAACTTTACTACTATAAACCATTTGTACCGTGTATTCATTAATACTACTCCACCTTGCAGCTGTGTATTACATGAAAAGTTTTCTGAGATCTTGAATCTTTCTAACTTGCAGTATTACATTCATTGTCTAAGCTATGAAAATGATAGAAACTTTCCTGGTTTTATTTAGAAATGCATATATTTTTTAAAAGATGAGAATGTTTTCATTTCCTGCAGTTTACTTGAGCCTTTTGCAAACTGCATGGTTTTCTTTTTCATTCTCTGCACAATAATAACTGTAGACTGTGGAAATGACTGCTGACAAGTGAAGACAGATCTGCACATATACATCTACATGTGTGTAAATATTTGCAAAGAATTTGAAAATGCCATATGCCTCTAACAGCTGTTAACACATGTACATTTATGTTCCCGTTGTATATTCAACTAACATGCAAAACAATTAAAACTCCATGACTGCATCTGAAGGGAAGAAGCTGGCAGATATTCTGTAAATATTTAAGGAATCAATAAAACCAAATGGCTTAAATTTAATGTATCATGGAAATTGTCACCAATGGCTGTCCTGTAAGGAAAATTTATTGAAAATGGATCAGATTTTTTCATGGTTTAGGAGTTAGTGCTGCACAGTTTTAAAACACCAGTACTGCATCAGCTAGTTTATAGTTAATTATAGGCAGTTAATTGACAAAAATACCATGAATTAACTGCAAGGTTACAGACTTAATTTCTTACGTCAGACTACTAAGTCTTTTTTGTTGCTGCTATATTGCCAAAGCCTCAGAATTCTTCTAGAAAAAAGAACTTCCCTCCAGGCTTCAGACAGAAGAGAAGAGCAATGCCTCAGTCACTTTTCTCATCTGCTTGGATCTTTGCCTGGCTGAACTTCCCTGGCTGAATCAATATCCTTTAAACAGCAGAATTGTTTCTCTGATTTCAATGCCATTGTTTCTTGCTAACATACAAGAAAATAAGGAATACAACATGATCCTTATTTCTATTTCTTTCTTCTCTCTCTCTTTTGCCTTTTTTTTTTTTTTTTTTTTTTAATATACAAAACATTTCTGTTTAGTTGATGAAATATCCACTGTGTGTGTTGCTCTCCACATAGTTTGACAGCATAAGCATATAAAACATCTTGTAGAGGAAGCTTCTGTCACTTGACATTATGAATGCTGTTTTCTTCGTCTATGCATATGTGGGATTTCTGTAGTTTAGCAATAACTGTTGCCACCTACTTACTGATACAGATGTATGCTGGAACAGTGCTCTCTATTAACCATGACATGGGTAATTCTTTTCCTGAATACATGTGAAGTCTCCAAGATAGATTTCTCAGTACATATCCCATAGGATTACACATTATCACTCCTGTTCGATACTTACAGTGTTACTAAGGGATGCATATTCAGTATGTTAATGCAAGGATGCTGATTAATAATTATTATTTTTTAATTATGCACATTTTTATTTTTTCTTTTATGTTGTGATACCAAATTTAGCTTCTTGGGATGCTGCCGTTGGTGGCCAGAGTAGCAAAATCCAAGCATATGCCAAACCATCTGCAGGGGCAGAAGGAGTCACCTTTCACTGATTTTGAAATGGCAGTGCCAGATCCCAATGCTAAGCCAGACCACATAGAGTCAAGAAAAAAAAAATATTAGTTGTTTCAAACAGATGAAATAGCTTATGATGAAAGCCCTTTCTTCTTTGATGTTAAATGCAGCAGAGAAAATGATAAATCGTAAGTTATATATTTCAAGTTTTGAGACCCTGAATTTCTGAGAGGAAGTAAAAGACAGATCATGAGGACAAGTGGACAAAATAAAACAATTAAAATGAAACAAATATAATTTTATATTCTGAATCTTGTTTGTCTAAGAAGAAGATTATAATGAATTCACTGATTTCTGATAACCTTTGAAAAAAGAAAATTAATATTGGGTAAGGGATCTGTCATCACCAGTTAGGCAAGACAGAACCCATATCAACTGTAAAAAAAAAAAATGGAATGAAGGATATTTTGCTTGTTTAAAATCCTTTCAATTTAGCAGCATTTTTTGCTCTTGTAAATGTAAAGAAATTAATTCAAAATATCCAAAATTTGAAATGAATTGAATGTTGAATGCAAATCCCATTTTTTTGTGATACAGTCAGGGATTATTAAAGTAAAGAGAACTTTTTTTTTTTTTTTTTTTTTTTTTAAATCTCCCTGTTTGATTTCAGAGATTACATCTCTGCTTTTTCACACTCTACTACAGTGATGGTACATTTCCCATTTGAAGTGATCAGGAGGATGAGGGAGGATATTGCCCTCTCTACTTGCCTCCCTTGGGAAGCCCTGCTTGGAGTACTGCATCCAGGTCAGGAGCCCCCAGCACAATAAGGATGCCTTAAATGGCCATGTGATAAAACTGAGGAGTCACAATAAATTTGTTGTTGCTACTTGATTGTAATTAAAAAAAAAAAAAAAAAAAAAAGTATTTGGAAACTATGGAGCAAGACTATTTTGTTGGTTAGTTTTGTTTGTTTGTTTGTTTTGTGGTATAATTATGGTGATAAGACAGGGCCTTTTGTTATTATTTCCCTTATATCTAATTTCATTCACTAAGATGACACTGGAATGGTACTTCGTAGAATCATAGAATGGCTTGGGCTGGAAGGAACCTCAAAGATCATCTAGTTCCACCACCCCTGACATAGGCAGGGACACCGCCCACTAGATCAGGTTGCTCAGGACCGCATCTAACCTGGTCTTAAACACCTCCAAGGATGGGGCATCCACAGGTTCTCTGGGCAACCTGTTCCAGTGCCTCACCACCCTCTGAGGAAAGAATTTCCTCCTAACCTCTAATCTAAATTTCCCCTCTTTTAGTTTAAAACCATTCCTCCTGGTCCTGTCATTGTCCGATTGGCCAGAGTTGCTCCCCATCTTTTTAATATGTCTCTTTCAAGTACTGAAAGGCTGCAATGAGCTCCCCCTGGAACCTTCTCTTCTGTAGGCTGAACAGCCCCAACTTTCTCAGCCTTTCTACATAGGATAGGTGCTCCAGCCCCTTGATCATCTTTGTGGCCCTCCTCTTAACCTGATCTAACAGATCAGCATCCTTCTAGTGCTGGGGGCTCCTGACCTGGATGCAGTACTCCAAGTGGGGCTTCTCAAGGAGGGCAAGTAGAAGGGAAAAATCACCTCCCTCCATCTGCTGGCCACTCTTCTTTTGATGCAGCCTAGGATGCAGTTGGCCTTCTGGGCCGCAAGCAAGTTGGCTCATGTAAAGCTGTTTGTCCGCCCAAACCCCAAGTCCTTCTCTTCAGGGCTGCTCTCTATAAGTTCTTCATCCAGTCTGTCCTCATGTCTGGGATTGCCCCGACCCAGATGTAGCATCTTACACTTAGACCTGTTAAACCTCATTAGGTTCACACGGGCCCACTCTACAAGCTTGTCTAGGTCCCTTTGGTTAGTATACCTTCATTCTGTTGTGTCAACTGCACCACTCAGCTTGGTGTTATCTGCAGACTTGTTGAGGGTGCACTTTATCCCACTGTCTATGTCATTTGTAAAGATATTAAACAGTATCGGTCCCAAGACAGACCCCCATTCGTCACCAGCCTCCTTCTGGACATAGATCCATTGACAACCACTTTCTGGGTGTGGCCTTCAAGCTAATTCCTCATCCACTCACCCATCAAATCCATGTCTCTCTAATTTGGAGATCAGATTGTCATGTGGGACTGTGCCAAAGGCCTTACAGAAGTCCAGGTAGATGACATAGATTGGTCTTCCCTTGTCATCTGATGCAGTCACTCCATCATAGAAGACCACCGGATTGGTCAGGCATGATTTACCCTTGGTGAAACCATGCTGGATGTCTCAGATCACCTCCTTGTCTTGCATGTGACTTTACATTGCTTCCAGGAGGATCTGTTCCATGATCTTCCCAGGCACAGAGGTAAGGCTTATCAGTCTATAGTTCCCTGGGGCCTCCTTTCTACCCTTTTTAAAAATGGGAGTAATGCTTCCCTTTTTCCAGTCACCAGGGACTTCACCTGATTGCCAGAAATTTTCAAATATGATGGATAGAGGCTTGGTAATTCCATTAGCCAGTTCCTTCAGGACCCTAAGATGCATGTCATCAGGCATGTTCAGTTTCATCAGATGGTATCAAGCCTGCTCTTCACTTACAGTGGGAGGGATTTTGTTTCTCCAGGCCTTCATCTACATGTTCAGGGAAACACTGAGTGTGGGAAGCCTGTTGTCAGTGAAGACTGAGGCAAAGAAGTTGTTAGCACCTCAGTCTTCTCCACGTCTGTTGTTACCAGTTCTCCCTTTTCATTTATCAGAGGGCATACACTCTCCTTGGCCTTTCTTTTCTGGCTAATGTACCTATAGAATCCCTTTTGTTATTCTTTAAGTCCAAGTTTTGCCAAACTTTGTTCCATCTGTGCCTTTGTTTTCCCGATGGCACCCTTGTACTCTTCCCAGGCCGCGTGTCCCAGCTTCCACTGCCTATGAAGTTCCTTCCTGTTCAGTTTGACCAACAGGTCCCTGACCATCCTGGCTTTCTGCCCTTCCTGCCCACTTGTTTTATACAGGTGGATGGAGAGTTTTTGTGCTCTAATGAGAGTACCCTTGCAAGAGTTTCTAGTTCTGTTCAACTCTCTTTTCCCCTAGTACAGTGTTCCAAGGGATCTCATTCACTAGGTCTTCAAATAGCTGGAATTTTGCTCAGCAGAAATTCAGGGCCCAGACTTTGCTCTTCATCAGGTCTATATTTCTCAAGATCACAAACTCAAAGAGGGTGTGTTCACAGCAGCTCAGACTGCTTTCAGCAGTGTGTTCACAGCAGCCCAGACTGCTTTACCCTCTTTAATGAGTTCATTCACACTGGTGAACACCAGGTCCAGTAACACTTCTCCTCTGGTTGGTTTGTCTTGTATCTGGACCAGGAAGTTATCCTCAACACACCTCAGTAATCTTATGGATTGTTTAAAGCCTGCTGTGTAGCTTTTCCTGCAGATATCTGGGTGGCTGAAGTCCCCCATCAGGATAAGAGCACATGAGTATGACACTTGTAATTAAAGCAAGAAAGCCTCTTCCACAGTCTCCCCTTGATCAGGTGGCTAGTAATATACCCTGACCACAAGGAATCACTTTTCCAGAAGAATCCATTACTTTTGCAAAAGAACCCTTTGAAATCATTAATGTTTGATCTTTGAAATCTTTTTTTTTTTTTTTTTCCATAATACTTGTATAGAGCTTCTACCTAATGCCATTTTTTCCCTAAATCAAAATGGAAACTATTGTTAAAACCCTTGGTAGAGTCAGAGTTATGCCACTAACTGAAGACTTTAATGAGAAGAAAAAAACAAAACCAGAAACAAAAACAAAACCAGAAACAAAAACAAAACCAACATGATTATTATTTTCAAAATTTGACCTGCCATATTTTGGAAACCTGTAGGTATTCTTTTACTATTTACACTAATTTTAGAAGTCATTTGGACCTGGCTAATGTTCATCAGAGTTAAGGCCCTGGTGTGGCATCTAGTTTTCTGACATCTAAATCACATATGTAAATTAATCATGCTAGATTTTTTTCAAAGAAAATGTTATATAACTCAACCCATTAAAATAAATAAATAAATAAATAAATAAACGAATAAAACCAATCAAAAACAAAAGGAACCCAGCTTATTCCATGGACACAGATATTTTTGTACATAGAGCTTACAATATAGTGCATTATATTCATGATAACAACAAGAACTAATCAAAGATATTTTTATGCTTCTGTTTATATTTACCTGCTGGTTTCAAATATATATGATCATGCATTGGGGCTGCAAGGTTGAAAGAAACAAGATAATACAGGTAAAACATGTGGGGCGGTTAGAAGCATCCATAAGAAATAATGAAATGTGGCTCAGAATAGAAAATGAAAGAAAATACATCTTAGACAAAATATTCTGAAATGGAATTCAAAGGGAGCCTTGGAAAGCTGCAATGCTGAGAGATCTACAGATGATGGATAGTAGACAGTAAATTAGATATTGAGCTTGCTATGTAATAGGAAGGCAAAAAAACACCACCTAAGCTTATGCTGAACATACAGAAAAGTGGTGTCATAATCTATATAAGCATGATTGTAACTACTACAAAAATAGTAGATGCATTTCTGAGTTTTGGTTACTGAAATATCACAAGAGTTGGAAAAAAAGGATGAAAAAGATCACATATATAAGCTGCTGAAAAACTGGTGGGATTCTTTTTACATGCTAACGGAAAAACAGCTAAACAGAACAAACTTCTAAAAATGCTTTATTGATGTAACTACCAATTGATGAACTATTTTAGGATTGTCATGAAAATTTACTCAAAATGAAATAAAGATCATAGAAAAATAAAATAGTTGTGAAGGGACAGTTAGTAAGGAAATGGTCAAGCACTAAGAGTACGAAGTGAATGCTAATACTGGGCAGGGTGGGGGGAAGGCTTACAAGTTCCTATTCATATACAGATGCAGAATGCATCTGCATTATCTCTTCCATTAGTTCCTCAAAGATAAATGTCTGTGTGTAAACTAGATAGTCAAAACTTACTTTGGAGAAATATGTAGACATCTCCAGAGGATGATTCTTCTCGTGCTTAATTAGATATTGGAACAAGTTGCCCAGGGAAGTGGTGGAGTCACCGTCCCTGGAGGTGTTAAAGAAAAGGTTAGACATGGTACTTAGCGAGTGGTTTAGTGGGCAATATCAGTAGTATGTGAATGGTTGGACAAGATGATCTTAGAGGTCTTTTCCAACCTTAATAATTCTATAATTCTATGCTTTTATCCTCATGATAGACCAGGTTAATCACTTTCAGGATGCTACTATGTTGGAGGTGCCTACAATGAGCTCAGTTAAACACCTCATTTAGAAACTATTTAAAAATAAGTGAGATGAATCCCATGCAAGGGATCAAAATTAGGTTTGTACAAATATTTAATGTAAATGTACTAATTTAAACCTTATTAAAATTTATTTGGGAAACATCAATAAAATATGCTTGCAGTTTTGTTAAATTTTGGTTTCATTCAAACTTTTTTCTTTCATCCTGTTTCTTCTCTGTCATCATTTGCCTTTTGTACCCACTTAGTACTTAGAAACAAGGATCTCCTGGGTCAGTAGAATATTTAAAGCATTATATGCTAGTCTCATTGGTGTGCAAAAATACAGAATAATATATCATTATGAATTTATTATAGATAGTGTAAGGAAAAAAAAATCATAATTTTTAGCACAGGCTGAACTTTGGTTTTAATAGCACATTTAGGAAAATATTGCTTCCTCTAATGGGTCTGATACTGTGTATTGAGATATTTTATATTACAACAAATTTAGGTTTATCAATATTTTTAAGACCAAAATCACTCACTGATCAGAACTGTTGGTTAAATTTCTGCTATGCATATAGGAAAGATAAAAAAAAATAAAAAGTTTGCAAATAATTTGATTTTCAATATGCTATTTGGGGTAACCTATCTCAAATGCCTGAATGCTTTAAATCTTATTGCTATCTTGTAAGAATGTAAAGTAGCGTAGCAAGAAGAACATCACATTCAATCCAAGTAAACCTATCAGGAGTCACAAAAGGGCCAATCTAAAGACTTTCTGCTACTAAATGAAATCAGTACTGTCCTATTTTGATTAATCTTTTTTGCATTTATGAAATGTATTCATCTGAATAATGCTCACATCTAAGCTAGACACTATATATTTATAAATATAAATATATATGTATATAAATATATATATAATATAATATAGATTTATAATATATATATAAAATATATATTTATATGTATATATAAAAATATATATGATTATATATTTATAGTCATTGGAGAGAAACATGTTCTCAAGATACAGTTCTATTAAATCCCACACCTGAAATGAGGGCTTGTGATTCAAGATAAGGACAATATATCAGGATAGGATAAGTTGTGTCTACTGGTGATAAGGGAAGCTTCTGTAGCAAGATCTACGGAAATGTATGAAGCTCTAGGTTATCATAAAGTGTCAGTTGTGGTGCATCTGGGCCTAACTGTGAGCACACTCACAATATTTAGCTGTTAAGTCCCTGTTTGGGCCAGAAAATCCCTATCTAGTTATCTGCATATATGAGATAATGGATCAATATGAAACAGTGGAGGGTCTGAGGCAATAATTGACTGAGTTCCTGACTGTTTGCACATTAAATATTAGACTAATTTTTACAGGAGCTTTTCAGACTTTTGTGGCTATGTCCCTTGGCATCTTTGGCTGTACATGGATTAATCTATTTGCTTAACTGTTTCAATTAACATCTTATGTGGTGAATCTGTCCATTGCAGAGATTGGTAATTCTTACAGAGGCATGTAGAATTGACTTCCATATAAATATAAAACTCTTGTAAATAGTAAAAACTGTCCCTGAAGATGCAAATATGATCATGTTGGACAGTCTTTTGTAAGTAGTTAGGACAGGCCAAAAATAAATAATTAAATAAATAAATTATATGTGATTTGAAATAATTTATAGCAATGAATCATGAAACTGCTTGACTGGTCACAGAACCATGGACCCAGTATCATCAGAACAGTGGTTTTGGGAGTCTTACCCGAACAGATGGAGATGCTGTTGTAAACACCCTCGTCTGACATTCAGGTAGTGATCACCTAGCTCAAGAGATCTGACTTCCTACTCAAACATTATCCTTTATCAAGACTGCAAGTTTTAAGCATTAGATGAATTCTGTGGCCACAGAAGATGCAACGGTCAGAGCCTATCAAGATATCTAATTCAGTTCAAGATTCATGGAAGCAAAAAAACATCCATTACACTGCCTAGAACAAAAGAAACTCTGGCTGACCAGAAATTCTCTGAAGGACGTCTTTTCAAATACACAGTCTTGGATGTGACTCTTTGACACATATCAATCCAGAAAGCCTAACTATTGTAGTAAAAATGACTTCAATACTGCTTTCCCTTGAGGGAAGGTAACTAGTATGTTTATGAGAGCTGAACTCCAAGTAACTGAGATTAGCCAACCTATAATCTTGTTCAAACCCTGTGTGTGCATTAGAAGATCACTAGTAGAATCAAAGGGCTGAACACAGTTTATTCAGAGCACTATATCATAAGGACCTTTACCTTAGTGACTACAAATCTGGATTTCTCACTCTTTCTTACAGCTAAATCAAGTGATTAAAATTTTAGAAGAATCCAAGTAAACATGCACATTCCAGAGCACACAGAATGGTTGACCTTTAAAAAGAAAGGAGTTCTCAATCATAACAAAAGGAGAGCTGGTGCCCTATATTATTCTGAATGATCATTAACAGTTCAAAAGGAACTTGCATATATCTCAAGAATAGAGCAGTACAATAAAGATAAATTGTTACTAAGAGTTTTTGTCTTATATGTCTCAGTAACCTTTGGAAAATGACCTTCCATATTAAGATTTGACTCACAATGTCTCTTTTATTTTAAAGGAAAGCAACTACTTCAGATAATGACTTTTTTTTTTTTTTTTTTTTTTTTTTTTTGTAATATGATCTGTTCATGTCTTTATGGAGCATTGCAAATGGCATAAGGATTTGCTTGAAATTATCATCAATATTTTGCTTCTCCCAGCAGCAAATGGTTTCATGTGGAGATCATACCAGAGAAATTCAACAGAATGAAGCAATGAAAGTAAGTTTATCCATAAGAAATAATTAATAATAATAATAATAATAAAATGTTAATCTTAAAGGCATACTGATAATGTAAAATCTATATGCAAATATGCAAACTGTTCTGATTATTTGCTAAAGTGAATAAAAAGGCTTCAGACATTAAATAGACATCATGCTGAGGCAAAAGCTTATATTCATGTTTAGAAAATAAAATAATAAAAAAAAATTAAAACACTAGTAATATATGAAACAACATATCCAATGAGTGATGTTAATTTTTAGTTTACATTTAAATTTTCTGTTCATGCCTAGATCAGCTGTCATATATATATATAAGGGACTTTTTAGTACTTCCCTTCCTTTTTATCTTCTCACATTTCTGACTAAATAATTATTATTATTAATAATAATAATAATAAAAAAGAACAAGGTACATATGATAAACAAAAGGTAGGTAGATTATATCATGTTCTAAGTAGGTTGTCTTTTGAATTGTTAGGAAAAACATAGCATGTGAGAGAAAAATAATCATTCTTCTCAGATGAAGGCTGTTTAAAACTGGATATCCCATAGCTTTAGGTGGTCTCCTAATAGCCATACTACAGATTATGACTCGACATAGCTTGAGGGTACTACATGTCTTTATTGCTACACTTGTTCTACTGTGCTGTACAGAATTAAGATTTTTTGTTTGTATGTTTTCTGATCATTTTTTTATAACTGGGTGACATTCAGTCAGAAACGGTGAATCCTAGAACTTCCAATGTTTTTTTAAATGCAGTTTGTGATTAATCCCTAACAGAAAAAAAAAAAAAAGTCCTTCAAGTTACATGACGGAGGTTGGTCTTCACTGCTTCAGGTATTAGATATCAGTACATCTGATAGCCACTTTTCATTCTTGTGATCTTCCTTCCTTCCTTCCTTCCTTCCTTCCTTCCTCCCTCCCTCCCTCCCTCCCTTCCTCCCATAAGTAGCTGCTGAATGGTTTTCACCACCGTACTGGTGTAATTGCATTGATATGTCTTACATGAAAAACATCTTTTAGAAGATTTGATATTTTAAAACCTTGAGGGATTTAAGTCATGCTCTTGCATTGATCCTATGTACCTGAAGCTACAGGTTTAATTCACTATGGAATCTGGGACTAAGCCTCAAGACATAAAGATGTAACCTGTACCCCTCTCCTGGGCATTTAATGTTACCTAGTTTAATCACTATTATCAAATATTGTAAGTTATTTGCATGTACCTTTAAGTTCCTGTTTTACCACTTAGGAACCTATGGATCTGCTTTAGAAAAAAAAAAAAAAAAAAAAAACAGTTGACAAAACACATAAAAAAGTTAAGCTTTGCAACATGCCGGTTTGGTTTTTTTTTGGTCTTTGTTGTTTGTTTTTGTTTCTTTAGAAAATGTGTATGAGAGCACCAGACACTAGTCCTGTGTATAAATGAGAAATTATTTTCATAAACAAATTTGAATGTATAAATAACAATTAAAGAAAAGAACTACTGGTGTTTCTTAAGAGTCCATGAAAATGTCCCACAAGAAAGTTAAAGGGTTAAGAATTTCCATTTTAAATATATATCTAAATATTTAGAAATATTAAATCAAATCTCTAATTTTAAAGATTTGTAGTATCTGTAGTATCCTTTAATATTTAAAGACCACAAACTCATAACAAAATAAAAGTCTGAATGTCCTAAAAGTAAATAAATAAATAAATAAATGTATAAATAAAGCAGATGGAATTGGAACCATTGCTAATAATGTATTATGGAACACTATCCCAGTTGTTTTTTTTTATTATGAAGGTTTAACTAGTTTAAGCCTCAAAATTCTAATGTACATTTTTTTATAGTTGATTATTCCTAAACTAGGTTAACTGTGAAATATTGAAATAAATAAAATTATCACTTGCTTGAATGGTGTTGTACAATAGATCTTGCTACAGTACTTTCTCACAGTCAAGTTATTTTTTCCTGTTCAGATAGTGAGACTGTCTTAAATATCATTGCCCATTTTCTTTTAAAAATTCCTGTGAACTAAATTTTCACTATATCTGCAAAACTACTAGAGTAAATTAAAAGTCAAATCCAGACTTTTAGGCAGATATCTCAATTATATGCACCTGTGCTGGATCAATTAGCTTATGTAATTCCTAGCAACAATAAATGGCCCACAAGTGTTCTCCATAAATTAAAATACTATCAGGCTTTTCTAAGTGCACTTCTGATGGATTCTGTCTACAGCAGCTTTGAGGGCAGCTATTTTTGATGGACTTTTGGGTGTTAATTTACCTTCTGAGTTCACTGTCCCTTCTGGCAAACCACTGCTGGATTTATTAAATTATCTTATGAAGGACAAATTTTATTTTATGACCTACTATGAGGACTATACACTGTTAAACAAAATAAAATATTATACTTGAATGTCTCTCATTTTAAATGAGAAGTTGTTGCTGTTGCTTCTGCTGTTCAATTTTGCTTGTAAACCCAAATTGGACTTCTCTTTAATGACTTTTTTATATCAGTCTATGTAAAAAATAATTTATTTGCATAGATATAGTGCATAGGCTGTTGTAGAATAGTCATTCTTTTAGGAATTAGCAAAGCATGTTTAAATCATACTTATGTGCTTGTGACCTTTCTAATACAATGATTTAAAGGAGTTTTGTAAATTAACTACTTTATTCTGCGCTTCCTGAAAGCTCTCTGCTTAAAAACACTCTGACCCTTCTCAATGATACCGTTTAATGATGTAATTCACATTTTTTTTCAAAGGATTATTTTTTAAAGCCATACTGCTAAGTATGGCTTTGTATATTATTCATAGAGAATTGCTGTGATGATATCTTGCATAGTGAGCTGCTGGTGTCTGTACCATGGAATTATCCATGGAAATTAAGTCAACAATTTTTATTCTTTTCTTTTTCTTTTCTAGCTTCAGTATAAATTAATTTCAAGCTTTAGTACACAGTAATGACTGAAACAGTTCTAGGATATTTTGCAGAAATATTTTTCATTGACTCACTGTGCTTCAAAGAGGTTGAAAAATCTTTTATTACTACCCCACTTCTATTCCTAATTAACAATTCTAAAGTAGTCAGTTGTGCAATATGTAAAAGTATTTGGCAGATTTTTTACTTTTATTTTTTACATTATGTCACCACACATATTTTTATGAAAAATTGTGTAGAATTCTGGAAATAATTACATAATAATAAGTACATTAAGAAAGTCAACTAAATATCAACAGGAAAAATGAAATTGAAACACGATCTTTTTCATGATCCTGTTACATTATAATCCCAGAGATTTCAATCCAATGATGTTATTGACAGCACAAGGAAATTCAGTGTGAGCATCTTGCACAGAGTTCTTCTGAAATTCCTCCCTATCTGTTGCCATGCCAACAAAAATATTCTTCCTGGACAAGACGTTTTCTTTAATTTTCTATTCCCACAAAAATAGTTTCACAGCTTTGTTGTTGCAAATATTGGAAAACAAAACAAAACAAAACACAGTAAACAAACAAACTAATACATTCTAAGTGGAATTTCCAGGTCATTAGAATAAAAAAAGAAAGATCTATAATTAGAAGCTCATAGTCACTTTCTATAATCTTTCTTAGTTTCCAAATATATTGCTATTTCTATGTGATTTTTTTATTTATGTGTATGAAAAAAAAAATAATATATATATATGTATAAGGTGGCACTCCCCTTTTTGTGACATTTGAAGAAAGCAATTTACAATTTACATGTAGGGTTTTTTGTTTTGTTTTGTTTTTAATGAACCATATTTCTTGGAGTGTATTTTTGTGGAAATTACACAATCTAAGAATGCTACCTGAAGCAAATGTTTTAGGCATATACAAACCCCCAGGCTGAGTTGCTAGCCATCTAAATCTTATTTAAGTTCTACTGGAAACAGAAATGATGTGGAATAGCATTTTATTGCCAAGAGACATGCCCGGCACTACCCAATTGAAATATTTTGAACTTAAAATGCTACCAAAGTACAAAGGTGGCTAGGATTATAGCCACCAATAATAAATAAAGGTTTCCATTTTTCTAGCATAATAAGCCAGAAGAGTGCATATCAAGGAACAAAGAATAATTTTCAGGACTGTAAGAGCAGGTCTTGTAGGTCCTGTGTTTTTTTTTTTGTTGTTGTTGTTGTTTTGTTTTGTTTTGTTTTTAATTTAAGAGTAACTATACTTTCAATTGAACATATAAATAAACCTACATAAAAGGAATGAGTTAAAAATATCTAATGTCATATATAATAAAGGTATGGAAGTAATGTAATTTTTAAAGCTGTTCTAATATTCCCTTCAAGTACATGAAATTTAATATCTGTTTGTTTCTTACACTGGTAATCTTTTGTTTTTTTCTTTGCTGAATTTAACTCAAATTTTATAGCTGAATCAGAAATAAGGAAGAATAGAATCATGTTTTTGCTTTTTGTTTGTTTGTTTGTTTAGTTTTGTTTTGTTTTTCTATATTGTTAAATCTCTAAAATCAGCAGTTTCCTTATCAGTTATTAAATCTCATAGTAAGAATCCTAAAAGTTTCAGGAAGAACAAAAGAGTTGTGATAAAAACATTTCACAAACCAGAACATTATTATTTGCCTAATGCAAAAAAAAAATCTAAAGAGGAGTCTATTGAATTATATGAATTGGTGTTTCCTTATATATGTTTTGCAGCAAAAAGTATCATCTTGCATTAAAATTTGCTCCAGTTTCTATCCTGCCCATGCATATGTACCACAATAAAACTGATTTCATTTTAAAATATGCATCCTAAAACCATATTTTTTTTTCTTAAATAATTGTTATTAAACCCCTTGCCTATCTATTTTATGAGAGTAAACTTGTAAAATATATTCCCAGTTCACAGCAATGAAGACTGTCTGCAGATGACTGAGACAACATATTTGACACTGCCAACATTTACAAGGAAAACAAAGCCAAAATATCAGTCCAACAGTCCGCAGCAGACTGTGGAATTGTATGTAGTCCTGCCTGTCACAACAAAAAATAAAAATAAAATTGAGGAATTTCAGGTATTGTGAAATCTTAAATGGACTTAGAATAATCATAGAAGCTTGTGTATAGAATTTACCTGTGAATAGGAGTTTTCTGAATAAATCAGGACAAGAAAAATGGAATTTGTCTGAAACTTATTGCAATGATATTCTACAACCTCTTTTATCACTTACAAAGTATTAAGTGCTGTGGTAGTTCAACACTGATAGCCTCCACCATACTGCTCTCCCACTCCTTCTCTTCAAAAGAAAATGACAGTGGGAGAAAATATGATGGGAAAAAAACACCTTCATGGTTTGAGATAAAGACAGTGAGTTCACTGGTCACTCACCGATTACCATCATAGGTGAAACAAATTCAGAATAAGGATGTTATTTATAGTATTTTTATTAGTAATAGGAATATTACTAACAGACTAGAGCAGTGAGAAAGTAAAAGCAAACATAAAGCACCCAGTTCTCCTCCACACAATTCTACCTCTCCCCAGAGTTGCACAGAGGGGTTACATAATGGGTCCATAATGCTTCCATTCTCTCCTCCTTCCTCCTCACTCTCTTCCCTGCTCCACCATGGGGTCCCTCCCACAGGATACAGTCCTTCAAGACCTGATCCTGCATGGACTTCCCACAGACTGCTTTTCTTCATGAACTTCTCCGATATTGGTCATACTGTGAGGTGTGTTGTGTTAAAGGGGACTTACAAGAGTCCAGTGTTTGCTCGTTTCAGAGCCCTGCTAACGACTTTCACTGAGACAGTTTCACAAAGTTGAATGTATTTAATAAAGTGACAGATATAACAGATTTGGAATTTCCATTGACAAATATGCTTCCTGCATTAATAATGTATGATAATAGTGCTAACAAAATGTTATCCCTGGTATTCCTCACCAAAGGGTGAAGGTGCAGAGCATAACAAGGTGACCCTGTCTTAGTGGTATGGACACACACTCTTCTAGGTTTCCAATTTCTTCTTCCCCACCACCCCCTCCTCAGCTCTTCTGTTTTTCCTCACTCTGACTTTATCTTCTCCTTTTCTTTTCTTAGATATGTTATCACAGTGGTGCCACCAGTATCACTCCTCAGTTCACCTTTGGCCAGTAGTGAATCCCTTTTGGAGCTGTATAAAATAAGATTTTCTTTAAAATTCACAAGCTTCTGGACTCCTCTAGCACACCACCCTTTCAGCCACCTTGCTACCAAAACTTGGCCACATAAACCTGTGGTGGTTTTACCGTGCTGGGCAGCTAAACCCCACAACCGCTCTCTCACTCCCCCTCCTTTAGATAAGGAGGGGGAGAAGTAAAGCAAAGAACAACTCACAGGTTGAGATAAGGATAATTTAATTAAAGGGAAATAATTATAATAATTAAATAAAGACTACCATGAACTAAACAATTTAACTAAGGGGAAATAAAAGGGAAAGGGGAAAAAGGGAGGAAAACAAACAAACAAAATAAATGAAAGCGATATGGAAGTGCAGAGGAAAGAAATTACTCTCTACTTCCCACAAATGAGCGATGATTGACCACGTCCTTGAAGCAAGGCCTCAACGCACGCAGCCGGTGTTCGAGAGGAGGACCGACGTCTTCTCAACGAGAGCCCACCCCTCCCCTCTTCTTCCTGTTTCCACCTTTTATTGCTGAGTGTGACACCACATGGTATGGAATATCCCTTTGATTGGTTTAGGTCAGCTGCCCTAGTGATGTTTCTCTCCTCACTTTTTTGCCCACCCCCTAGGAGGGTTAGAGAAAGGCCCAATGCTGTGCCACTGCTGCTCAGCAGTAGACACAACACTGGTGTGATAACACTGCTGTTCCAGCTACAAGTACAGAGTACGGCACTGAATGGGCTGCTGCCGGGAAAGTTAACATTCCAGCCAGACCCAGTACAACCTCCACCCCTTATTCCATAACATTTGTGTCACACTCAGATCCCCATACTTTAGCATACAAGCATTCTCATCATTATCCCTTGTCCTTTAACAGGACAAGGATTTAACAGGACAGGATTAATAGGCAGATGTATCTTTTCATTCCATAGGTCTTTCTTGGAAAATGTTCATAAGAACTGTTGATGATTAGGTCTTCATCTGCCAAAGTGGCCACTCAAGGCAGGCGGAGTTGTATGTCTGGACACCAGCACCAGCTTAGCTCAAGTCCTTGTTGCACTGCCCGGCTCCTTGCAAAGTTGACCTGTCGTTGATCCTACAGCATCTTCCTACAACATATAACTTAGATTATAGATTAGTTTTCTCTCAATGTCAAATCTCCTTGAGGCACACACTTGATATCCCCATTCTTTTGCATGACCCACCAGGTATACCCTGGTCCTTGGGCGAAGACAATCCCACGAGTGGGTTTGCCTTTTCCCGAGGCAGGAGCAACCCACACTGCCTTCCCCATCCACCTTCCTATATGCACTACGGGAACCTTAGCTCCTTTCACAGTGTGTAGGGGTTTTGTTTCGGCAGGACCAGCACGGCTGTCAGACCCCCTATTGTTAACTAGCCAAGTGGCTTCTGGTAGATTTGTGTCCCATTGTTTCCACGTCCCAGCACCTAATGCTCGTAACATAGTCTTTAACAGTCCATTGTACCTCTCAACCTTCCCAGAGGCTTGTGGGTGGTAAGGGATGTGGTACACCCACTCAATACCATGCCTCTTTGCCCAGGAGGTAACAAGATTGTTTCGGAAATGACTCCCATTGTCAGACTCAATTCTCTCTGGTGTACCATGATGCCACAATACTTGTCTTTCCAGGCCCAAGATAGTGTTTCGGGCTGTGGCATGGTTTACAGGGTATGTTTCCAGCCACCCAGTAGTTGCTTCTACCATGGTGAGTATGTACCGTTTGCCTTGGCGAGTTTTTGGGAGTGGTCCGATATAGTCAATTTGCCAGGCCTCACCATACTGAAACCCTAACCATCTCCCCCTGTTCCAGGGAGATTTTACCTTCATGGCTTTCTTGATTGCAGCACAGGTCTCACACTCATGGGTAACCTGTGTGATGGCCTCAATGGTCAAGTCCACCCCTCGATCACGAGCCCATCTGTAAGTGGCATCTCTCCCCAGATGTCCTGATGTTTCATGGGCCCATCGAGCTACAAACAGCTCACCCTTACGTTCCCAGTCTAGGTCCACCTGAGCCACTTCAATTTTCGAAGCTCGATCCACTTCTTTGTTGTTCTGATGTTCTTCAGTAGTGCGACTCTTGGGCATGTGGGCATCTACATGACGTACTTTAACATCCAGGTTTTCTACCCGGGCAGCAATATCTTGCCACAGGGTAGCAGCCCAGATAGGCTTACCTCTGCGCTGCCAGTTGCTCTCTTTCCATTGCTGCAGCCACCCCCACAGAGCATTTGCCACCATCCATGAGTCAGTATAAAGATACAATACTGGCCAATTTTCTCTTTCGGCGATATCTAGGGCTAGTTGTATGGCTTTTACTTCTGCATACTGACTCGACTCACCTTCCCCTTCCATGGCTTCCACAACTCGTCGTATGGGATTCCACACAGCAGCTTTCCATTTCCGATGGCTCCCTATCACACGGCAGGATCCGTCAGTAAACAACGCATACTGCTTTCTGTCTTCTGGCAACTCATTGTATGGTGGTGCCTCTTCAGCACGGGTTACCTCTTCTGTTGGCACTCCGAAATCTCTGCCTTCCGGCCAGTCCATAATCTCTTCCAGGATTCCTGGGCGATTGGGTTTTCCCATTCGAGCCCGTTGTGTAATTAACGCTATCCACTTACTCCATGTAGCATCAGTTGCATGGTGTGTAGTGGGAATTTTCTCTTTGAACATCCAATGTAACACAGGTAGCCGCGGTGCCAAGAGGAGCTGTGCCTCTGTACCCACAACTTCTGAAGCAGCTCGAACACCCTCATATGCTGTGAGTATTTCCTTTTCAGTTGGGGTGTAATTGGCTTCTGATCCTCGATAGCCCCGACTCCAGAAGCCCAGAGGTCGACCTCGAGTTTCTTCTGGGGTTTTCTGCCAAAGGCTCCAGGTGAGCCCATGCTCCCCAGCTGCAGTGTTCAGTATATTTTGCACAGCTGGTCCAGTACAGACAGGCCCAAGGGCTACTGCACGAGCTATTTCTTGTTTGATTTGTTCAAATGCCTGTTGTTGCTCAGGGCCCCACTCAAAATAGTTTCTCTTTCAAGTCACTCGATATAGAGGACTCACAAGCTGACTATAGCCTGGCACATGCATTCTCCAGAATCCCACGAGGCCTAGGAAAGCTTGCGTTTCCTTTTTGCTAGTTGGCGGAGACATTGCTGTTATTTTATTGATCACATCCATTGGAATATGGCGACGTCCATCCTGCCATTTTACCCCCAAGAACTGGATTTCCTGTGTAGGCCCCTTGACCTTGCTCTTTTTAATGGCAAAACCAGCTTTCAGGAGAATTTGGATTATTTTCTTCCCTTTCTCAAAAACTTCTTCTGCTGTGTTGCCCCACACGAGGATGTCGTCAATGTACTGAAGATGCTCAGGAGCTCCCCCTTGCTCCAGTGCAGACTGGATCAGTCCATGGCAAATGGTAGGGCTGTGTTTCCACCCCTGGGGCAGCCGATTCCAGGTGTATTGGATGCCCCTCCAAGTGAAAGCAAACTGCGGCCTGCATGCTGCTGCTAAAGGGATGGAGAAAAATGCATTAGCAATATCAATTGTGGCATACCACTTGGCTGCCTTTGACTCTAGTTCGTACTGAAGTTCTAGCATGTCTGGCACTGCAGCACTCAGTGGTGGCGTGACTTCATTCAGGCCTCGATAGTCCACTGTTAGCCTCCACTCGCCATTAGACTTTCGTACTGGCCATATAGGACTATTAAAGGGTGAGCGAGTCTTGCTGATTACTCCCTGACTCTCCAGTCGGTGAACCAACTCATGGATGGGAATCAGGGAGTCTTGGTTGGTGCGATATTGCCGTCGGTGCACCGTTGTGGTAGCAATTGGTACCTGTTGTTCTTCAACCTTCAGCAATCCTACAACAGAAGGGTCTTCTGAAAGGCCAGGCAGGGTAGACAGCTGCCTAATCTTCTCTGTGCTCAAAGCAGCTATGCCAAAAGCCCACCGGTATCCTTTTGGATCCTTGAAGTACCCTCTCTTGAGATAGTCTATGCCAAGGATGCACGGAGCCTCTGGGCCAGTCACAATGGGATGCTTTTGCCACTCATTCCCAGTTAGACTCACTTCAGCTTCCAGTACAGATAGTTGTTGGGATCCCCCTGTCACTCCAGAGATACAAGTGAGTTCTGTCCCTTGGTAGCCTGATGGCATTATGGTACATTGTGCGCCAGTGTCCACTAAAGCTTTGTATTCCTGTGGTTCTGATGTTCCAGGCCATCGGATCCACACAGTCCAATAAATCCGGTTATCCCTCTCCTCTACCTGGCCAGAGGCAGGGCCCCTCTAGTCCTGGCTGGAGCGTCTGCCACTTAATTCTTGCAAATGCACAAATTCTGGCAAATGAGAGGTAGAGGTCCCTTCATCGTGGTCAAGAATAACATCAGCTCTTCTACTGCCTCTGGGGTACTGCCCAATAGAAACTGGAGCAGCATTTCTCTTAGGAGCCCCTCTTCTTGCTGCTGTATTTCCTTTCAGTTCACGTACCTGAGCAGCTAGGGTTGAAGTAGGTACACCATCCCATTTCCTCATATCTTCCCCATGGTCACGCAGATAAAACCACAAGGTGCCACGTGGTGTACGTCTTGGGTACTCTCTCTCTTGAGCAGGCGAATGCTGATTCTTAGTGGCTGAAGTATCACTCTGTCTAGATGAGGGGGAATATACTTTCTCCACAAGCTTGTCAAGTCCTTTAGACAATTTCTCCACAGCTGAGACACAGGACTGTAGTGGAGCAGAGAGATTGTCTTCATATTTTTGAAGTTGGCAGGAGACATCATACATTGTTGGTCCCATCCCCTCATCCCAGTGAATTGCTGCCAGGGTACTGGCATGTGCTGCTGGTGCACTCCGCACAAATTTACGCCACATGGATGTTGTGCACTGGACTTCATCGGGGTCTTGAGGTGTCTGGGCATTGTCCAAATCACTATAAATCATCTCCCGCACAGCTAATTCCCGCAGATGTTGGAGACCTTTATCCACAGTGGTCCACTTGCCTATGTGATATACAATATCTTCCTTATGGGGATATCTTTCTTTGATAGCTGCCAGGAGTCGTCTCCAGAGGCTGAGGGCCTGTGCTCCTCTCCCGATTACTTTGTCGATTACCCTTTCTCTAGAGAGGGATCCCAGCTGCTTGGCTTCATTGCCTTCTAATTGTAGGCTACTGGCCCCAGCATCCCAGCATCGGAGCAGCCAAGTGAGGATGTGTTCACCTGGGCGTCGACCATAATCCTTTCGTATTTCTCGCATCTCACTCAGGGATAAGGATCGAGTGATTTCTGATTCCTTTATGATTTCCGTCTCGTCTTCCTGCTGTTTTTGTGATGGCTCTGCTTTAGAGGTGCCTGCCAATTCCCCTTCTCCCTCCTTCTTAGGAGAGCCTTCTTCCCTTACTAAACGAGCTGACCTCCGTTTCCATTGTTTTGACTTGACTATGGGGGCGACTGATACCATAGTTGGTTGGTCCTCTGGGTCAGCCACAGCATGTGTTACTTGGTCATCAGATTCAGAGACTTCCTCCCTCTCTTCAAGTTGCTGGATGATGTTAAACAGTGTTTGATAGGAATAAACCAGGACCCAGCACAATGCTGCAAGCTGTTGTTCTCCGGCATTATCAGGATCAGGACATACAACTCTCAAACATTCTACCAAGTTTTTAGGATTTAGCACTTGCTCAGGGGTGAAGTTCAAAACTATTGGAGGAGACACTCGTGACAGGTATCTGCTAACATCATCACACACACCGTGCCACTCACCACGAGACTGTTTCGGGACAGATTCCCAAATAAGTTTTCTAAACAATCGACTAATCTTAGAGAGAAAATGAAACCTGTTATTCAGAATTAGAAATAGCAATACATGGGTTACAGATGGATCTTCAAAATACTCCCAAACTGTTGTAATTATCCCACTGTGAAAGAAGGGAAAGGTACCATTCCTGATATTATTAATAAACTGGTGTCCAGATGAGAAAAGGAAGGCAGTGTAGTTCTGAATATTCTCTGAAAGATAGTTTCCATGGGACCCAAATGATAACAGCGCAGAGCCTGAATTCCAGAGTAAAACCAAGGTCAGTGCTTGGCAGCACAACGAATTAAAAAAAGTGAACACAGATTGTAGCACTTTGTCGGATCGGATATATAGGAGAAAGGAGAATATGACACGAATTGCATGACATATGAACAAAGCCATTATTATTAACAGGGCAAGGAACATGGTTACTAGCAAGCAAGTGTGTTAGTTGTATGCGTTTAATCAATTCTATTGTTATCTCAACCCTTCGAGCCCCACGTTGGGCACCAAAAAGGACTGTGGTGGTTTTACCGTGCTGGGCAGCTAAACCCCACAACCGCTCTCTCACTCCCCCTCTTTTAGATAAGGAGGGGGAGAAGTAAAGCAAAGAACAACTCACGGGTTGAGAAAAGGATAATTTAATTAAAGGGAAATAATTATAATAATTAAATAAAGACTACCATGAACTAAACAATTTAACTAAGGGGAAATAAAAGGGAAAGGGGAAAAAGGGAGGAAAACAAACAAACAAAATAAATGAAAGCGATATGGAAGTGCAGAGGAAAGAAATTACTCTCTACTTCCCACAAATGAGCGATGATTGACCACGTCCTTGAAGCAAGGCCTCAACGCACGCAGCCGGTGTTCGAGAGGAGGACCGACGTCTTCTCAACGAGAGCCCACCCCTCCCCTCTTCTTCCTGTTTCCACCTTTTATTGCTGAGTGTGACACCACATGGTATGGAATATCCCTTTGATTGGTTTAGGTCAGCTGCCCTAGTGATGTTTCTCTCCTCACTTTTTTGCCCACCCCCTAGGAGGGTTAGAGAAAGGCCCAATGCTGTGCCACTGCTGCTCAGCAGTAGACACAACACTGGTGTGATAACACTGCTGTTCCAGCTACAAGTACAGAGTACGGCACTGAATGGGCTGCTGCCGGGAAAGTTAACATTCCAGCCAGACCCAGTACAAAACCAAATATAAGTACTAACAGAAAACAAGTTTAGTAGCCTTATCTTCTATGATTTTGTTTCATTTTGTTCTAATTTTTCTGTATTCTAACTGAACTCTTGAAGAAAACTAGAACAGGGTATACCATGCCTACTACAAAACAGTGCAACATAAGACGATAAGGAGCTATTTTATGAATAACATATTTACATATAATATAACTGTCATATTTATCTTTAAACAATCTTTTAATTTTGTGTATGTCGAGTTCATTAGCTTGTTTATAGCACAAGTTAACGCTGACAATTTTATTTAATAGCTTGGCTTCCTGTTTATTGCTCTGTAAAAAGATTCTTCAACAATTATACGCAGAAGATTTGTGATAAAGTAGCTATCTTAAAGTCATTCATGGTTCTCAGATCACATAACATCTTTGCATATATACTGTCTCCCAAACACAGGTATACGTAACAGGACTAGCACTAACCAGATATTCACCACCCCTGTTTCCTCTTTATTAGATGCTTTCAAGTCATTCAGGCAGAAACAGGTCATTAATATTGCTTATATAGTTCACTAATTAAAATAATAATAATAATAATAAAAGCAGAGGTTTTGAATAACATTTTAGTATAAAGATAGTAAAAATTCTTAATTATAATATTTCTTGATGATAGAGGGCATCTTTCAAAATTTCCACAAGTAACTGACATACACTTTAAGTACAAGTAGTGAATATGAATACAAACAAGTTCTTCTGTTTTCATATACTTTTCTGCTGAAATGTTGTAGACTTCTCTACAAATGTATATGAATCATAAAAAGGTACTGCCTAGCAGCGTCTGAGTGAGTAAACAGAAGTCAAAACTCACTAGAGTGGCTTTGGTTTGTCTAGTGGTTTGAGCTAGCAGAATTTCAAATATTTATAAGCTAGACATTAACCTTTTGTCCCCTTGTTCTTCCTCAGGATAGGGTCTATTTAGACTGAGAGACAGGCTCCTTTACAGCCTGTGACCTTCGTATGAAAGCTAGAGTATTAAGAGAATACTATTTTCCAGCTCATCACTATGATATGGGATGTGCTTGTGAACCTTGGATCCTGAAAACATTCATGTCTCACTAGTTCAGATGTAGCAATAATAACCTTTCTTTCAATCTCTGCTCTTATTATTTACTCAGTCTCTTTTTTTCTGGAGGGGAAATCTTAGATGTTTTTTTTTACATAGTTGCTTGAGTGAGTAACAACAAAAATATCTTTTCAAAGCTCCAAGTTAGAATTACCTCCATTCAAG
This sequence comes from Netta rufina, assembly GCF_964035555.1. NCBI lineage: Eukaryota > Metazoa > Chordata > Aves > Anseriformes > Anatidae > Netta > Netta rufina. Next base: position 36,982,414 of record NC_140123.1, on the reverse strand, counting down.
CAGGTGACCTGCTTTTCCAAAGTACACTATCTGCCATTCAAAAATGAATTAATTCTTTTTGCAATTAATTATTTCCTAATTACAGGATCTTGTAATTTACTTTTAAAAAATATAAAAAAAAATATATAAAAATCATTCTGAATTTAAACTTAGATTCTGCATCAGAGAATATTGAAATTTTTGAGTAACTAATGATTTACTATGATTATGTTGACTTTCTACATTTTAATTTCCTTTCCACAGAGTAACACAGTTGTTAAGGACTATTTTTTTCTATTTTTGAAGATACATTTGGAACATTTGTATATGCAAATTGACATATGAATAGTCCTAGCATGAACATAAAGATTAATAAAGGACCAAAAAAAGGAGTATCCTTCCAAAGATACAGTGGAGAAGAAGCACTTCTAAACAATAGGCCAGACTGCTACAGGTTTAAACCACGTATCACTTGTAATCATTTTGGGGGACTATTTTTGTTAAGGAGTAGTTACATCATAGTGCTGAGTGAGATCTATAGTTAAAAATTAGGTGAAAATATAGGGAAAATGAGTTACACAAAAAATGCCTGAGGTAAAATGTTCATTCTAATGACATAGGTGCTAGTAGTCTAAGGGTTCAGAAGGCCAAAATGAAAAGGTAAGAAGACTTCTTAGAAATTTAATAGAACCATAGAATAATTTGATTTGGAAGGGACCTTAAAGATCATCTCGTTCCCAATCCCTGCCATAGGCAAGGACACCTTCCACTAGACCAGGTTGCCTAGAACCCCATCCAACCTGGCCTTGAATACTTCCAGGGATGAGGCATTCACAACTTTTCTGGGCAAATCCTTGGCATCATAATCTTCATATACATATGGTCTGTGGTGGTGTGGTACGCCTGCTAAGACTAGGTAGGTATCCTCTTATTGGATAAAAAATCCTTAATTTTCACATGCCTTAGCTTCATCTCTCAAAATGAAGTGCCACTCACTTTTTTAATGTAGTTTACTATCTAAAAAGAGCAACAGTGGGAAAGGGATCCACAAAATAAAAATGAGCAAATCAAACTAAAATAGATTGTTAATTACCTTATTATTCTAATTCTCCTATTAATTGCACATTATCAAGTAAACTGTCAAATCTTTTAAAATATCATTTAATAACTTGAGAAAGCAGCAATCTTGGTTAACAAGAATATTATATGTTACCATTTTCAGCAGTGTTATTCAGACACATGGCTACTAAAGGGATATATTTAAATCATTCCTAGACTAAAACTAGTTCAGTTAAGATAACCTGCTCATATTATACATCTGATCACAGAGTCACAAGAAACACTGCTATACAATTTAGGAAGATACAGCTTCTCACCTTTCAAATTCAGATAGAAATAAACTAGGTGCAGATAATATTGTTTATTAGAATTAAATGTGGAATTAAAGCACAAATTTGAGACATTTCTGAGACAGGAAAGTTTGGTGTGTTTGAATATTAGCAAGTACTGTTGTAATTTCACTTAAGATCTTAGTTTCTTGGTTAATATATTTCTTTAATTACATAGACTTACTGGTCTCCTGGCAGAGTTAGAAAGAACTAGTTCAGGAGTAATGTTTATGAACACTGGGAAAATATGAACCACAGATAATATAAACATAATTGTGACGCCTGTAGGTTTTCTCAATTTCAGGGAACTAATATGTTGTTATAATTAAGAAATAAAATAAAATAAAATAAAATAAAATAAAATAAAATAAAATAAAATAAAATAAAATAAAATAAAATAAAAAATATATAGTTCTCTTGTCTCAGGTGATTAACATTAATCACAGAATCACAGAATCACATATTATTATTTATATATTATAATATATTATATGTATAACATATAAACAATAATTGTATAATTTAATATGATATATTCATGAATTAGAGATTCCAGGTATGTTGAGACAGACAACAAGTAAGATTATTCAAGATATGTAGAAAATGAAGAGACAGGAAAAAAATAATATAATAACATCAGGATACTAATCATACATTCCAAGATCAAGACTGAATATTATTCTACACGGCAGCATTGACTTATTTTTTATATTTTATTTTTTTCATATGAAGTAGAATTCTCAATAACATCTTATAGAAAAAAAAAAAAAAAAAGGATGAAACTGTTTCACACGTAAAATCATACGTGTTTACGTAACGTAAATTCATACGTAAACGTAAAATCATACGTTTAGGTTAGATGTTAGGAAGAACTTCTTTACTGAAAGGGTTGTGAGGCATTGGAACAGGCTGCCCAGGGAAGTGGTGGAGTCACCATCCCTGGAAGTCTTCAAAAGACGTTTAGATGTAGAGCTTAGGGATATGGTTTAGTGGGGACTGCTAGCGTTAGGTCAGAGGTTGGACTCGATGATCTTGAGGTCTCTTCCAACCTAGAAATTCTGTGATTCTGTGATCATAAATATGCAGTTTGTTCCTTATCTTGTCCTGCTCATAACTTAGAATCTGAATTGGAGTTGTATTTGATGGACAAAATAAAATGAATGAACAGCACTGTTTTGAGCAAGATTTAATCTTTTCTTCATTTTTGCCAGACAGGTAGATGCTATAACAGCATAATCCATTATGATTTGTTGTAATAAAACTAGAGTCTTAACTGATAGGTTATTAAAACAAAGGTGACATATTTTTTAGTAAATAAATAAATAAATAAAAATAATAATAATAATAGAACCCCTTTAATGATTAAGCTGACAATCTCCACAGTCATTAAGGACACTGATAACCACATTTTCTCCATAGTACATAGATAGTAACTGCCATAAATTAGTATTACCTAATGCCAAGCAGCCAAATAGCCAAAATCCCATTTAGCTTACTAAAAAAAGTAGTCTTTACAGAGATTGTAAATACATATCGCACAACAGTCTTTATGGGCCCATCATCACATGACAGCCCATCAAAGGCTCATCTCCACAAGCCCATAGGAGTATATGGATGCAGAATGGCACACAGGATCCTAAATTAAGGATACCTGAGGAACAGACACCTTATTTGGGCTCCTCCTGAGGCTGTTCCAGTAGAGCCATGAGCCCCATTGTTCAGGTGTAAAGCCCATCAGGATGAGTGGGGACAGCTCTCAGGATCATCTATCTTTTAGACTAAGGATTCTATGTTGTTTAGAGATGTGGGACACATTACGGGATGCAGAGGAAGAGGAGCAATTCAGGACTGCACAGGGCTTATTATGTGATGCTTAGAGAAGGAACCAAAAGCATAAAAAAAAAGAGGTGTTTAGGTGCTTTTGGGAGGAAGAGTTAAAAGGGGACAGGAGGGGAATGATAAAAAATTTCTGGTCCCAGATGTCACCCCCAGTTTGTAAAGAAGTTGTTCATGAGACAAATAAATTAAAGACGGTTTGCTGCAGATTTCTATCACACAACTCTTCTAACCGGAATAACTCTTTCTCTTTCTACTATATGCATTAGAACATCTACCATCCCAAACACACAACAGGAGGCAATAGACAACAGACACCAAACATCAGCCAGTTCTTGTATGGATGCGTGGACTGGCCAGAGGAAAGGGAAATCAAATTGGTTATTTCTAATCCCCCCTTTGCTGTCTTAGTGAAGTGTTTTTTGTTTGTTTGTTTGTTTGTCTTTTTTTGTTTGTTTGTTTTTTAACCCAGACTGCAGAGTCACAAATTGCATTAAAAATTACTTATTATAGACTTGGGAAGTAGGAGACAGACAACACGTGGACAGAATGCAACTAAGTAAGTCTAACAGTATTCATTGTGTAGTTTGAAGATTCAAAGTTAAATTCACAGAGAACATATGTTGTAGAAGATTTACTATTGTTGCAATTAGTTTGGGGTCATAGCTACCCAATTAGTTTGGGTCATAAAATTAAAGGACATAGTTCTACGACTCTCACACAGTTCATAAGAGGATCTGATTGTCGGAATGGTATTTAAAGCAATCATCTATGAAATGACTGACAACAAAGTTGCGTTTTAAATTACTGTCTATATAAATTTATAATGTCTTTTTACAGTGGACAAGAAGATATTTCAGTAAGTGTAAGCAACAAAACACGGTGTATTGAGTTTATGTGGCAAGGTTTTGGCAGCACAAGTATGCATGCTATAGGGATGGCATTTTTGAGAATATGAGATGAGTTCAGAAGTTGCCCTATATTAAACAAATGCTATTTCTAGCCCACTCAGAATGGGACCTGCAGTTGGCCAAAGCTATAACAGAGTAACATTAGTTGTGCCTCTGCAAGAGCATATCTAAGAAAGGCTAAAAACCACTGCAAAATCTGTGAGAAAGAATACTGAGAAAATGTAGAGAGAAACAACCCTGCAGACACATTAAGGTCAAGGAAGAAAGAGGGGGGGGTGAGTCACTATAGGTACCTGAGCTGAGATTTCCCTGCGGCCTGCAGAGAAGACAGTGGTAGAGCAGGCTGTCCCTCTGCAGTCCATGGTTCCACCACTGTAGAGCCGATGTAGCCTGTGAGAAAATCCATGAGTATGAGTGAGTATGGCACACAGGGAGCCCACACAGGAGCAGATCCTTGGCCAAAACTTCAGCCCATGGAGAAGAGTACACAATGGAGTTAGTGGTCTGTTGGGAGCTGCCACCTGTGGTGGACCCATACTTGAGCAGTCTGTTCCAGACGGACTGTAACCCATATTATGGACACAATGTGAAACAATTCTTGAAGAACTTCAGTCTTTGGGAAGCCCACATAGGATCAGTTTGGGAGGGAGTACATCCTATGTGTGTAGGCTCCCCATGGTGGAGCCTAGAAGAGACTGAAGAAGAGTGGCAAAGAAGCGTTATGGATTGACTGCAACCTCCATTCCTCTGTGCAGCTCTGGGAAGAGGGGAGGTGAATGAGAGGAAGTTGGTTTTAGTTCGCTTTTAGTTCTCACTGCTCTTGTCTGTTAGTAATAGGAAACAAATAACATTAATCTCCTCATACTGAGTCTTTTTCTCAGTATGAGAAAATATATTATATTTTATTATATTATATTTTCTCCCTCTGCCTTTCTGAGGAGGGGTAGTGAGAGAACAGCTGTATGGTGCTTAGCTGCATGCAACCCGCTGCACACTAGAATATTTTCTCTAGAAAGTTGTTTTAAACTCTGCTTCTTTCCAGAAACAGGCAGAGTGTTGCATACTACATTTACTGGTTCCCTGGTGGAAAAATAAATAAATAAAAATAAAGTGTTGTTTTGTTTTGTTTGCTTGTTTTCTTTTCCTTCTGTACCCGGTGGCTAAAGAATGTATTCCTGATGTGAAATATATGGATTAATTTATTTTCTCCACCCGAACAGCTTTGCATTGTCACCATGAATTCCAAACGGGTTTGCATTGTTGCTATGAAATCCTGTGAAAGTTCTGACAATAGCAGCCAAGGCTTGTACACTTTGTCCTAAGACTGCTTGCTTTCATGAAAAGATTCACCACCCAGTGGTCCATTCTGTTTTCTGCAGTCATCTCAGCACTTCTTTATTAACTTACCCATAGGTATGCTACTAAATTCTCCTTAAGGAGAGTTATAACTTCCAATTTTACATGCAAGATTATACAGTGAATCCTTATCCTCCTGCAAAACATGTTTTTGTTGGATTCTAGGGCACACTTGTGGAAACTTGGTTCAGTAACTTTGAAACTACTGGAAAATTTCAAGAAAATTTGACAAAAGTTCAGGCATCTCAAAAAGGGGCTGGGTTCTCACAGAGAACTTTAAAAAGTCTGTCTTCTAAACTGCACTGTGTGTAGGTGTCCAGGTGTCAGCCATAGGAGGCTGCAGGAGTTGTGTCTGTGAGGAGAGGGCAGGGCTGCTCCATGCTGGACACAATGTGTTCCAGCCAGTTGCAGCGGTTCCCTCAGAGGACACGGAAAAGATATTTAAGAAAAGGGCAAAACACAGGTAGTCTATGGCCTCCTGATACCAAAACCTTGCCACATAAACCCACTACAAGAATGCAGCTCTATCAGCATGTTTTATTGATGGTCTATAATAAATGTCATAACAGCTATCATCTAAAATCAAAGCAAGTATCTGAAATTTTACTTCTGGATGGAGAAGAATGCTTATCTTTGCCCCCAGTATTTCTACTACTCATCTGTGGTCTGTACTGTGAATAAATTATATATACATATATATATATATTTTTCTAATTCTGACATGGGTGTGGATAAGATAGAGTTAATTGTTCTTTGCAGTGGCTTGTATAATGCTGTGTTTTCTTGATTTGTTATTTTGATGCTGTTTTGCTTTTTTGATGAAAATAGTGGTGGTAACACACTGATGTGTGTTTTAGTTGTTGCAGAGCAGTGCTTACAAAAAGTCAAGGACTTTTCAGCTTCTCTGAAAAGAAGTAAGAAGTAAGGGAAAGAACAACTCATGGGTTGAGATAAGGATAATTTAACTAAAGGAAAAAAATTATTAAGGAAAGATTATTATTCACTAAACAATTTATCTAAAGGGAAAAAAAAAAAAAGAAAAGGGAAAAGGGAGGGGAAAGTGAAAAAAAAAAAAAAAAAAAAAAAAAAACAAATAACGGCTATGTGGAAGTGCAGAGGAAAGAAATTACTCTCTACTTCCCACAAATGAGTGATGCTTGACCACGTCCTTGAAGCAGGGCCTCAACACACATAGCCGGTGTTTGAGGGGAGGACTGACATTTTCAAAACGAGAACCCACCCCTCCCCTCTTCTTCCTTTTTCCACCTCTAATTGCTGAGTGTGACATCATATGGTATGATGGTATTCCATATGGTATGGAATATCCCTTTATTTAGGTCAGCTGCCCTGGTGATGTTTCTTTTCTCACTTTTTTGTCCACCCCCTAGGAGGGTTAGAGAGAGTCCTGATGCTGTGCCAGCACTGCTCAGTAGCTGACACAACACTGGTGTGATACTAGTGCTGTTCTAGCTACAAGTGCAGAGCACCATGCAGTATGGGCTGCTACAGGGAAAGTTAACATCCCAGCCAGACCCAGTACACTCACAAGGGACTCTTTCAAGCAGGTCCGTATATAGGTCAAAATCAATCCTATGAACATTCAAAGTAGATGTTCTGCTCATCCTCCTTGCTTCCCTATGGATCAAGAACTCTACCATCTTGTGACCTCTATTACCCAACACAGCCTCCAAACATCACACTACTCACAAGGCCTTCTTTGTTAACAAACAAAAGGGCAAGTGGGTCACCTTCTTTTGTTGATTCCCTCGCTGTCTGACTGTTCCAACTGTGCCTGCTACAAAGTTACTACCTTGAAAATAGGAAACTATTCAAAACCTTGTTTTGTTAGAAATACTTTATAAATCTTGGTCTAGATCCAAGAAATGGCATATCTGGTGTGTTAAGCAGAACTGGGTATAATACAGATTTCTAATTGCATTTTTGCACTGAAATGTGACAACTGGCACGTTTCATTAGATAAGACTGTTATTTTGGACAGGTATATTATGTATGTAGGTATGTAAGCTTTCAGGATCACTTGTATACAGCACTACATTTTTTAGAAAGACAATCACATCAACCAGCAGCAGAGGAACCCAAAATTATACTTGGAGTTGTAGAGAGTTCAGATCATAGTTTGCAACTCACAATGAACAATACCAGAACTCTGGAAATTTGTGTGCCTCCAGCTACAGGTACTGGTACAGATGAAACTCTGGCACTACAGAGACGAAGTTGCCAACCAATACCTTCTGTGGGGCTCAAAGAAAACAGTTCATCTGAGAATCTTAAGTCTCCACATTTGGACAACATGAATAGCTCACTGGTCTACATCAAAAGACAGGAATAGAATGGCATTTACTGTTGTGGAAGTTTGGACACTGCTCACAGACTAATCTATGTAGAGAGAAGGATCTGTCTCTTCTTTTGAAACATATTTCTGGTGCTGCTTAAAGTGTTCTATGGTGGTCTGAGACAACTATTTGTGTTTCAGAGATATGCTAAAAAGTCAATAGGAGACTAGTGTTCCTGTGAAATTGACTTCGTTAAGACAGATTACTATAGAAAACCTCAACTAGCTCTCAAGTCCCTTGTTAAGGCAACTGAATTCGATTTCTGAACATATAATTCAATTTCTCAAGAATTCAATTTCTGAATAAAGTGCACAAACTGCTAGACTGTTGCACTTGTGCTCATTTTAATTTAGTTCAATGCTTCTGAAGCAATCTGTGATATAAGTATGCCTAGCAATTTGGACTGCCTATGGAAGAAGCTCTGGATTACTATTCAGGAACCCAAAAAGCACCGAAAGGTCAACAGTACCTATCAAGTGGTGACTAGTCAAGAAGTGACTAGTTGGCTAGTCAGTTTCTAACTAGAAAAAATGCAGGTTTTTCTTTCAAAAGAAACCTAAGAGGAAACTAGCTTTATTAAGACCAAAAAAAAAAAAAAAAAAAAAAAAAAAAGCGGATTGAGTCAGTAGTTCTGCAGGTCCTATACACACTGAACAAGCTTTAGTTTTATACAGAAAATAAGAGGAAGGCACTAGAGAAATATAAAGAATCCTCTGTACAGAGTGGATATGTTGAGCAAGGTGGAATGGACAAGGTTGCAATAACAGAGGGCAAGAGATGACAGAAACAATACAAAAATGAAACCTAAAGAAAAATAAAACCTAAGAACATAATAAATAAGTAAAACAAGGTAAAAAAAAAAAAAATGGTCAAAAGAAACAACAAGAATGAGGAATAAAGTGTGTGTGGAGGGGAACAACAGGAGCTGAAATAGTTTAAACCAGCAAACATTATGAAGATGCAGGTAAGATGCAGGTAAGTTTTGAATACTGCAAACATGACATTTTTTTGTTGTTCCTTTTCATTTTGTATCTACAGTGTTATTACAGATAACAAGCAATAAGATACAAACTATTACTTCCTGGTTGTGGTGTAATTAAATCTGAAATCAAGACAGTAGAGATAGATATACTCTCTATCTCTCTCTCTTTCTCCCTCTCTCTGTATATTGTGATATTATCCTTGTTCTAAAGATATGTACAGTACCCATTTAATTTGCAAAAAGGAAATCTGAGGACACCATCTAATCACAGAATCACAGAATTTTCTAGGTTGGAAGAGACCTCAAGATCATCGAGTCCAACGTCTGACCTAACACTAGCAGTCCCCACTAAACCATATTCCTAAGCTCTACATCTAAACGTCTTTTGAAGACTTCCAGGGATGGTGACTCCACCACTTCCCTGAGCAGCCTGTTCCAATGCCTCACAACCCTTTCAGTAAAGAAGTTCTTCCTAACATCTAACCTAAAACTCCCCTGGCGAAATCTATGTGCTGATTACTTTGCAAAAATTTTGTTTCTGACTTAAGAACCAAATGTTTTGTTTCTGACTCAAGAACCAAATGCCTGCACTATTTGCATGAAGTTAAAAAATAAAAAAATAATAAAAAACAATAAAAATAATAAAAAAATAAAATAAAATGAAACAAACAAAAACAAAACAAAACAAAACAAAACAAAACAAAACAAATAAAATAAAATAAAATAAAATAAAATAAAATAAAATAAAATAAAATAAAATAAGATAATCTAGTACAGGAAAAACATGTTACAAATGTTTCTATAAAGTACATAAGGTGTTATATTAGATTATATAGTGTAGCAAAAATGTATAGCAAACTACCAGTCAGTTGCCACAAACATTTAGTTGATATCAAGAGGAAAGTGATAGGACTTTTTACACTGTTAGTACCGTAACACAATTTGATTTGGAGGACCGGAATAGCTGCAACATCTAAACTCTAAAGGAATTTAAAGTAGCCATGTCTTTTATTTTTATAATTATAATAATAACAACTATAATTATTATAATAATTATAATTATTATTATAATTATTAATTATAATTATTATCATATAATTATAATTATAATATTATAATAATATTATTAAAATACTAAATAATAATTATTATATTTTAATACACAATTATTATTAATTTTATTAAATAATAATAATTGTAATTTAATAATAATAAAATAATAATATGATAATATTATTTAATTGTAATATTTTAATAATAATAATACTATTTTCTTTCCAAATCTCTGCTTTGGCCAGTTGTCGTGGTTCCGCTCGAGTGGGCAGCCGAGCTCCACCATAGCCGCTCTGTCACTCCCCGTCCTCAAAGACGAAGGGGGAGAAAATATGTGAAAAAGGGCTCAAGGGTTGAGATAAGGACGAGAAAATCACACAATAATTGTTGTAACGGGCAAAACAGACTCAGCATAAGAAGATAGTAAGATTTATTGCTCATTACTAACAAGCTAGAGAAATGAGAAACAAAGGAAAGAAACCAAAAGCACCTTCCCTCCCCCCATCCACCCTCTTCCATCTCCTCCCCCCGAGCGGCGCAGGGGAATGGGGGAATGGGGGTTATGGTCAGTCTACAGCACTTCTTCTCTGCCGCTCCTTCTCGGTCACTCTCGTCCCCTGTGCTGTGGCGTCCCACCCACGGGATGCAGTCCTTGATGAACTGATCCAGCGTGGGCTTCCCACAGGCAGCAGCTCTTCCAGAACTACTCCAGATATGGGTCTGTACCACGGGGTCCATCCCTCAGGAGAAAACTGCTCCAACCTGGCTCCCCTACGGGCAGCAGCTCCTGCCAGGTCACCTGCTCCTGCGTGGTCTCCTCTCCAAGGGCTACAGGTCCGGCCCGGAATCTGCTCCAGCAGGGGTCTTCCACAGGCGGCAGCCTCCATCGGTGCAGGGCCACCTGCTCCACCGTGGTCTCTTCCACGGGCTGCAGCATGGAACCCTGCTCCACCGTGGCACTCCATGGGCTGCAGGGGGACATCCTGCTTCACCATGGTCCTCACCACAGGCCGCAGGGGACTTCTGCTCTGGCGCCTGGAGCACCTCTCCCCCTCCTTCTACACTGACCTTGGCGCCTGCAAGGCTGTTTTCTCACTCCCTTCACTCTCCCGGCTGATGTGTGGCGCAGCGTTTTTTTCCCTGTCTTAAATGTTTTGTGTCTCACAGAGGCACAAAACAACATCGCTTATTGGCTCAGATCTGGAAAACAATGCGGCCTTTCCCAAACATGGGGCAGCTTCTAGATCTTTCTCACAGAAACCACCCCTATGGCTCCCTGCTACCAAAACCTTGCCACGTAAACCCACTACACCAGTAAACTGTAGCAACTATTCTATGAATAACATTTAAAATTGCCAAACACGGGAAATAAGATGTGTAATTTTCAAAAGCTCATGTCCACATAAACAATACAAAAGATTTTTTAATAATATTTTGCATACTGTGATTCCTGATATACAATTTATTATCAGAGTATAGAAAGACAAAAGATAAAAAAATAGAATTTTAAATTATGATCTTTTAAGAATTTTAGACTTCTAGATTATCCACAAATGGTGTTTAGTTACCAGGATATGATAAAATATGTCACTTCATAAGAGAAAAGTCTATATTACTTTGAAAAAGAATAAAGAATTATGGTAGCTTGATGTATGTATACTCACGTGTGTACATGTCTGAGAACAGAAGAGTGACAAAGATCAGAAGGACCCGACAAGCTTTTTAAATTATGTTCCTGCTGATACTAAGGACATTGTTATTGGCATATCTCAATACGTTAACAAACACAGTTTGTACACTATAAATCTATGGCAGAAGAAAAAACGTATCTTCCAAATTCTCCAGAGTAAAATAGCTCACCTAATTAAAAATTACTTTATTTCTCATACAAATAAATAAAAAAAAAATTATATTCATTTGGGAACTGTCTCATGGATATCTATATTTAAATACTACAGTGTGCACGAATGTTTACACAGTAAATAGTTGATATCAATAAGAAGAAAATCACTAACTGCTAAACTGCATAATGTTTATTTAGTACAGAACTGTAAATACATGGAAAATTATTTTTGAGTCACTCTTCTCTAATTTAAGGAGTAAGTAGATTTACTTATGTGGATAGTCAATGAACTGACTTCTGCTAAATAATTACACAGCTTACTTTCTTGTCTTTATATTCTCTGTGTATTGTAATACAGTTTAGTACTTGCATGCTTATTCCAAAGACTAACTTTGAAACAAGAGCAAAGTTCAGTTCTGTTCCAAATCTATTCAAATCTGTTGCAAATGCACAAACATATTAAAGTGATCTAGTAGCTATATAGATAGTTGTATGATATGTGCTCAGGTGCTGGCTTTAAAGGATAGAATATTGCCAATATCAATAAATGTGTGATTAGTCTGTGATTAATGTGATTAAGTTTTCTTCATCATTAGTCAGTCTGCTAACAAATTTTAAAAAATGACATTTAAAAAGTAAGCTACTGAATCACCCAATCTATTGGTAGATCTGAGAAATATATGACCAATCTTTGCTTGTAAATGGTGAAAAAAAAAAAAATAGTCCAATTGAAATTAGCATAACTAAAGCCAGAAACAAGGCTATGTGTAGTGGGTTTACGTGGCAAGGTTTTGGTAGCAGGGGGCTATAGGGGTGGTTTCTGTGAGAAAGATCTAGAAGCTGCCCCATGTTTGGGAAGGGCCCCATTGTTTTCCAGATCTGAGCCAATAAGCGATGTTGTTTTGTGCCTCTGTGAGACACAAAACATTTAAGACAGGGAAAAAAACGCTGCGCCACACAGCAGCCAGGAGTGAGAAACAGCCTGCAGGTGCCAAGGTCAGTGTAGAAGGAGGGGGAGAGGTGCTCCAGGCGCCGGAGCAGAAGTCCCCTGCGGCCTGTGGTGAGGACCATGGTGAAGCAGCCCATGGAGTGCCACGGTGGAGCCGGGTTCCATGCTGCAGCCCGTGAAGGAGACCAGGGTGGAGCAGGTGGCCCTGCACCGACGGAGGCTGCCGCCTGTGGAAGACCCCTGCCAGAGCAGATTCCGGGCCGGACCTGTAGCCCGTGGAGAGGAGACCACGCAGGAGCAGGTGACCTGGCAGGAGCTGCGGCCCGTAGGGGAGCCAGGTTGGAGCAGTTTTCTCCTGAGGGATGGACCCCGTGGTACAGACCCATATCTGGAGTAGTTCTGGAAGAGCTGCTGCCTGTGGGAAGCCCACGCTGGATCAGTTCATCAAGGACTGCATCCCGTGGGTGGGACGCCACAGCACAGGGGACGAGAGTGACCGAGAAGGAGCGGCAGAGAAGAAGTGCTGTAGACTGACCATAACCCCCATTCCCCGTTCCCCTGCGCCGCTCGGAGGGAGGAGGTGGAAGAGGGTGGATGGGGGGGAAGGTGCTTTTGGTTTGTTTTTTTTTTTTCTTTGTTTTCTCACTTCTCTCGCTTGTTAGTAATAGGCAATAAATCTTACTATTTCCTTATGCCGAGTCTGTTTTGCCCGTTACAATAATTATTGCGTGATTTTCTCGTCCTTATCTCAATCCTTGAGCCCTTTTCACATATTTTCTCCCCATTCCTCTTTGAGGAGGGGGAGTGACAGAGCGGCTGTGGTGGAGCTCGGCTGCCCACTCGAGCGGAACCACAACACTATGACAATGAGAAAATAAAAACATACTAAAGAATCAACGGAAAGCAAACATCAGAGATGAAGCCAAATCTTGAATTTGGAAGTTATGTACCTCTCCTCAGATAAAATTTGTAACAAAAAAATGAAAAGAGAGAAAGGGTGTTGAAACAGACATTTAGGAGGGCACCACATCGTACCCTCTCTCTTTCTCTTTTTTTTTTTTCTGTTTTTTTTTTTTCTCTTTTTTTTTTTTTCCTTCAGAAATATCACAGTTTTATTTGATTTCTAAAATATAATAGGTTTTATCTTTCGATATATTGTTCAAATATTCATATCAAACTAGGTACTGTTCTTGAATTTAATGACAAAACACCCATAGATTCCAACATAAGGAGAAGTGGGCCTAAATACATTATTTACATTTAAAAACAGGGTAGAATGATTAGAGAAGCTTTTTTTTTTTTTCAACGCATTCTTTGCTTATTTTCAAATAAGTATATTAATTATCTTGATTATTTCCACAGAGAGTAATTATACACATCTCTGAAGCTCTTATCACTGTAAATATTAGAAAGAGGGAATATATAAACAGATTATACCAACAAAATATCTTTGGGCAATTTGAGTAATTATTATACATAGTGCTGCTGGAAAACTGCCTACTTTTGGAGTTCCACACCTGCTACTTTAGACACACTTTTGGCTCTGAACTTCCTAGGAGACATTACCACATCAAATACAAGAAGGATTGTAAATTAAATCTGCATTGCAGGATTAAAAGTATTTTCCTAATGATATCATTAGCTTTTAAAATATATCACACTAATATTAGTTACTAGTATATCTCTGTAAATGTTATACTATGTAACATCAATCAAATTTCCAAAGTGAAATGAATGACCTGCTTCAACTTCATGGAACTTTTCCAAGTATGAGGATCACTTAAGGACGTTGCAATATAATTTAAATATATGAGTCTCCAGTTAGACCACTGGGCTACTCAGCTGAGAATTCTAAGAGAAGTAATCACTTCAGGAGTATAGTTCATGTTATTTTAAGATAGACAACTAAAATAGAACAGAAGGATAACCTTGTAGAATTTATTTTTTGATGGTAGTTATAAATGGAGTCTAAGGAGATCAGCTGAGATTTAGATCATATAACATTGGGATTTATATTTCAGATCTTATCTTTATTGAAGAGCTATTCTCAGATTTATTTGTCCATCTTTGAATCTACTACAAATCACATGGTGAATCTGATTTGGCAGCAAGTTTGCACTGCTGTATTCATCAAATACTACTTCTTATCAAGTATTAATCTATCCATGTTACAGTAAAAATTAGAAACCAATATGTAACTTTAAAAAATAATATATATACTTGTATATTTTATACATGTATTAAATAATTTATAGATAGGTAGATATGTGTGTATGTATCTTTATTTATTAGAAAAATGCTTAGATGGGAAACATTTCTTCCCAAATATTTTATATATTTGGTAAATAAAGGGTATTAGTGCTGGGTGAGTGGTTGCAGTGTGCATGTGGGACTGTTAAGTCTAATTCTTAGCCTCAGACATACATGTGAATAGCTAGCACAAATTAATATTAAGTTTAGGGGATAATTTGTTTATTTTGTTTTTATGTTTCTGTCATCATTTAAAAATAGAAATATCTGTTATATAAGTCATTTTCCTTCATTACCAGTATTGTTGTATTATAGTGTAAATAATTCATTCTAAAGGCCTATCAACCTCACTGGAACTAGTTTCTCAGGTTCCACTCCACATATATTAGAGGAATGGCAGCTAATTTGAAAACTCCTCATATCATCAGTGAAATGAGGATTTTGTGTTATATTGGAAACAATGCAGATAGTAGGAGCACATGCAGCATCATTTACAGAGCTCTGATTAAAAAGAGCTAAACAATGAGGAGACTAGATATATTTTGTGAGGACAGAGAAAATTCAGGTGTGCTTGTGTGTGTGTACATGTGTGTTTATCTGGATATATAAGTTGGGCAAACAACAATGAAAAACACTGAATATTTTATCACTATTGTACAATAATCGTTATTTGTTTGTTTCATCTTGGTTCTTTCACTATTTTTTTGAGGGCTTAATCTTAACTGAAGGCTCAAACAGAAGTTTTTGGAGCTCATCAAGTTATTACATTTTATCAGAGCCAAATAACAGGCAAACATTCTTGACACTTAGCTCATACAAATGTAATATAAAATGTGTTACTTTAAGCTTCTGTCACTGAAATATGATTTAATTTGCTTTACCTTTTTCTGCAGTCTAATTTGTCTTTCATAAGCAGTTTCTATAGCTCAGAAGATGCACAGTAACTGGTTAAACTAGTAATTTATGCAAGTTCCTGAAATAAGTTTTTAGAATCTTTAAATGGTACTTAGGTTAGGCCTTACATGCTAATAAATATTTTTTACCTTTGACTTATTTCTTTAAAGGCATAGAATTCAACACTGTTGAATGATTGTACTGACAGAAATCCATCCTTCTTACATACCTTGAAGTGTTAGATTTCATACTCATTTGCTGATAGAGGGAAAGGTTAGATAAACAGTTATCTTACGTTATAATACAATTAATGAGAGAACATTTTAATCCAAAGTAATATTTTAATATATTACTTGATTTAGAAATTGATATTATGAAAAAGAGGATGCTTACAAAATATGTAAGTCTAAAGCCTCCATTTTCATGTTGGCTACATATAGGTGTAATGCCTATTGACTTCAATGGGTTACTCTGAAGTAGTAAATGGTTTCTCTGTGGAAATCTGGTTGCAAGATTACTACCTAGTTTTGAAATATTGTTGATTTAGTTCATGAAAAGGAGAAAAATAAATAAATAAAGATTTAAGGAGTGAAAAGAAAAAGAAAAAAAAAAAGCAAGATAGTAGCAAGGGCGTGAAAGTGTTTCTCTATTGTAGGTCTATTGTAGGGAATATGCTTTGAGGAATGCTTATCAAAGACAATTTTGTTAGCTGAAGTATTTTTGTGTCACTCAGAAATGTTGTATGTGGCATCCTTTGATGATATTTCTACCGCTACATTTCTCAGGCTGGGGGCTTGTCTTTGGGAATAGACAAAAACTCAAGGAAAAGAGAGGGAGAGAAAGAGACAGTGAGACTGGTTTCTTTCATACTCCTCCATATCTTTGAGCTTCAATTTCTTTTATGGAAATACCATATCTTGTAATGAAGCAGTCCATTCTTGGAAGGAGTAAAAATGCACAAAAGAATCTATGCAGGAAAGGTTAGATAACACCTGTTGGGAAACCACAGATCTTTGTATTGCATAAGCAATTTTTGTGTTTTGAAAATAATTTCATTTACTCTTTTGCACTTCACAAATTTTTATATGCATGAAAAATTTTAAGTAAATTAAAAGTTTCATTTGTAACAACGTTGGTGTGTTATGTTTTTCTACTTTAGCAAGTGCCAGAATCATATACTAAATGTACTTTTTCAATCATTCTCCATACTTCAGTAATTGTAGCCTTTTTTTTTTTTTTTTTTTTTTCCCACACGTGAGCAGTACAGTACCAGTGGCTGTCAAAGGAATGAAGGCAAGCCTTTTTTGGGACTGAATTATCACATCAATAGTTTCCATTCAGAAAATACTGTCTATCAAATACTATTGTCTTGGTCTTATCTCAGACCACTTCAGAGTTCATACCCCTTTTTCCAACATTTTTCCAATGTTTTGTTTACTTTAAGGCTAGAATATTTGCAATAGACTAATGGAGGGCTGTGACATGTTCACTACCTAGTACATGGGAAAGAAGTGAGTACTTCTGTGTTCAGTGTCACCTCAGAATACTTATTTCAGTACCAGTTAGTTCACAACCTTCACAGCCTGGAAATTTGGTTTCCATAGGATTCCCTGTAAGAGAAAGCTCTTCCTATGTTGTCTATGAAAGCAGTGCAAAATGGAAGCAACATTCAGTCACAAGCCACATACACCACAAGATCTAAGCATCATGTATCTAATATGCAAATTTAACATGAAATGATATCAGTCAAATTTCAGCTCCTGTTCTTTCTGGTAACCAAAAACAAGATACCTAATCTATATATATAAAAGCTGATGTAGACCATGACACGTGATTATGAGGTCTACATTTTTTTTTTTTTTTTTTTACTCTTCCACCTGCTCTATCTTACTAGTGTACTTAAACTGCTGGGACTTAAACTATCTTTACTTTTATTTACGGTTGTATATTGGCCAATTTAGGATATTTTTGGTGAAGGACTTTTATGGTTGAATAGTGGGTGATTTAGATAATCTTGGTGAAGGTTTTAGAGAAAGATGTAAATCAGATAGAAGTTAATAAGATAGTCTTCATGAGTGTTTAATGTATAGGAAAGAGTGTATAGTAAGTAGCTTAAATGACTAAATCATGTTAAAATCTTGTTCACTTAGTCCCTGGTTCTTTCATCCTTTAGCTATTGTACACATTCATCTGAGAATTGTGTTGTTTTTCAGTAACACAAAACTTCAGCAAAAATAGTTGACTGTGTTATTTTCCAAAGCATAAGCTATTATTCCACCAGAATAGGTCACAGTCGTTTTACATTTTTTTGATAACAGAGGCATTTGAGTCTAAATAATTCACGTCATGATAAGATACAAATTAAAAAAAAAAAAAAAAGTCTATAAGAAAAAGACCAAAAAAGCACACTCAAAGGGGTACATAGGTTTATATTTTAAGCAAGAACATACAAAAAAAGAACACAGTTTGTAAGTAACTTGAATGAATTAAGCTCCCACTTTCCCCTGCCTCTCTCAACCGGAATCTTTAACATTAGAACATTAAGCTCAAGATGGAGCTTAAAAACAAAAATCAGTATATGCAGCTACCAGAATAGTGTTTAACTTAAGAAGTGGGTGATTCTGTAGGCATAAAACAAACAAACAAACAAACAAAGGTAAACAAACAAACAACAACAACAAAACACACCAAAAACAAGTGGCTCCAGTTCATTACACATTATTAAATAAGCCAGGAAGAGTTACACACTATTAAATAAGCCAAGAGTCACAGTTAACTTATTTTGTCCAAATCAAAGTAAGATGTGTTATTTGTAAATCGAATGTTACATTTTTTTTTTTATTTTTTTTTTTTGCCATTCACTCAGAGTTCTCTGACCTGAATTTCACTTCTATTTTTAGATTACTACAATTTGAGCTAAAATGACTGAAATTAACTAAGATTTAGAGAATCCCAATAATAGGCTTTTAACAGCTATCCATATGATAAATGTTTTTCATTATCAGCAGACACATAACATGTACATGTAATTTTTAAAAAATGTATATGGTTATATCTTTCCTTTAGAAAGATCAGCCTGAAGAAGAAAGTCAGAGAAGGATGTTAACATGAATAATTTTGACAGTGACAATAGCAAACAAAAAGTATTGTATGCATATCTCCATTCAAATACTGTTAAAATTTATGAATAGGAAGTGATAGATGATTCATTCTCATATTAAGCCTTACTAGGCACTCTTCTCATCCCAAGCCAAAACACAGCATTCCACCAGCTACTAGGAAGAAAATTCTGTTCTAACTGAAACCAGGACAGATGAGAATGAAGATATCAATGCTTATCTTAATGTGAAGCAGTGATGAGCAATTACTTCCAAAGATTATAAGAGATGCTTATGGAAACATTCATCAGTAATATTTTGCATTGTTGAAGTTCTCTACATGCAAACAAGTCCGTATCTTTTGACCTTCAACAGGAAATAAAAATACTTTTAGTGACACTAGAGTTTTCTGTCTCCATTTAGTTCCTATCTGGGTTTTGAGAAGGAGATATTGTGAATAATTTACCTTTTCTCCTTGTGGTGATTTTACTCGGGTGGGCAGCCGAGTCTCACCATGGCTGCTCTCTCACTCCCTCTCCTCAAAGAGGAAAGAAGGATAAAATATGATGCAAAGGGCTCCCTGTCCTTATATCAATAAGGACAGGGAGATGTCTCAACAATTATTGTGATGGGCAAAACAGACTCAAAGTAGGAAGATGATAAGATTTATTGCCTATTACTAACAAGCTAGAGAAGTGAGAAACAAAGGAAAGAAACCAAAAACACCTTCCCCCCATCCACCCTCTTCCACCTCCTCCCCCCGAGTGGCACAGGAGAAGGGGGGGTTGGGGTCTGTTGTCAGTCTATAGCACTTTGTCTCTGCTGCTCTTTCTCAGTCACTCTCATCCCCTGTACCACGGGGTCCCTCCCACAGGATGTCATCCTTCCCAAACTGATCCTGTGTGGGCTTCCAACAGGCAGAAACTCTTCAAGAACTGCTCCAGATATGGCTCTGTATCACTGGGTTTATCCATCATGAGCAAACTGCTACAACTTGGGTCCCCCACAGGGGGGACCCAAGTCATGAGTAGAAGCTCCTGCCAGGTCACCATCTCCTGCATAGTCTCCTCTCCATGGGCTACAGGTCTGGCCCAGAACCTGCTCCGACAGGGGTCTTCCACAGGCCACAGCTTCCATCAGTGCAGGTCCACCTGCTCCACCATAGTGTCCTCCACGTGCTGCAGTGTGGAACCCTGCTCCACCATGGTACTCCATGGGCTGCAGGGGGACATCCTGCTTCACCATGGTCTTCACCATAGGCCACAGGGAACTTCTGCTCCAGTGCCTGGAGCACCTCTCGCCCTTTCTTCACTGACCTTGGTGCCTGCAAGGCTGGTCCTCACTCCTCTCTCCCTCCCAGCTCCTGTGTCACAGCATATTTTTTGTTTCTTAAATATGTTCTCACAGAGGTGCAAGCAACATCGCTTATTGGCTTTGCTCTGGTCAGCAGCAGGGCTCTTCATGGGGCAGCTTCTAGATTCTTATCACAGAAGCCACCCCTATGGTCCCCTTCTAACAAAAACTTGCCATGTAAACTCACTACACTCCTGCAGGTAGATATCTGATGAATCAAACTAGTAATTTAGGAAGACAAATTAATTATTCAAATTTCTTATTTTTCTTCTGTCTGTTGTGATACCTGTTATTCCTACTTAAAGTAAAATATTTATATTTAAAACAAACAAACAAACAAACAAAAATCATAATCAGGATATCATCAAAGCACAGTGCAATAGATAGAGTTTTGGAAATGCAATATTCCTGAAGTGTTGTATAATTCTAGTTGTAACCACAAACCCAAATTGGAGGCAACTCATGAAGTTTCCTTTTCGAAAAATATGGAAACCTTCATGATTGAAAGTTCTTCCATAGTAATTATCTCTTAACATAAATAAACAGAACTGAGTTTTGCAGAATCTCTTTATCCAGTAAGAGAGGGTAACAATTGTTTTCAAACATTGTATAACCTCACTGCTTGAAAGTTCATTATACATTTCTAAGCTATGCAAATTCTCATGCTGCTATTCAGACAATTAGCAGGCTAATAGAAGTATAATTGTTTTACATCACTTTGTTTAAGAGACTTCCTTGAGACCATTTCTTCAACAAAATTTGATCCTCAAATACAGTGCAGAAGGTACTTTCCTGGCCTTCATGGAGATATGTGCAAGTCTCAAATCCAGCTGGATGACATCTGTGGCCCAATATCTGTCTTCACCTCTTAGAGAGTTCAAAGAATTCATCAACAATCTTCCCTAGTTGCTTTTAAGTGATTGCCTATGATGTGAACACATCTTCCAATCTTGGAGATTCTTGCATTTGATAAGAAAAATGCAGAGAAATATGAGAACTACTTCCTTGGGAAAAGCTGTATCGAATGGTGTCCTCAAGACTTCCAACTCTAAGTACTGCCTTCTTAGAAACTTCATAATGGATTGGCAAAGAGAGGAAAAGGCAGAAAGAAATGATAGAGTGTATTTTTATGATTGTCATCTCAGAAGTATTTTTACTTGTCTTATTTTATTAACATTTTTGGCTTTTATAGAACAGACTACTGAAAACGTGCAATAATTTTTCTATTTTGTTTGCTTCACAATATAGTAAATAAATTTCTGAAAAAGGAACCTGTGTCATAGTTCAACTTTTGTTCAGTTCCTTAAAGTATAAAAGTATCATTGTCTGAAGTTACAGATGATAACAATCATTCAGGTTTTGCTGTTCACTTTCTGTCTGTGCTCAGTTGCACAGACTTCCTCACCACTAAGTGTATGCACAATTCCTCTCTTTGTTCATTTCTTGCCAGATGCTTTTATTTGGACATTTATTCCACAAATACAACATCATATTCCTGTTGAAGACAGGAGATCTTTCCGAAGATTGAAAACAAAGTGTCTTTACTGCTGGCAAGCTGTAAGATAAACCAAACAGGCTTCTCTGGATCTCTCTATGGTTTCCAGTAGACTAGATAGGAATTTTGACAACATCAAAAAACAAACAAAACCTAACATGTTAGAATAGCTTTCCTATGAACAAAGCCATGATACATCCTTATTCAGAGCAGGTCCAAAATGAAATATTTTATTACATATATAATAGTACATAATATTAAACCCGGTCTCTTTTCTACTTACAAATCCCAATAAATATATATTATTAAATTTGTTCTGTATATAAATATATGCAATTTTATATGCTGTCTCAGAACAATATAAATATATCTAGTGGTTGATGTATCATTCTCTTCACCTTTACAATAAAACACTTTTTTAACATCACTTCAGAAGGCAGGCAAATTAATCTATTTATAGTTATATCTTTGATACAGTTACAATATCAATACACGAAATCATATTAATTTCAAATATAAATAAATAAATAAATAAATAAATAAATTTTAATGCCGTACAACAAATATGTAGTTGGCAAGAATGTGAAGACAGATAGACATTTGACTTGACAAAGTCACTATTACATTCTTGTCATATCTGGAAAGGCTGTCCATTGGGAAATGAGTTATTCTCCATTTACATTTTTTGTCACCATAAATTAAGTATGCTAATCACTGATGACTAATTAAAGATTAAATTAAAACTTCAGTCCTGACCTAATATACCATTCTTATTTGCATGAATTTAATATTTGGTTCTCTAATCTGGAAAGACTCATGAACATGTTTAAATTTCAGCACCACAATGGTCTTTTATACTACATAAAGGTAACCATATGAATACATAGTAGGTATATTCCATTTAAGAATGGAATCCTGAGAAAATATAAATAGAGACCTCCTATATGCAGTCATACACTCTTATAATCAAATGCCTTGTCTATTGAGCATAAGTGGTTTTACAAAGCAGCAAACTTATTGAAGTATTTGAAGAAGGTTTATTACACATCCATAACTTTTACACTGTCATACAATAAAATACTGTACAATGTGTAGTATGATAACATACTAGAGGTAAATCTGAGTTTATAGTATTTCAGTGATTAATTTGTGGGCTGACTAGTTCCTACTGGAATGTGAGAATATTAAAAATGATATTCCAAGGGAAAGCTATGTAATACTATTAATTATTAGATAATTGAAAGCTACTGTGTTTTTTTCCTGTTGGCTTTGTCATAGAAGAAAAATGGTCTCCCTCCCTCAAATTTCAAAGTACTGAAAAATGCTTCTAGATTCCAGTTTTCTTTTGACATGTACTGATTTTCCATGGAAACATGCATTTTTATCCCATATTTGTTCTCAAACCATTACACATTTTAGTGGATTTATTGGTTACCTAATTAGTTTCAACACAAATAACTGACTAGCTTCCTGGCCAGTGAAAAATATTTTAAACAGAAAAAAAAAAATCACTAAGAAGTTAAATCCTTGTGAATTTTAGCATTTATCTCAGTAGGAGTAGGAACAATGCCTCAGATTTCAAATCTTCCAAAGTCACATGAGAAAGTCCCTAAACTAAGGAACATTTTTAAAGCCCTCGGTATAAAAGTGAATTATACATTAGGAAAAGTATACCTTTTTATCATTTAGAGGTTGAAAACATTAAAAATAATAGAAATTATACTTTATTCTGGCTTTCTCTAGTGGCCATTAGTCTGCAGTTTTTCCAGAGAGACTGGATCATGGCAGTACTTGGTGCCAGACTTACCGCATAATTGCTAAACTCATTCTCCAGGCCAAAGCCAGCCTTTGTGCCAGTGGTTTATTATCCTCAACTTAGTCTTCTGTAGGATCTCTCAGACTCTGATTTACCTCAATGTTCGGTTTCCATCATTCAGTTCAGCCCAAACTGCTATATTAGGTTTCAGCAGGAATCTCATTACAGAATTGTTAGATTTTGTACTGTGTTCTCTGAGTGTTATGCTTATACATCACTTGAGTTAGGGATTTGACTGAGATTTTAAAATCTTTGTATACTCCCTCAACTGTGAATCTTATTTCTCAATTTGATAATCAAAATTGCTAAGAGTTTCTTTAGCTGTAAGCTAGACCCTTATTTCTCTTCTGCTTTAAATCTGCTGTAACACATGGCTTACTTAATTTTCTTGTATGTTTGGAGCTCCACAGAGCTCCTGCTGAGATTCTGTTATGACTGCAAAGCAAAGATGGCTCCTAAAAGAAATTAACAACCCTCTTATTGCTAATTAAAAGCTCTTTGCTTTCTCTCCACATGGCCAGTACAGCTGCTTCACATACTCTCAATGCTACAAAAACACATAAATTCAAAGACAATATTGTGAACAGCACCTGGCACTTGCTGCACCTGCCGTGATGAGACTATATTTCATTCTGTCAGTAAATTAAAATTCTCCAGGGCTGAAAAGGATGCTTTTTTCTCATTCAACCTCTTCCATTGTCCCCAGTGGTAAAGAGACAGTAGTTTTCCTTCCATTTTCGATACTAAATATATCATATTGTTGTTTGCTTCAGTGATGCAGACACCTGCCTCCTGCTGTAAATGTTGTGTTCCACTTTTGAAAGATTTCCCCAGGGCTCCACATTCAAGTATTGGCTTGTAACTATGGCTTAATATCATGTCAAAATCTCTTAAGGAAGATACAGCTTGTCAAGTCATCTCAGGATTGAACCTTCATCTAGTGAAATTCTGAAAATGTCCTTCGAGTGTTTGAAGCATGAGAAGACAAATAAAAGGCTAGCAAGTCATTTGTAAAGATAATAACCAACAGCATGCATTTTCCCATTCCCTCCCCACTCTCCATTAAATGTTGATAAAGAGAAAAGAACAAACTACAGGTCAGTGATCTTTGTTATTTATAGCCAGGTCAAAGAAAGTCCCAAACTTTTCTGTTTGGGCTATGGAACAAAAAGAAAGCAAGAAGAAATGAGACATCAATTAAATTGTGATAGATTAAAGCACTGACAGACTGATCTCAAAGCTTATTTTCAGTAAAGAAGGCTAAGTCACAGGAAGGAAGTGTTTCATTATAAAGATTTAACAGACAGCAAAAGAATTTGGAAGAATTTGGATAGATCCCCGTGATATTTGACACTGCTGTCTTTGTTGCAGTACAATATTTTGTTTTTATTTTATTTTTATTTTTTTTAGGAATAAATCCATTTGCTTTGGATTAAAAATGGAACACAAACAAAAATTATTGTATTAGCTTTTAGTATGTGATAAGAGAGAATTTCTCACCAACTTCTCTTAGGGGAGTGGATGTGAAAGATTGAAAGATGAAAGTATTCATGAAGAATATGTGTTTTTTGTTGTTGTTTTTTTTGTTGTTGTTTGTTTGTTTGTTTTTCCTTTTGTTTGAATAAGTGGATTTCTAATGCAATATAAAGGCTATTAATAGATTTTTAAATCTTTCACAAATTTGTAACAATGTTCTCCACTGAAGAGAAAACATAAAAACAATCCAACAAACCAAAAAGCTCACTACTCCGTGGACTGAAACCTAAAGGACATAAATGGACAATGTTCTATACTTATTGTTTTTCTTGCTTGTAGGATCCCCTGGACAAAATAAGGAAAAGACTACTGCTCAGTAGTGGTAAAAGTACTTCAAACTGTTACTGTTCCTTTCCTTCCACCAGCTCCTCATTTACACTCCCCACCTATGGCCCCAGAATTGTCACTTATGGTCACATTTTTTGAGCTTCACAATATAAAGTTATAAAAATATTAGAATGTGTCCAAAGAAGGACCACAAAGATGGTGAAAGGACCTATAACCTCTAGGTTATAATTTATGAGGAGCAGCTCAGAATGCTTGGTTTGTTCACCTTAGAGAAGAGAAGACTGAGAGGCAACATTATTGCTGTCTACAACTTCCTCATGAGAGGGACCACAGAGGGAAATGTTGATCTTTTCTCTCTGATAGCCTGTGATAGGATATGAGGGAATGGCTTAAAGCTGAGTCAGAGGAAGTTCAGATCTAGTATTAGGAAAAAGTTCTTCACTGAGAGGATGGTCAGGTACTGGAACAGGCTCCCCAAGGAAGTGGTCATTGCCCCAAGCCTGTTGGTATTCAAGAAGCATTTGAACACCCTTACATGGTTTATCTCTTAGGTTGCCCTGTGCACAGCCAGGAGTTGAGTTGGACTTGATGATCCTCATGGGTCCTTTCCAATTCAGGATATTCTGTGATTCATGGAACAGAAATACAGAAATCATAGAAATCAGTTGAGGTTGGAAAGGACCTCCTGAGATCACCTGGTCCAAATTCCCTGATCAAGCAGGGCCACATAGAACCACATAGAAGTTGTCCAGGCAGCTTTTGAGTATTTTCAAGGATAGAGACTCCACATCCTCTATGAGAAAACTTGTTCCATTGCACAGTAAAAAAGTGTTTCAGTTATTGCCCATTGCTTTTTAACATGTCGCTGGGCACCAATTGTCTCTGTCTTTGCAACCTCCCTTCAGGTATTTATATACCTTTATAAGACCCCCCTGAACCTTCCCTTCTGTAGGCTGAAGAGTCACACCTCTCTAAGCCATTCCTCTTAGGAGATGCTCAAGTCCCTTAAAATATTTATTCTCTGTTCTCTCTCCGTTCTGTCCATGTGTCTTTTGCACCAAGGAGCCCAGAACTGAGTGCAGTACTCTAGGTGTGGCCTCACCAGTGCCGGAAGGCTCACCTCCCTTGACCTGCTGACAGTATTTTTCCTTATACAGCCTTATCATTATCATTATCATTATCATTAACCATTAACCTTATCATTAACCTTTGTGGAAAAGCTATGTTGATGGCTCATATTAGTCTTGGTGACCACCACGACTCACCCAGTTATTTTCTGCGAGGCTGCTTTCTACCTGAGAGGCTCCCAGTATGTACCAGTGCCTGGAGTTGTTCTTCCCCATGTTCAGGTCTTTGCACTATTCTTTTTTGAACTTCATCAGGTTTTTACCTATTTATTTATTTATTTTATATATCACGTATTTATATTTTTTTATTTATTTATTTTTCTGAGAAGTCCATGAGTCCAGACTGATCATGGCAATAACCAGTAAAATGTGAATTTTCACTATTATCCTATGGCCAAAAGAACAAACAAACCTTGGCTTACTTAGATGAATATAGTATTGTACATTCTTAGATACTAAGTTCAGATCAACTGTCAGTGTTCAGTAGTCAAGATAAGGAATTTGAAGAAAACTTCAAGTTCAAGTTAGAGATGATAAAATATCTAAACTACCATCAGAAAAAGAAACAGACTTGGATTATTCTGTCTGACAGATAAATATTTACTATGATTCAAGTGCTGGAAGAAACATCTAAACAAATTAAAATTAGACATAAAGCCTTTGTTTCTTAAGAATGATGAAAGCCATTTGAAAAATAAAAAAAAAATACAAAGTTTTGTGGTGCATTAAACAACCGGCCATTTAAAACATAACAAAAGCACACAAAGTTCTAACATAAAATACTATTTCAGACCAAAAGAAAGGCAAAGGAGCACTGCGGTTTCCGCTGTGGAAATGTAGTTAAACTATCACAATAATCTATTAAAGGAATTAGTGTTTTGAATTCTGTATACACCAGAGAGAAAAATGATCTCAGAATTCACTAATGACATTGAGTTTGTGAGTATTTGACAGTGATGCTGCAACATTTTAATGTGACTTAAAATCTAGAAAATGCACACACTCATCAAAAATAAATAGAGCTATGTCCTGGTTTTGGCTGGAATAGAATTATTTTTCTTCATTGTATATGATATGCTCCTGGGTTTTGGTTTTATGATGAAAACTGTGGTGATAACACACCAATGTTTTAGTTGCTGCTGAACAGTGTTTACACAGAGTCAAGGACTACTGGCTTCTCATGCTGCCTTGTCAGCAAGGAAGCTGGGGGTGCACAAGAAGCCAAGAGGACAAAACCAGGACAACTGACCCAAACTGGTCGAAAGGATTTTCCAAGACATATGCCATTATGCTCAGTAATAAAGACTGGGGGACAGAAGGAGAAAACTTTGGGGGTGGGGGGAAGGGAGCGTGTGCTTTTGACGTGATGTTCTTGTCTTCCCAACAAACTGTTATCTGTGTTGGGCCCTGTTTTCCTGAATGTGGCTGAACATCTGCTTAAAAATGAGAAGTAGTGAATTAATCCCTTGTTTTGCTTGGCTTCCAGGCACAACTTTTGTTTTACCTTGTAAACTATCTTTAATTCAATTCATGAGTTCTTGCACTTTTACCTTTACAATTGTCTGGTTCATCCCACTGCAGGGAAATGAGCAAGAATCTGTGTGGTGCCTAGCTGCCTACAAGGATTAAACCACAAGATTCTATGAGATATTATAATTTATGTGTCCATAACAACCAGTTACATTTGAAAATATTGTTAAGAAAACAACAACAAAAAACAACAACCAAGCAACCAAAAAAACTTTTCAAGAAAAATACTAGCCTCAAATCTTCATGACTGTTATAATAAAACAGGCACATTTACACTGAATTTGGTGAAACTACAGAATAAACCAATATTTATTTGCATGGCTTTTTTTTTTTAATTATTTTTTTTTCAGACACAAAATTCATTTTTCTTCTTTATAACTTCTTAAAAAACATAATTTAAATATTGCTAAATTATTGAGGGCTTCTCTTCCCTCAATGTGTTGTGGCAAGTTTTAAAAATACTATTTCATTCAGCTAGGAACAATGTATTTTCTCCTCTTCCCCTGTTAGTGGTCTAATTTGCTTTAAAACTCAGTGATATGCATAAACTTTATATCTTGGGCCAGTCATTGACAAAGACCCAATACTATTTCATGCCAGAATTGTTATTGCATGTATTGTTATTACACAAATGCTTTTGAAAAAATAATTTCCTTCATTGTCAAAGTAGTACAAAGAACCTCAACCGCATATAGTAGCTGAGGGGCTGATGGAATTTTTCTAATTATTCTTTTCCAGGGACCTATTCAAGGCCTACCTAACACAATACAAGGTTTAAAATTTATTTTAATGTGTACTTGAAGAGAACATGAGAAAACGTTCAGGATACTAAGCCATAAATTTTACAGGAAGAAACATACTAAAAATCTTAACATAATAAAACAAAGTTGAGCTATACAAATACTATGAACTAAAATGAACCCTAGTCATCAGAGTTCAGCTGTGGGACATGTTTATTCTATTGGAGCTAGAAGACAAAGTCTATTCAGGTTGTCTCCTTCGGTAATGTGGTTTAAATGCTGCATTGACTGAAATACAAGCACTCAGTTCATTAAATGCAAAGTACTCTGACTCACAGGGTGTAAGCAAGATGAATACCCTTTTCTTTGATTATATTAGAATAGACAGACAATTCTTTAGGGATGATGAATACTCCAGTGGATCAAGCAGGGAATTACTAGAAGCTAAGAAACAGCCATGTACTTCATACCTCCTCAAGGCTGAAGCTGGAAACAATCTGCTCAGTACGAAAATTCAGATTTGTGTTCTGCTTTTTATTGTTAAGTGCCTACACATGACCTAGTCATATCAGTTTGCTCATATAGAGTCTAATGCCATTTAAAATGGATTAGCTAACTAAAAAGCATTTCATGTGCTTAGTACATACAATACAGGACTTACATGAGACAATGCCTTTGGGCATTGTGGGATACCTTAAAATATCTAAAGATGGCATTATACTTTTATGTCTATGTAACCAAGCCAAAACCTTTATTGACATTGTTGAACAGTTCTTCTTTGAATATAATGAGTTCTGAGATACTTGGCTTACCCATAGGTTTAGATATCTTTAAGCCTTATTATCTCAAAAGAGAGTTCAGAGCCCAGGGATTACAACTAAAGGGTTCAGGAGCACAGTCAGTGTTTTCCACAACCCTTCCAGTAACAGGGAGATGCATGGAAAGAAACAGGAGAACCCAGGTCATCAATGCCTTGTTCCAAGACTGGAACTACCAGAATTTGAGGTTTTATAATCATGGAAAAGTCTTCAAGATGAGAAGTCTGCTGGGGCCTGATGGGACCCACCCATCTCAATGGAGAAAACTTTTTTTTTTCCCCATAACCTAGCAATACTGATTGAGAGGGCTTTAAACTGGGAATAGCATGGGAGGGGAATAACAGTAGGAACACCAGATTAAGCCAAGGTATGATATGGCACCATATGAGGGTTTCAAGGCTAATGCTAGTATCTATGCTGCTTCAGGGAATGCTGCAGGTTCAGGAGCACATTCAAAATGATTGTATACCAACGAGTGCAATATAAGAAACAAACAAAAACAAACTGGAAGCCTTGCTCCAATGATATCATTAGTATTAGCAAGACTTGTTGAGATGAGTCCCAAGACTGGAGTACTGGGATGAAGGGTTATCAGCTGTCAGGAGGCGTAGTCAAGGCAGGTGAGGTAGAAGTGTGTCATGGCTGGAAATGTTATGCTCTTTACTTGAAGGAGAGAAGCAGCAGTATGATTAATTGATATAAAGTAATAATTTAACAAAGTTTATGTGACCTAACAAAGATTCAATGATGGCAATGTTCATCTGATTATAATTGGAAGATACACTTAATTACACACATCAAAAGATTCTATATAGAACTTAAAGACGCTAAGTGAAAGACATTATATATTACATAGAGACTGCATAAGGAACTGGGTTAGGTAACATTACATCAAGGAAAGCCTCCCATAGAGTCACAAGGTCCAGGGTGGACGCCCTTGCTTCCTAAACCCTTTGAATCAAAGAAGTAAGGAGTCTAGTTGCATCTGAATCCACTCCTAGTTAACAGTTTATGTCTAACGGATTATGTGCTACTCAAAACCTTTATGCTACTTAGCTAAGATTATAAAGCATGATCACAAAGAACCATTACGGGTTTCTGTTAATTTCTCAATCTACTTATTGACTGTCTGTAGTAATAGGAGTCTAAATTTAAAGTAACCTTGGGAGATGTACCTGCCCAATGGGAGGTCCTGGCATGCAGCCTGCTGATGTGTCAGAAGAGCTCAAAGGGCCTTTGAGCTGCTTACTACTTTTATGGAAAAGTTGATTGACTGATAATCATATTTGCATACCGACTACAGATCTTAGTTTCTTCCAAATTTGGCTTGAGTTGAACTTTCACAGAATCACACAGAATCACAGAATTTCTAGGTTGGAAGAGACCTCAAGATCATCGAGTCCAACCTCTGACCTAACACTAACAGTCCCCACTAAACCATATCCCTAAGCTCTACATCTAAACTTTCTTCCAAATTTGGTCAGCGCTGTGGTTAGCAGAGGTGTAGACTGTTCAAATTAACCTTGGCTCTTTGTCTTCTGTCTCTCCTGAACCCATTTTAAGTCAGATTCAGAGACCATGACTGGTAGCATCCATCACCACATCTTAATGACTATCTGCTTAATCAGGGGGTGGAAGAATGGAGGGGTGGCAGGAATACCCTGTCACAAGGTGTTGTACTGTATATAAGGGGGAGATTAGACTGTACAGCTCTTGAGAGAGCCTCTGGATTAGAATTATGGGGATAGTAAAGCAGATACCATCATGAGTATCTACTATTAACCATCCACTCAGTGCAATGGCATTGGTGAGCTATTCTATTGGCAATTAGGGGAAATCCCAGGATCAGTTGCTCTCATCCTTATGGGAGACTTACACTTCCCAGACATAAACTGCTATGACAAGTAAAGCTGGGAAATTCTTAAAGCATGTTGAAGATAAATTCCTGTCACAAGTGCTGAGCAAGCCAACTAGGAAAGGTGCCCTTCCTAGGAAGGAAGGAAGGAAGGAAGGAACGAAGAGAGGGAGGAAGAGAAGGAGGGAGGGAGGGAGGAAGAGAAGGAGGGGGAAAAGGAGGGAGGGAGGGAGGGAGGGAGGGAGGGAGAAGAAAAGATAAATCAGAAGTTAAATTTTTCCCTTTTTAACTACTCTGGTAGTGAACACAAAATACGAGTGTTATGTCTGTGAACAGTTAGTACTTAACACTAAAGCCCAAATAATGAATTTCTGCTTGAAAACATTAGGTTGGGACCTGAAAGAAACTGACAACTCAGGTAGATTTAAAATGTTAGCTCTCTTTTTATCAATGTGAGTTGTCATGAATATGGAGACCAAAACTACTGATGCTAGAAGAAGGGTCACTGACATTTGAAATGAGTTGTGTCAAAAAATATTAGTGACATACCCTAGAAGAAATAGACATATCTGGTTGTCATTACCTTTTTCAGTGTTGTTTAATTGTTGCATCAGAATACATGATTTTTTAAAAATGTCATAACCTACATATTTTTATCTGTGTGACAAAGAGTTTACATTTTCTCATCTTCTAAAAATGTATTGCAATGCACTATAAGGATTGCTTCCCAAAACAAAATTGACTGCATGAATGGTGCATTTAGAGAGAGCTTCTAAAGAACAGATGACCTGAAGAAATATGACCTACATCAAACTCTGCAGCTGTTTGCTTTCTGAGGCATGCAAGGAGATTGAGTATCATTGCTATTGTATTCATAGACTCAATAAAATAATTATGCAGGCTGTTACTGTAAAAATACTACAACACTTTCAAAAGAACATAAAGACACCCTTTTCAAACAGAACAAAAAAACATAATTCCACCTCAATTCTTATTGATAATAAGCTACCTGAAACATGGTTTCAAATTGTGTTCCCAGCCATCTGGGGAGATTATCACAGTCAAAGAAAGAATTAAGATATTCTATACTGTTCTGCATCTCTTCAGACATACATGTCCCTATGGTTCTTGTCTTCAAAGAAGGACAGATTAAGTTTGTCAGCAAAATGTATTTTCAAAGGTATTCCACAGGGTGTTTTTGTTTGTTTGTTTATTGAGGAGGGGTATTAGAATCAACTAGTTATGGAGATTGTCGGGCCAGGTCAACACTAACACTGTGTCTTCATTTACACCAACATAAAATGATTTAATGTTGAACCATCTTAAATAACCTGGTAATTCTACCTACATCAGGACCATAGTCTGCAATTTTATCTACTGTGAGTTTTCTTTTCATATTTTTCAAGCCATCTCATTCAATAGATCACATGGAAGGTATTTCCAGATACATGAGGGCAACAAGGAATAGTCAGAAAGGAATTAGCAAGGAGAAATCCTACTTAACAATCCCAACTTCTTTCTACGATAAAATGACTGAGTAAGGGAAGTAGTGGATGTCTTTTATCTTAATATTAACAAGGTTTTGACACAGTTAAGTGGTAGCAAAACTGAGGAAATATGAATCAGATAGATGTCCTGCAAGATGGATGAAAAACTGACGGGACTACTCTTTGACTACTGAATTCAGAAATCAGGCATTTGAAGTCTAATTGTAAGTGAGCTATGAGTACCATGCCTGGGTCAGTACTAGAACTGACAATATTTAATGTCTTCATCAAGAAGTTGGGATATGTGATAAAATACATCATCATCACATCTATAAACAGACCCAATCCGGAAGATGGCTGAAGTGCAGGAGAGCAGTATTGTCATTCAGAGGAACCTGAAAGAGTTGGATGAATGGGTCAACAGAAACCTTGTGAAGTTCAACAAAGAAAATGTCAAATTATGCTCCTCAGATCATCAGCTGGCATCAGTACAAGTTGGCAACAGACAGGTAAGGGCCAGCTTATCAGAAAAGGAACCAAGGGTCCTTTTAAACTTTAGCCAACAGAATGGTCTTACATCAGTAAAGCCTAACTGCTGCTAACCTGAATTAGGAAGAATGTATCAACAGATTGAGAGAACTGATCTTACTTCTCAGTGCTGGTGAAGTTGCAGCTGTAATACCAACTTCAGATTTAGGATTCTTTATTCAATGAAAAGATTTACAGCCATGAGAATTTCCAATAGAGAACCATTAAAGCAATTAGGGCTCTAGAGGAAAAGATACACAAGTAAAGGCTGAAAAAATTGACTTTGTTTAACTTGGAGAAGGGAAAGATCAGGAAAAATCTCATTGCAGTCTTTCATTTCCTAACAGAACAATTATAGAGAAGAAAGATGCAGACTGTTCATAAATTCACAGTAGAAGGACAAGATGCAACAATAACAAGCTGCAACCATGGAAATTAACATTGGTAATTATAAAAAAAAAGATCATTGAGAATAACAATAACATGTTGTTCAGAGAAGCTTTTCATTCTTGGAGATTTTAAAAGCTCATTTAGACTCAACCACAAGTACCTTGATCTAATTTATAAACTATTTCTGTTTTGAAAAGAAGGTTGAATGAGATGAGCTCCTACCTTCTGATATACATTTTTCTCTTATTTTGTCATTCCAGCAGTACAGGATTGAATTGTAAGAGTAGCATGCAGGATGTAAAAACAGTCTGCAAAACGGGCAATTTGTGCCAGAATGAGAACAGTGTGTGTTTGTTTTCTGCAAAAATTCCATTCTATATTACTATTTTTATTTGGTTGTTGAACAGAATTTCTAAAATGTAGGAAAGTAAGATCGTCATATGTTTTTAATGCCCTGCCTAGTTTGTTTCTATGGTCAACATAAACATCGTATTTCCTTTGAGTAGCACTTGACTTATTTCTCCATCAAGTGGGACCAGAAAAGTCAAAATCTGCTAGCTTTCACACTGCTTAGATTCCTAAAGTTAGAGGTTTAATGGTTTAATGTTACCAACTGATTTACTTTTTTTTTTTTTTTTTTTTTCAGTTGTATATTTCTTAGCTCTTTGCATACACTTATTGAGGATTTTCCCCATAAGACCTTTAAAGGTTTCAAGTCTTTTAAAGGATTTATAAAGATAGCTGGAATTAAAATTAAAGCCTTTGGGCTCTAGTTTGACTTTTCAAATCTTCATATCTTCCACAGATGCTATATATCATATATTGTTATAAAAGTACAATTAACGGAAATTGTATTTCTTTCCTTACTGCATTTCGGATGTTTCCTGTTGTGCCATGGCTTTTTGTACAAGGTCTATGATGAAATCAACTTTTCTCACTGCAGCCCACATAATGTTGTACTCTGTACTTGTAGCTAGAACAGCTTTGGTATTGCACCAATGTTTTGTCTATTGTTAAGCAGTGTTGTTACATCAAGACCCTCTCCATCCCCCCCAAGAGCCAGCAGGCTGGGGGTGGACAAGAAGTGGGGAGGGGACATCGCCAAGGCAAGTGACAGCTAACCTAAACAAAAAAAAATGATATTGCACACCATATGAACCACACAACAATAACATCTAGGAAAGGAGAAGAAAAAGGGTGCGTGATCTTGCTACAAAGACATCTGTCCTCCCAAACAGCTACTATACACATTGAAGCCCTGCTTCCCAAGATGTGGTGAAACATAACTTGCAGACGCAAAGTAGGGAATAATTGTTTACTTTCTTTGTGTCCATGCAGGCTTTTTGTCTATGTCTTTTCCCTTTAATTAAGTTATCCTTATCTCAAACTATTTTTCCTTTCCTTTCCTTTCCTTTCCTTTCCTTTCCTTTCCTTTCCTTTCCTTTCCTTTCCTTTCCTTTCCTTTCCTTTCCTTTCCTTTCCTTTCCTTTCCTTTCCTTTCCTTTCCTTTCCTTTCCTTTCCTTTCCTTTCCTTTCCTTTCCTTTCCTTTCCTTTCCTTTCCTTTCCTTTCCTTTCCTTTCCTTTCCTTTCCTTTCCTTTCCTTTCCTTTCCTTTCCTTTCCTTTCCTTTCCTTTCCCGCCCCTTCCTTTCCTTTTCCCCAACATATTTTCTCCCTCTTCTTTTCCTTTGATGACGGGGAGTGAAGGAACATTTGTGGTGGAGTTTGACTGTCAATAAGTGAAATCACCACACTTTTTCTTTCAAAATCAAATCCCAATCAACTAATGAGCCTCTAGATAACATATAGTCAGTAAGATGCTGCTTTTAAACCTTAAATTCCTCACTGATTTTCTGCTCATCTCAATGCAGAGAGAGATAGAGAAAAATGTTTGTTTATTTAGGTTTTTTAAATGCCAAGTTACAAAAACTATGGCATAGAAATGAAGTGGTGAATTTAAGAATAAGTTAAGCTATTGTGAAAAATATGTACAGTCAAACATGTGAGCCGACTTCTGGTTTTTTTTTGTAACTTATTGATACTTCAAAAGTAACCTGATGCATAACATTACTTCTAATGATAGTTATGCCCATTAAGTCTATATATGCTGATTATCTTAAGCAACAAGTTATAGAATCCATTGTCAGAGAAAGCAATGTTTGACATTCCTTAAAGAAAATGTACAACAACCTAGAAGCATTTTTATGTGATATTTTTGTCAACTACATTTTGCAAGTCAGCACAGATACAACTCAGCTCTAAATTGCATCATTTCAAATTACTGTCAAGCCAAAATTTTTCTTAGTGAATAACAGAATCACAGAATAGCTGAGGTTGGAAGGAAACTCTAGAGGTCATTTTGTCTAATCCTCATGCTCAAGCTCTGTCATCTAGAGCAGGGTGCCCAGGAGAATGTATAGAAAGCTTTTGAAGATCCCCAAGGAGGGACAATTCACAAACCTTCTGGGCAACCTGTTACAGTTCTCTGACACTTGCACAGAAGAGTGTTTCCTGATGATCAGTGGGAGCCTCCTGTGTTCCAGTTTGTTCCCATTGCCTCCTGTCTTGGCACTGGGCAGCATTGAAAAGAGCAAGGGTCCATCTTCTTTGTACCCTCTCTTCAGGTATTTGCAGACATCAATAAGATCACCCCTAAGCCCCATCTTCTGTGGGCTGAACAGTCCCAGCTCTCTCAGTACCTCCTCATAGGAGAGGTGGTCCAGTCCCTTCATCACCTTGGCAGCCCTCCACTGGATTCTTTCCGGTGTGTCCATGTATCTCTTGTATTGGGGGCCTAGAACTGGACACAGCATTCCAGGTGCAGACTCACCAATGCTGAGAAGAGTGTGATAGCTTCATACTAGTAGACAGATAAGCTCCACTATGAAGCTTTCTCACTCCCTCTCCTTAAAAGAACAAGGGGAGAAAATATGTTAATATGATGCTAGGTTTTGACTGATTACTGTGAAATCTAAAATTTAGTGGTGACATTACTTAGAGAAATGCAACTGATAGTGCAGTTGGACTAGATGTTCTAGTGCTGTATGAGACGGGAGAAAAAATACAATTGTGCAAACAATACTTATCTCTTTTCTCGTATCTGATATCTCATCTTTTCTATGTGAGCTGATGACATGAAATGTGTATTTTATTTGAACTGTACATGCCACAGGATGTCAAAATATTAATGCTGAGACTGTTAGTCAATACCAAAACATCTAGTGTCACACAAGATGCTATTGGATAGCAAACATATCCACAAGATATTAGATAAATGAAAGACATGCTGCAGCCCCAATGTTTTCTGTGATGGTAGCTGGAGGTCAGGCATAGTACTTTTGTCACCTCAGAAGCCATGAGGCACCAATACGCAGGCAAATAAATTGAACCTCTGGATTAGAGGTTCTGGGTAAAATACAGGGATTTTTGCTTGAACTTGGATGCACACCATCATTTAGGCACTGCTAGTTTTTTTTCACCTGGTCTCCAACTCTAATTCTGACAGAGCATGACTGTCTCTTACACCCTATGTTATACCTTCCAGACCTATTTAAATATTGTCCATGTTTTACCAAATTGCACTAACTGTCTAAAGGCATAAAGGGTAGTACTAAAATACATTGAAGAAAACCTGCCTGGATGCCATCCTGCACAATGTGTTCTAGGTGATCCTGCTCAGTAGTGGGGTTGGACTAGATGATCTTTAGAGGTCCCTTCCAACTTCAGCCATTCTGTAAAGCATAACATGTTTGTGACTAAATCTGTAGCAAAGTAAAAGCAGATGAAAGCAAATGTGGAAATTATTTTAGTCAAAGGACACTGAGTATTGTTTTCAATGTATCAACTCTTACTCAGAGTTACAGAGAACACTATTCACTCAGGGTCTATAACCATGAAACATCTGTTAAATGAAAATTCTACACCCTTTCTTTCCAAGCACTGAGAAGAACCAGTCTGATTCCCTCCCCCATCACTTTTTCTTTTTCTTTTATTTTTTTTTCTTTTTATTTTTTTCCTTCCTTCCTTCCTTCCTTCCTTCCTTCCTTCCTTCCTTCCTTCCTTCCTTCCTTCCTTCCTTCCTTCCTTCCTTCCTTCCTTCCTTCCTTCCTTCCTTCCTTCCTTCCTTCCTTCCTTCCTTCCTTCCTCCTTCCTCCCTCCCTTCCTCCCTTCCTCCCTTCCGTCTCCGTCTCTTTCCTCTCTCTCTCTCTTTTTTTCTTTCCCTACCTTCATTCCTACCTTCCCTTTTCTTTTAATCAGAGGTTATATTTTACACGTTTAGTGTGAAATTCTTGTCATATAACCTAAAGGCTCTGCAACTCATATATTGTCAAGGAATTTAGATTCACTTTATAATTACTTAAGAGAAATATGAACATCACCTAGCTTATTTTAAACATTTGCTTTAGAATAGACATTTAAAATTCTGTAAGATGTATTTCACTGAATGGAGATGTTTCTAGTGTGGGTGCTTCTTTTGGATTTAACCCACACTAAACTTTAAAATTTTGTCAGGATAAATTTTGTTTGTTTGTTTTTACTTTTTTTCTTTCAGGATCTTGAAGCTAGTTCATCTTAACGATGTTTTTGTTGCACTGTGAGTGATAGATTCCTAGTTTTGAGTTATGTGTGCAGTGTTTTATAGATCAAATTATCATTGTAAGAGCATATTTCCTGGAGTGTATACATATTCTAATATTTCATTTGTATAGTAACATTACATAAGAGAAAATATTATACTGCATTATTTTAATAATAATAGAACACAAATCAAAATAATAATAATAATAATAAAAACTAACTTTAAAACTTTTTCTGAACAAATAAGAGAATAGTCTTAGTTTTAATTTTATGCGTAGTCCTAGGTAGAAAAACTTTTCTGGATATTTGGATTCTTCCTTGGATTTAACTTCATCTATAGTTTTTTCTTCTTAGTTACCTAAGCTTTCCTTGGATGCACATATCACAAAACAGTTAAGAGCCTGGGGAAGACAAAAGGAGTGGAACATGTGAGTACTTAGACTTTCAATCTGTGTTTTAGAAGAATCTTATCAAAGACTGAAAGGTAAACCAGGACAAATCAGAGTCGTGATTCTAATATGATACCATTAATTTAAAACCTTTTATAGCATTCTCTAGGTAATCTGTTAGAAGATCCTCAAGAGGAGTCCTCAATTATTTGCCTTCATATATGATTTTCCTAGGAACAAGTGTGAATATTATTTCTTTAGTCACTCTGTGATTATGGTAGTGGCATTGATAAACTATGTCCTTGGCAGACAATAGTGATGATCAAGGTGCTTTTTCTTCTGACAATTTATCATAGTACAACCCTCCCTAGAAATGACAACTTACTGTATTTTGGCTTTCTATACCTAATATATTTCAATACAAAAATCAACTTTTTAATAAATAGCTGTTTTATACTATTGATTGCTGA
This sequence comes from Netta rufina, assembly GCF_964035555.1. Lineage (NCBI taxonomy): Eukaryota > Metazoa > Chordata > Aves > Anseriformes > Anatidae > Netta > Netta rufina. Next base: position 36,943,122 of record NC_140123.1, on the reverse strand, counting down.
TTTTCAACCAACATTTATCACATCTTTACTACTAGTTTTTCACTAAATATTTGTATCCCATCCATTTAACTTCAGTATATAGAAATAATATAGATTATAAGGTATATAGAAATGATTAAGCTTATAGTTTCCACCACAGAAAATACAAAGGAGCCCATTTTTCTTTATATGTTTTCTTTCCTTAGACAAATGGAACCTCAAGTATCACATTAAAATAATAAAATTAGAGAATCCTTAAAATAATATAAAAGACAAAATGATTCACAGTATTGAGACAGCCACAGGCATAGAGCAATTCTCATTCCTTCTGTGGATCTGAACCCAGAAGGGCTATATGTACAAGGTGATAAATAAGCATTTATGATGTAATGACAAGGAAAAACGAATAGCTATTTGTATATATGCCAAAGATTTTGAATCTTTGGCAATGTATGATATTCTGGGGGGCTTATTTAAAGTTTGTAATATTTTCTACTTGGCTAAAGTACGAAGTTAACACATAAGCGTAACTCAGTATGTTCAATTTAGTGAACTGTTTTGGTTTTTATGCTTTTTCAGAGACAGTTTTCAATTAACTGTTATAAAAGATGGTGCTACAAATGACATTAAAGTTTTACAACGGCAAATAGTATTTAAAATAACGTATACCACAAGATTTCATCTTTCAAATAAAGTAATTTCTCCTTAGCAATGAGAAAGACATGGCTTAGCACATTTTTTGCCTTGACAATTGGTCTTAACTGTTTATCTATTCAGTCAACTATCATTCAAGTTAGACCTTTAACTTACTGTAGCATAAATAGTGGTTGAGAACTGTTAGGTTTGCATTTGTCACCTTGTGGTCATGAATGGCTCATAAACAACTTGTTCCAAACCTTAGCAGCTTTCTGAACAACATACATTTCTTTTTCTCGGAATAAACTTCTATAACAAGGAACTCATTGTATCTATGAGTGTTTTCAGAATGTCTCCATTTGCTGAGAGGTTTTATGAGCAAGTATTTTGTGTCAGCTCTGAAGATACTGGGAAAAGAAAATGTTCGTTCTCTTTTATTTCTACTGACAAACTCTATCCCTCCAAACAAAATAAAATAAAATAAAAATTAAAACAAGAAAGCAAGGAAACAAGCAAAGATATCTTCAAGCTGTCTTCTAATTATTTATTTATTTTGGTAGTGGTGGTGGTAGTGGGTGTTTTGTAGCCATCTTCTATTTAAACAGGTTTATGAAACATGCTGTGGTACCAGTTTCTTTAAACTCGAAGGACTGACTCATTAGCTATATTTCCACTTTCTCTGTATATATATATAACTATAAAACTATATAAAACTATATATATAAATAGTTTTTTTCTGTAATAGGTATAAGTTATCTTTTTAAGGTAACATCTACTTATATCATCATATTTTCTCCCCTTGTTCTTTTGAGGAGAGAGTGTGAGATCTGCATCAGCTTAGCTGTCTACTGGTGTGAAGCTATCACACTCAGCATTGGTGAATCTGCACCTGTAGTGCTGTGTCCAGTTCTAGGCCCCAGCTGTATTGGGACTGTCTGGGATGGAGTCACCTTTTCCTGCAGCAGTGCTGTGCTCTGCGCTCATAGCTAGAACAGCACTGGTGTCTCTCCAGTGTTCTGTCTTTTGCTGAATAGTACTGGCACAGCATCTCCTTCCAAGTTCCCAAGAGCCAGCAGGCTGGGGGTGGGCAAGTGATGGGGAGGGGACATCGCCAGGGCAGCTGACCTAAACTGACCAGATACATAATGTCACACTCTGCAATAAAAAGGGGGCTCTTGTCGGGGAGAGGGCTGTCCTCCCAAATAACAACTACATGTTTTGAGACCCTGCTTCCCAGGATGCGGCTGAATATCGCTCGTTGATGGGAAGTAGAGAATAACTTCTTTTTCCCTTTCTATCTGTGCTTCTGCGCAGCCTTGTGTTTTTTCTTTTTGTTTTGTTTGTTTGTTCTTGTTTGTTTTGTTTGTTTGTTTAGTTGTTTTTTCCCCATTCCCTTTCCCTTTAATTAAATTATTCTCATCTCAAACTTCGAGCTCTTTCTGTTGTATTTTCTCTCCCTTCCTCTTTGAGGATGGGGGAATGAGAGAGCGGCTGTGGTGGAACTCAGCTGCCCACCTGAGTAAAACCACCACACCGGTACAAGAGATACATGGACACACCGGAAAGAATCCAGTGGAGGGCTGCCAAGGTGATGAAGGGACTGGACCACCTCTCCTATGAGGAGGTACTGAGAGAGCTGGGACTGTTCAGCCCACAGAAGATGGGGCTTAGGGGTGATCTTATTGATGTCTGCAAATACCTGAAGAGAGGGTACAAAGAAGATGGACCCTTGCTCTTTTCAATGCTGCCCAGTGCCAAGACAGGAGGCAATGGGAACAAACTGGAACACAGGAGGCTCCCACTGATCACAGAATCATAGAATGGCTCGGGCTGGAAGAGAACTTAAAGATCATCTAGTTCCAACCCACCTGCCATAGGCAGGGACACCACCCACTAGATCATTTGCTAAGGGCCTCATCTAACATGGTCTTGAACACCTCCATGGATGGAGCATCCATAACCTCTCTGGGCAACTTGTTCCAGTGCCTTGCCACCCTCTGAGGGAAGATTTTCCTCCTAACCTCTTATCTAAATCTCCCTTTTTTTTTAGTTTGAAACCATTCCCCCGTGTCCTATCATTATCCGAGTGACCAAAAGAGTTGCTCTCCATCTTTTTAATAAGTTCCTTTCAAGTACTGAAAGGTTGCAATGAGGTCCCCCTGGAGCCTTCTCTTCTGTAGGCTGAACAGCCCCAACTTTCTCAGCGTTTCTACATAGGATAGGTGCTCCAGCCCCTTGATTGTCTTTGTGGCCCTCCTCTGGAGCTGATCTAACAGGTCCACATTCTTCTTGTGCTGGGGATTCCAGACCTGGACACAGTACTCCAAGTGGGGCCTCACAAGGGTAGAGTAGAGGGGAACAATCACCTCCCTCGACCTGCTGGCCACTCCTCTTTTAATGCAGCCCAGGATGCAGTTTGCAGTTGGCCTTCTGGGCTGCAAGCGCACACTGCAGGCTCATGTCAAGCCACTTCTTTACTGCGCAGGTGTCAGAGAACTGAAATAGTTTGCCCAGAAAGGATGTGGATTCTCTCTCCTTGGGGATCATCAAAAACTGTCTAAACATTCTTCTGGGGACCCTGCTCTAGGTGGCATGGCTTGAGTGTGAGAATTAAACCAAATGACGTCCAGAGGTCACTTCCAACCTCAGTTATTCTGTGATTCTGTGATTTTGTGATATTTGAGACTTCTTTTAGTGTCCCTAAAATCGCCTTTCTTCCTCTCTGGAAGGACACTTCTCCACTAGATTTTTTATCACATCTCATTGAATGTCTCAGCATATAATGTCACTTGTTCATACAGGATAACAACAGTTTACTCAATCCTATTTAAAAAGTCTGCTCTGGACCAAAATCTTATAGTCACATAATTTAACAGAGAAATAGATGAATAGACCTCAAACATCACTGATGTGTTACCTGACAAGTAGGTGTTATTTGTCTACATCTATGAAAATTAATAGGTTATTTGCCAATGGCAGTTTTAAGGTCACCTTGAAATGAATCAGTATATGTTCATGTAGCATGAAAGTTACTGAGGTGAAGAATACAACATAACATGATATGTAATATAGTTAGATAATTTTAAATAGCTGCTGACAACTATGAGCAATAACTAAAAGATCCCCAAAAACAGCATCCAGAAATCATCATCATCATCCAAAGTTCAAATCTTAGTGGAAACATTACGGCACTGATTTTCAGCAAGTGAAGTAATGATTATAGATCTCAATCAAAGTTATAAAGGTGGTTGCAACACATTTAAGTAGACCACAGAATCACAGAATCACAGAATTGTCTAGGATGATTTATATGGTCTTCAAAAGAAGCCTCATAATTTGCAATGACTATAGGGTCACAAACATTATACAAAAGATAAAGAGAATAAAATAAAAATTCTGACATTTACACCTGAAGCCTTTTGCATTAGTAAACTAATCAATAGCATCTTGCAAAATCAGCAAAGTAGCCAAAGCAAAGAAAAACTTTGCTTTCTCTAGTGAGAGGAGGATCATACAAAAGTCAGAGCCTGGGAAATGAAATGACAGCATTGTAACTGGAAAAAAAAAATAAATAAAAAATCAAAGTACTCTTTTCTAAAATCTGATTTCATTTTGTTCTATCCATTACTCTTCATATTGCTTTCCAATTCTACCTTGCCTCAGCACTAAAGAGGAAATTTCCCCTCTGGAAGGGTGTTATCTGTTATGAACGGCACCAGAACTCTTTTTGGTATTTTTCCTCTGAGGGTAAGAAGTATATAAAATAAAGATCGTTTTGTTTTCCACTCTGACTGTATTAGTGCTCTTGAGGGGAAATTTGTCTTTATAAAAGGTTTTATGACATTTCAGTGCAATGCAATATGGTAACACTCGATACCTTTCATTTGGTTTTATTACTCTTCATTTTGCATTGGACATATGTGTTCTTCATGGTTTAAAATATGAACACAATATGAGAGGACAGGAAAACATAATCACCGTAACTGGTTTTCTTTCTTTCTTCCTTTCTTCCTTTCTTTCTTTCTTTCTTTCTTTCTTTCTTTCTTTCTTTCTTTCTTTCTTTCTTTCTTTCTTTCTTTCTTTCTTTCTTTCTTTCTCTCTCTCTCTCTCTCTCTCTCTCTCTCTCTCTCTCTCTTTCTCTCTTTCTCTCTTTCTCTCTTTTTTTATTATTAAAAATAATATTTTTAAAAAGTCATAAATATTTTCAAATAATCTATTAAATTATTATTTATTCCTATTACTACTGTTTAATATGTTATATATAATAATACATCACATCATTACTATATGTCAATAAACTACAAGTGCGTAATGTATTAATTAAGTGTAATGTAGTATTTTTGTTACTGGAATATTGGACTCAAAAGGCCTAATACATTACTTACAAAAATCCTACAAATCCAGATGCAAATTCTTATCACAATTCTTTAAAATCCTAGGAGCTGTTGGGACATAAATCACTGTATTTTTAGTTCAAAATGAATTTGTTAGATATTTGTATGAGTGACTAAAGATTACTATTACCTTATTGCAGTGAATGCATAGTTTAGTCATTTCCTGATGAATTTAGAGATCTTTTTGTTGTTGCACTAGATTTCTTTCTCCAGAAAATTATATGACAATAATATCTACATAATATATGCCAGTAAGATCTATATGACTAGAAAATCCTATACTACATTATATCAAACCTCTTGAGATACAATCCACAAATCTGGAAGCATTATTGATTGAGTTACACTTGTAACTGATCTTGAAGACCTACAGACAACTTTCGCTGTTGTCTCTAGATGGGAATTAAATTATGATAGTGATGGTCCTGGAACTGGAACTGCAAATGAAGGTTTGGCTTTTCCTTCTACTTTCCAGTTGTTGATTCAATTGCATACATTTTTATTGGATAAAGGATTTCTTCTTATTTATTTATTTATCACTTTAAAGGTCAGCAAACAAACAAGCAAACAAACCACACAAAACCCACAAAGGAATAATATACTGGTGCAGAATTTATGCTAGTAAAAAGAAGCAGTAATCTGAATCAGAGATGGACACTCTTTTAAAGTACCCAATTCTGAAATTAACAGAAATACTCCAAGTGCTTCGAGATCCTTTGAAGGCTCCTACTCCTACTTTTTTATTTTCTTTTTCTGGAAAACTACTTTTTTTTTTTTTTTTTTTTTTTTTCCTCCACAGGCATCTTCTTGGCAGTCTGACATTTGTAGCACACAGGGACAGCAGATTTCTAGGCAGCATATATACAGTATTGGCAAAACTCAATTTGTCCATAGCTTAAAAAGAAAGTAGCAACTTTCAATTAATAGATTTTGTTTAGTTTTCTATTGTTTTGTTTCTATTATTTAGTTGCTAGAGTGCAGCTAATATTGATCTTCCGTTGTTCAAATCTCTCTCTCTCTCTCTCTCTCTCTTTAAATAAAGTTTACTTCTTTCTTAACTTTAGACTACATGAACATTTTTAAGGGAAGTTATGTAGGATCTAAGTTTTATGCTCATTCTGATCTCCTTGAAACCTAAGTTTCAGATCTACCAACTGGATCAATCAAATGGATAACAACACAGTGCTATAAAGAGATAACTATGATTTTTATTTTTTTTTAGTATGAGTTTATTTACTAATTTATGAAACATGCCTACCAGAGGAAGTCAGCCACAAAGTCACAAAGAGTTACATGGTGCTTCAATGAATTCAAAAGATACTTGTGAAAATTAAACATATTTTTTCTCTTCACAATGCAATCTGTAATAACTGAAGGAATTAGTGAATACAGCATTTCTGAAATGGCAATACTAGAGATTTAAAAGAGAAAAAAATAGAAGAATGTTGAGTCCTATTGCCAGCAGAACTGTTTTTATGTCCAGGTTGTGCTTGCTTATGGCTCTCATTGACTTCATTTGAACACAGCGCTGACAGGCTGATTTTAATGCAGGTGTAAAACTGCCAGGATTTTTCTTTCCCTAGATTAGAATTTCTTTTCTGAAGTTTCTAGCTAATAAAATAAATAGATAGATAGATAGATAGATAGATAGATAGATAGATAGATAGATAAAAGAATAAATAAATGAATGGTGGAGACCATCTGCCACTCAGAAAACTTTGAGTTCATCAACATTGACAGGAGTTATGGTGGACTATTACGAAAGCCTTTGCAAAGTGTAATTAAAAGGATGTGCATGAAACTCTTTAGCAATGGAGACCCTATCAGGAAATGTTGCTTTTGACATTATTTGGAATACAATACAAGTGTGCAGAATGAAATTTCTTAATTTCTTCACTTTATAAAAATTTTCATTTACGTCTTTTATTTTTTCTTAATAAACACCACCAGCAGAAATATAACAAGAGTTCTTATCCTTGTCTTCTCCTTCTTTCTCAAATACCGACAAACCAAAATATACAAATGAAGGACACTGACAATTCAGGAAAAAAAAATTCACTTTACTTGGGAAAATACCCTTTTAAAATTATCATATTATTTCATAAATATTAAATGTGAGGTTTATCTTTTGCTCCTCAAAATATATATGTAATTATTTCCAGACAATTATTATCGTTACTATTATTATTATTAAACAGTGAAATAGAAAGTCATAAGTTTTCTCTTCGTTCCAAATTATAACACTGTAAGTTTTTTGTTTGTTTGTTTGTTTATCTAATAATCTGTAATTTAATTACTTTTGGAGTGGTTCTGCATTGTTAGCAATTTTTAGCAGTGTAGAAAATCACCATGAATTGTTCAACTCAAATAAAAATACAATCTAGAAATTTTAAAGTAATTTATATTTATACTTGTGTTCAGATTAGACCAAAGAAGAATGGATAGGGATTTATATTCCCTACCTTGACAAATATGCACTTATAATTTTTATTTTCCCCGGCAAAGGAATAACAGTTTCTTTTTGAAGAAAAAGTAACACACAAAATCAAACATTGTGTTGTTAGCCTTACTAATGCCTTTATTAGTTTAATAATTTTCCTTTCTGGATTATAAAAATTTGTATAAAGTACTGCACCACCTGGTCCTGTTGCCTTTGATATAAAGAACACATAATATGTTAACCAGAAAGAAGTTTAGAATCTATATCATGTTAGAGATGTATTGATATCAACAAATGCATAGTAAATAAGGGAAGAGTTAAAGATAAAACAAATTTTAAAATAAAATAAAATAATAAAAAATTAAATTAAATTAAATTAAAGCAGTATCCTGCCTGTTCTCCTTGGAAGGAATAAATCATATGAAAAGCTGGGGCAAATGTTCTTCTAGCAGCAACATCTAGCTATTTTACTTGTTTCAGAGGGTAGGGCTGGCATACTCCAGATTGCCCCTAGGGCTGTTATATGTAAACAAGTTTACAGGCTGGTTTATGCTTTTAAATGCTAAAGGCATGATTCAGATCTTTTTTATTTTTTTATTTTTTTTCCTTGGTAGAGCTCCACTATTTACAATGGAATAACTACTCATCTTCTACTGTGCACTAGAAAAAAGGTTTTTTTATTTTTTATTTTTATGGAGAATGTATTTAAAACTTAGCTTTACAATATATTTGAATGTTTTACATGTCTTATATTAACCCTTTAACGTTTTCTCCCATTCATATCAATTAAAAAGAGTTTTCAAATATGTTCTGTTTCTTATTCACATCACTTTTCAACTATTTATTTTGGAAAAGGTATTGGGAACAATAAAAAGCTTTTCGTTTTAAATGGATTTTTTTGTTTGTTTGTTTGCAGTGGATTATTACCTCATTTTGAGGTAGTGGTAGATGCAAGATGGAAGCTTGCATCTATTCATCGGTGTCAGTACATACAGTTTTCTGACTCTTATTGTGCTTTGTATTAACATTGGCATTTACTTAAATTCAGTGTTCCTTTAAAACGAGATGCAAGCTGTATATTTAAAGACAGTTTCCCGATGAAGAATGCACTTACTAATTACAGTACTATGAACTTGTATTTTTCTTTATCATCAGACTAATGTTGTTTTTAAGGATATGTACACTCAACATTCATATCCATAGAGAAGCCACATACTCATCTGGTTCAGAGCCAGCAAATCGTTAAGTTGATCTACTTCAATCCAAGCCTACTGTACATCACATTTAGCTGGTAGACACTTTCATGTAACTCAAATTAACAGTATTTGCATACAAAGACAAGGTGTCTGCAATTAACTGCCAACCTATCTGACTTGGTTTCATGCTTTTACTTTGATATTCAGACCAGTGTTATAGAGCTAAGTAGATATTTCACACCAAAGGTCCTAAGTAGTAGAGCATATTTTTGTCTAATTTTAACTGTATTTTATCAATTTTATATCTTATTTACATTGTGATTATTGCTCCTCATACCTGTGGCCTGTGAATAATAACTAGGGTGTGTAGGCTACCTGTTTCCATTAACACATTATTTCCCTTCACTTCAAGGTTGAAGATAGGAAAATAAATATATATTCTTGTTCCTTTCAGGTCTCCAATTCAAACACATAACACATTTATGTGCTGGATCTGTCTGGGATGGAGTTAACTTTCCCTGCAGCAGTCCATACAGTGCTGTGCTCTGCACTTTCAGCTAGAACAGCATGGATATCACACCAGTGTTGTGTCTATTGCTGCACAATAGTGGCACCACATCAGGACTCCCTCCAATCCCCCAAGAGCCAGCAGGCTTGGGGTGGGCAAGAGATGGGGAGGGGACATCACTAGGGCAGCTGACCTAAACAGAGCAAAGGAATATTCCATGTCATATGATGTCACGCTCAGCAATTAAAGGTGAATCGAGTCAATATGCAGAAGTGAAAGCCATCCAGCTGGCCCTAAAAATGGCCAAAATAGAAAAACAGCCGTTACTCTCTATTCCGATTTATGGATGGTGGCAAATGCCCTGTGGGGGTAGCTGCAGCAATGGAAAAAGAGCAACTGGGATCACACAGGTAAACCTATATGGGCTCCTACACTGTGGCAAGATATTACTTCCAAGATAGAAAACCTGGTTGTAAAGGTACTTCACATGCCTGAGAGTCACACCATCAAAGAACATCAGAATAACAAATACTTCCCTAGTCTGGGGAAGAAAAGGTGAGCTGTTTGTAGCTTGATGGGCCCATGAAACATCAGGACATCTGGGGAGGGACACAACATATAGATGGGCTTATGATTGAGGGGTGGACCTGGTCATTGAGGCCAGCACACAGGTCACCCATGAGTGTGAAACCTGTGCTGCAATCAAGTGAGCCATGAGGGTCAAATCTCCCTGAATAGGGGAAGGTGGCTTGACTTCCAATAAGGTGAGGTCTGGCAGATTGACCACATCAGACCACTCCTGCAAACCCTCCAAAGCAAACAGTACTTACTCACCGTGGTAGAGGTAACTGCCCGAAACACTATCTTGGGCCTGGAAAGGCAAGTGCTGTGGCATCATGGTACACCAGAGAGAATTGAGTCTGACAATGGGAGTGTGGTGGTTTTACTGTGCTGGGCAGCTAAACCCCACAACCGCTCTCACACTCCCCCTCCTTTAGATGAGAAGGGGGAGAAGTAAAGCAAAGAGCAACTCACGGGTTGAGATAAGGATAATTTAATTAAAGGAAAATAATAATAACAATTAAATAAAGACTACCATGAACTAAACAATTTAACTAAGGGGAAATAAAAATGGAAAGGGGAAAAGGGAGGGGAAAAGGGAAAATAAAAAGAAGGGAGGAAAACAAACAAACAAAATAAATGAAGGCTATATGGAAGTGTAGAGGAAAGAAATTAGTCTCTACTTCCCACAAACGAGCGATGATTGACCACGTCCTTGAAGCAAGGCCTCAACGCACGCAGCCGGTGTTCGAGAGGAGGACCGACGTTTTCCCAACAAGAGCCCACCCCTCCCCTCTTCTTCCTGTTTCCACCTTTTATTGCTGAGTGTGACACCACATGGTATGGAATATCCCTTTGGTTGGTTTAGGTCAGCTGCCCTAGTGATGTTTCTCTTCTCACTTTTTGCCCACCCCCTAGGAGGGTTAGAGAAAGGCCCAATGCTGTACTACTGTTGCTCGGCAGTAGACACAACACTGGTGTGATAACACTGCTGTTCCAGCTACAAGTGCAGAGTACAGCACTGTATGGGCTGCTGCCGGGAAAGTTAACATTCCAGCCAGACCCAGTACAGGGAGTCACTTCCAAAACAATCTTGTCACCTCCTGGGCCAAGAGGCATGGCACTGAATGGGTGTATTACATCTGCTATCACCCACAAGCCTCTGGGAAGGTTGAGAAGTACAATGGACTGCTAAAGACCATGTTAAGAGCATTGGGTTCTGGGACATGGAAACACTGGGACATAAATCTACCAGAAGCCACTTGGCTAGTTAACACGAGAGGGTCCAACAGAGGGGTGGCTTCTGTGAGAAGAATCCAGAAGCTGCCCCATATTAGATAAGGGCCCCACCAGTGGCTAGAGATGAACCTCTGTGAGAGCAGATTTAAGAAAGGGAAAGGGAAAGGAAAACAACAACAACACTGCCAATCAACAGCAGCTGGGAAAGAGCGAAGTTTGAGAAACAGCCTTTTACACACCAAGGTCAGTGAAGAAGGAGGGGAAAGGAGGTGCTCCAGGCACTGGAGCAGCAGTTCCCCTGTGGCCTGTGGTGAGGACCCTGGTGAAGAAGGCTGTCTCCCTGAAGCCCATGGAGCACCATGGTGGAGCAGAACTTCATGCTGCAGCCCATGGAGGAGACCACAGTGGAGGAGGTGGACCTGCACTGAAGGAGGCTGTGGCCTGTGGATATCCCCTGCTGGAGCGGATTCCAGGCCAGGCCTGTAGCCCATGGAGAGGAACCCACACAGGAGCAGGTGACATGGCAGGAGCTGCCACCTGTGGGGGATACAGGTTGGAGCAGATTGCTCCTGATGGATGGACCCCATGGTACAGACCCATATGTGGAACAGTTCTTGAAGAGCTGCTGCCTGTAGTAAGCCCATGCAGGATAAGTTAGGGAAGGACTCTTTAATATCTTTATCGATGATCTGGATGAGGGGATTGAGTGCACCCTCAGTAAGTTCTCAGATGACACCAAGTTAGGTGCATGTGTCGATCTGATCGAGGGTAGGTAAGCTCTGCAGGAGGATCTGGATAGGATGGACTGATGGGCTGAGGTCAACCTCATGAAGTTCAATAAGGCCAAGTGCTGGGTCCTGCACCTGGGGCACAATAACCCCAAGCAGAGCTACAGGCTGGGAGAGGAATGGTTGGAAAGCTGCCTGGCGCAAAAGGACCTAATAGTATTGGTTGATAGTTGGTTGAATGTGAGCCAGCAGTGTGCTCAGGTGGCCAAGAAGGCCAACAGCATCCTGGCTTGTAGAAGAAGCAGTGTGGCCAGCAGGGCTAGGGAAACGATTGTCCCCCTGTACTTGGCTCTGGTGAGGCTGCACCTCGAGTACTGTGTTCAGTTTTGGTCCCCTCACTACAAGAAGGACATCAAGGTGCTCAAGCATGTCCAGAGAAGGGCGGCGAAGCTGGTGAGGGGTCTGGAGAACAAGTCCTACAAGGAGTGGCTGAGGGAGCTGGGGTTGTTCAGCCTGGAGAAGAGGAGTCTCAGGGGCGACCTTATTGCTTTCTGTAAGTGCATTAAAGGAGGCTGTAGTGAAATGGGGGTTGGTCTATTCTCCCATATGCCTGGTGACAGGACAAGGGGGAATGGGCTAAAGTTGCGCCGGGGTGTTTTAGGTTGGATATTAGGAAGAACTTCTTTACTGAAAGGGTTGTTAGGCATTGGAAAAGGCTGCCCAGGGAAATGGTTCAATCACCATCTCTGGAGGTCTTTAAAAGTCATTTAGATGTTGAACTTATTGATACAGTTTAGTGGAGGACTTGTTAGTGTTAGGTAAGAGGTTGTGCTCGATGATCTTGAGGTCTCTTCCAACCTAGACAATTCTGTGATTCTGTGACTGCATCCCGTAGGAGGGACCCTACATTGGAGCATGTGAAGACTGAGAAGGAGTGGCAGAGATGAAGTGTTATAGACTGACCGCAATCTCCATTCCACCATTACCCGCTCAGAGGGCAGGGGAGAAGGAGGAGGTGGAAGAGGGTGGGTGGGAGAAATGTGGTTTTGGTTTCTTTCCTTTGTTTCTCACTTCACTAGCTTATTAATAATAGACAATAAATTTTATGATCTCCCTACTCTGAGCCTGTTTTGCACATCATGATAATTACTGAGTAATTTCCCTGTCCTTATCTCAACCCTTGACCCCTTTTCATCATATTTTTCCCCCCTTTCCCTTTGAGGAATGGGAGTGAGAGAGCAGCTGTGGTGTAGCTTGGCCACCCACCCAAGTAAGACCACCACAATTTGGAAAGCCGAGAAATATCAATGTATGCCTTTATTGTTATCCACCATCTTCTGCTTTTCTTGTTGACCTTATTTATAGTGTCAGTTAATTATATTTTTAGTACTTTCCCCTATTAACAATTACATGATAAACTATTTCCTTGTATCTGCAAATCAGGTTGTGGTCTGCTTTGATTGATTAAGCCAAAGATATTATTTCCACATTAATACTTCCTGTGAAAAATGCAGTGACAACCACTCAGGTACAACATCTTTCTGTTGTGTTTCAGTGCAAGAACATTTCTCACTTAAATTTCAATTTTCAAGTCCTCCTGACCTTCAAGATACCCATACAGTCCACAAGCCTCCCCACATATATTTTGAAGGGGTAATAACAATGTCAACATTTTTTATCTTACTGGACTAATTTGTCTACTGGGCAAACTCTGCTAGTCACCATGTTATTCTTGCAGGGATGAGTACCTGAAACTCCAGAGGTCTTTAATTATGTCTGTTGTTGTTGTTATTTTATAATGCAGTATGTTCTCCCGTCTGTTATTTTGTAAAAGAAGGTTTACCACTTAGTTCTTGCATGCCTCACCAACACTAATTTCCCTGTTAACCAGATTTCTTTTTCTCAACACTCTGCCACTGAGATTCTATATAAATGAACATGCTTTAAACCATAAATAACATTCAGTAGAATTTCATAATAGATTTATACATTTAGCATAGTCTATACATGTAAATTAACCATTTTGGTTTTTTTCTCTTGGGGAATTAATTAAGTGTATATATACATATGTGAAATAAGTATTGGTGCTGAACTAGTCAACTGTTCTTGACTTCAGTTTTAACCAAAGGAATCTCTTCTGCTGTTCATACTCCCCATCCAGGAGAATTCAGTTAGGCTCAGGTAGTACAGCTGATTTCTGAAGCCCAAACTCCAATTTAAGAACTACTGCCAAATAACCATAATAATCAAAGCCACTTAAAACAGCAATCTGCAAGCCAGCATGGTGGCTCTGAAGATTATTACTCCAGTCTGTTAGACAATCTGTTCATGAGGACTTTGGTTTAAGCCCTGGCATCATTCATTTGTCTGCATTTTGCTCTTGATTCTGAGCCATGAGTTCCTGACTGCTACTCCAAAGAGGAAGGAGAAAGAGATTAAAAGAGAGTTTAATAAATATTTTAATAGAACTAGAGAGAGATATATACTTTTCATGAATATAGCGTAAGGGGGGAAAGAAAAAAAAAAAAAAAGAGAGAGAATTTAAAGGGTGAGAGAAATTCTTACCTTGCTGAAAAACATTGCCATTCTTTAATTTATGTTTGGTTGGTTGGTTTGGTGGTGTTTTTTGTTTGTTTGTTTGATTGATTGATTGTTTTGTGTGTGTGTGTGTTTTCCCAAGGGGGTAATAAATATTGTTTATCTTACGCTTGGGACCAGACGTAGGAGGCTTTTTTTCAAATGATGTTTTGTCAGAAACTGTAGCTGGGAAGAAAAAAAAAAAAAAAAAGATGGAAACCAAATGTTTTTTTTATTTACACCTCCAGGTCAAGATGCCCCTTTCATATGTCCCTCAACAAGTAAGAGTAATTTCTTTGTTGAAGGTGATGCTTTGAATGAACTAAGTTTTACAGTGTTACAAAACACCTGCTGTTAAAGGTTGCTAAACAGAAGCTGTTTAGCAAGTGGAAGGAGTACCGTGAAAGTTATTTATTCTATATGTGGTTAGTATATATATATATGTATATATATATATGTCAGTATAGGTATGGTATACACACCATATGTATGCATACATACAGACATTTTATGTAAATATGCACATATACACATATGTATATCACACATATATACAGAAATATTTAACTTTACCACAAAATTAGCTGTGTAGAACATGTGACCATCAATGCTGAGATCTTGCACAAGTGCTGAACTCTTAACCTTAGAATTTGGACTGTAAATTAAAGTTTTTCCCTTGCTTTTTTTTTTTTCCCCTTCTGGCATTTAGTATGCTTCATCAGAAGAACTAGAAGAATTGTCATCCTTGTGCAAGTCTGCCATTATTTGCTTTCTTTGCTTTTTGAATGCCCTGTGTCAAATGAAGCACAAGAAAAAAAGATAGTGTAACTTGTAGAAAACAGGAGATAATGAGGTAAACCAAGTCAAACCTTATAAAAAGTAAGTGAATAGTCTAATCTCCAAGTGTTGTGGAAAATTGGCTTTGATATCCTAGCTATTCATCTGAATTGAAATCTGTATTTCAAGTCAGTCATTGTTGCAGTCATTGCAGTTACAACATTGAGTTAAGTTTGTTCTTTGGAAAGAGTTTTCTTGAGAAATAGCCTTAGTAATAAAGTAATGCCAATTTCAAATTCTTGTCTAAATGTACGATGCTCATAGTAGGCAACATCAGGGTGTTCAAGATGTATCCCTGTCAGGTACATTTGACAGATGGAGGTTTCTTAGACTTCCAGGACCAATCTGTACAGTGGATAAATCTATCATCCTTTTGTATCATAAAACACGGGGTACCCAAAGGATTTCCATCTGATCTTCATCTTTTAGTATGCACACTCAGAGCTTTCCGGAAGGCAGCAATTTAAAGAGGAAATGAATTTGATTTCAAGAGTCGTGCTGCACTTGCACAGCACTGAAGATGCAGCAGATGGGTCCTCAAAAACTTAATGGCATACTCCTGATCAAAGTGATACTATGATATCCTATCATACAGTCTCTTTCCCTCTCACATAAACACAGACTGTTAACTTAATCTCTCAGTTTGGCCATCTCATCACTACAGTACCAGAAAATTAACTCTTAATTGACTGACATCTTTTTCCTTCCTTGTGAACACTGTGTTCACACAAACAGCGACCAGAATGATTTTCACAGCAACAGTAGCTATGTCTACACCAGTAAATTACAGTATTGTTCTCTGGAAATGAGGCCAACTGGTACAGAATAGCCCATGACAGCACTTTTAGATGACCTTATTTTCCAAAACAAGATGGCTAAATCCAAACTGCCTTGTGTGAGTACTCCTTGGTCTGTATTAAATTCCTAATCTTGCTCGAGAATTACTTGGTAAAGTGACTGTTTGCCTGGGCCACAAAAATTTAAGAGGGCCAGTATGGAATCCAATGGAAAACAGCTAAACTTTTCTGGACACATTTTGGAAAAATACAAGTTTTTGCTAGCCTACAAGGAAAGAAAGACATGTAAATGTGGTAAAGTGTCACTGCCATGTTAACTCAAAATCTCTTTTCTTGTAATCCCTCTAATGAAGCTACTAAAAAGTTCCCATATTTCAAAACTGGTGAAAAGTTTTTCAGACCCTTGAGTAACATATGTGCCAATAGCCTGTTTCAGACAGGTGATACTTACGCTGAAACAGGTGACAATTGTACCAAGGACTTTCCAGATTTTCCAAGAATATATCAAGAGGACCACTGGGATACTGTGTCTATACAGACCCTTAAAACCCAGCCGGGCCAGTGCTTTGTCTACTCAGAACATATGATGCATGTCAAATTTTCAAACAATGTGGAGTTTCCTACCATCAACGGGTGATATATTTTGGCTCAAAAGTTACTATACTTAGTCTTGTTTCATTATGAGAAAGTTTCTAAGACCTTTCTGTCTTTCTAGACTTTTAAGGAATTTACAAAACCAAACTTTCATTCTGTTTCTCATGTTCTCTGACAACATTTGGAAGTTGACAAACCTTCTGCAGATCTTAGCTGTATCATGGTATGTCTTGAGTTATGGCTAAAATGAAGACATGAACGTACCTCCTACCTATCAGGTCTTGGAGTTCAGCCCAGATGTAGCTTGCTTCCAGAGTACAAAATACACCTGAGAATTCTTTATTTTTCTTAACCATCTACAAAATGAAAATTCATAACAAATAAGGACTGTGACACTCTCAGATCCAGGTTTCAACCTGTAAGAGACAATTTTGATATAGCTATAGAAACAAGGCAAATCAAAGCCAGTCTCCTCTCCAGTCAGTTGCAACCCAGTACCTCTCCTTTTTAATACCTTTTCCTTGACAGGTACGTTCTGGAAACATGATTGGAAGAGGCCAATTTGCCCTTAAAATTTTAAAATATTCATCTATTAGATAAAATACATAGATATTATAATATCTATAGATACCATGGATATTTAATAACACTATTAAGAAAGCGGAAGAAAATGGAACACTGAGAGGCTGAATATATTGATTAAAAATAAAATAAAACAAAACAACAATAAGAACATAGATCCAGTCACTGTAAAAGATGCATCCCATGCTCTTTAAAATACAATTTATTTTTAATTTGGATTAAACAACAGAAAGCTGGAAAAGTATCAGCGCTGAAAAATCTCAAGATCTTAGGAAGCAGATGTAAGCTAAAAATAAAACTAGTTTGACTGTAGACAGATCCATGGTTTGTGGCACTGCAGTAAACAGGAGGTTGTTGAATTTGCCCTACAGCAACCTCTTCTTAATGGCACTGGATACCTGCCAGTGTCTAATTATCTTTTCAACAATAACTTTAAATTGCTTCTTCCTTCAACCCAATTTCTAGCTCAATGGCTACTTCAAGTGGACTATCCTATCAGAATGACATAAATCTGATAAGACAGTATGCAACAATATTGCTATGGCCTACAGGGCTCCTGAGGCAATAGAAAGAGGCTTTTCTTTATAAAGTGTAAATAATCCATTTCATTATGACTTTACTTGCTTCATTACACAGATATGGGTGTTCTGGCATAGTTTACTTTTTATGTTTCTGTTATTTTCTTAGGCAAAGTAAGTAACAACATTGATACCATAAGGCACATACAAAAGAAGAGAAGATCATTTGCAATGTGTATGTTTATGTGTGTATTTGCCAATAGATAAAGGAGGGAAGTAGTAGTTTAATACTACTTGTATACAGTCATGATATATTACTTATGTTTCAGGTTTATGTATCTGTTTCAAATGTAAAAGCAAGATGACTATCTGTGTTGGTCATCTTCTGTTCAGGTAATGTATGAACACATTATATGTACATATAATAAGGAATACTATCAGCCTTCAAGAGTTTATAGCTTAAACACTCTTAACAAGTGAAACACAGCTTATTCTGAAAATGTAGTTCAATCCAAAATACTCGATTATGAATTCAAAGTTAGACAAATATTTGATTAAGAAAACACAATCACTTTGCTCACCATGATCAGTTTTATGCACGTGAAAAAGCACTGAAGTCACACAAACTCTTTCAGAATTGAACTAGTATATACTTTAGCAGAACGGTTCTTGTACTCTTTTCACTAACTATAGTGATATTAGTTAACATTGCCCTTTTTTTTTAAAGCTATACAGAATTTGAAGTGGGATCCAGTAACCTGATTTCAAGGACTGGATGACTCTCCCCAGAATTCCGGGTCACAAAACACATAAATAAGGACATTTAATCCTGATATAACATTGTATTGTTAAATTAGTAGTTGAAAAGTGGGTTTCTCTGGATTGTATATTAACTATGAAGCAAGTATGTCCAGGACAAGCTCTTTTGAATGTGGTGCTTTACTGTGGTTGATAAAACTATGACACATTCAGTTTCTAGAATGCCTGTTTTAAAGTGGAAAATATTATAAATATCTTCTGTTGCTCCATAAGACAGTAGATATTCATTACAAGTGCAAAGACATTACAAATAATATTTTGTATAACATGCTGTTTGGTAAATATATTTCTTTGAGTGGTACAAGTGTAACCGTCAAGACAGTGGAGTTGCTCTTTATTGGAGAGACCAACTGGAATGTATCAAGCTCTGCCTAAGGGTGGAGGAAGAACAAGTCAAGAGCATATTAGTAAGCATTAAAAGGCAGGATAACATGGCTGACACTGTTGTGTGTGTTTATTACAGGCTACCTGATCAGGAAGAGGAAGTCAATGAGACCTACAGACAGCTGGAAATAGCCTCACAGTCACAGGCACTGGTTCTCATGGGGAGCTACAACAGCCATGGAAAGACAGCACAGTTAGGTACAAACAGTCCAGGAGATTCCTGCAGACCATTGATGATAACTTTCTGACATGAGTGGTGGAGAAGCCAATGAGGAGAGGTATGCTGCTGGACCTTGTACTACCAAATAAAGAAGGACTGGTTGGAGATGTGAAGGTTGGGCCCACCTTAGCTACAGTGACCATAAGATGATGAAGTTCAGGTTTCTACACGGAAGAAACAGGGCAAAAATTATGATGGCAACCCTGGACTTCAGGAGAGCAAATTTTGGCCTCTTCAGGGACCTACTTGGAGGAATACTAGAAGGTAGGGAGTTGCAAGAGAGGTTAATATTCAAGCATAACTTCCTTCAAGTTCAAAATCAATGCTTCCCTATAAGTAAGAAGGAAAGCAAAGGGAGCAGGAGACCTGCTGGATGAGGAAGGAGCTCCTGGTAAAATCCAAAGAGAAAAAGGAAGTTTACAGAAAGTGGAAAAAGGGACAGGCCACTTGGGAGGAATATACCAACACTATTAGAGTATACAGTGAGGTGATGAGGAAGGCTAAGGCCCATTCGAAATTAAATCTGGCAAAGGATGACAAGAACAACAAGATTATTATTTTTTTTTATATTTTTTATTTTAATAGCAAATCAATAGCAAAAGGGACTAGGGACTTCTTCTGAATGGGGTGGGTGCCCTGGTGTTGAAGGATACAGAGAAAGCAGAATTACTAAATGTCTTCTTTGCTTCAGTCTTTACTGCTAAGGCCAGCTGTCAGACCCCACAGAAAAGAGAGAAAGTCTGGAGAAAGGAAGGTTTTGCCTTGATCAAGGAGGATCATTTAGACAATTAATGTCCACAGATCCATGGGCCCTGATGGTATGCAGCCATAAATGATGAGGGAGCTGGTGGATGCTATTCCTAGGCTACTCTCCATCATCTTTGAAAGGTCATGGAGAAGAGGAGAGGTGCCTGAGGAGTGGAAGAAAGTCATTGTCACTCCAGTCTTCATAAAGGACAAGAAACTACAGGACAGTCGGCCTCATCTCTGTCCTTGGAAAGATTATGGAGCAGCTCAACCTGGAATCATCTCTAAGCATGTTGAGGAAGAGAAGGTGATCAGGAGTGGTCAGCATGGATTCACCAAGGGGAAATCATGCTTAAACAGTCTGATAGCCTTCTCTGAAGGGATGACTGGCTGAGTAGATGAAGGGAGAGCACTGGACGTTGTCTACCTTGACTTCAGCAGGGCTTTCAACACTGTATTCCACAACATCCCCATAGGCAAGCTCAGAAAGAGCTTGGATTAGATGAGTGGACAGTGAGGTGAGTCAAGAATTGGTTGGATGGCAGAGCACAGAGAACTGTGCTCAGCAGCACAGTCTAGTTGGAGGTCTGTAGCTAGTGGTGCCCCCCAGAGGTCAGTTATGGGTCCATTCTTGTTCGACTTACTCTTCAATGACCTAGATGATGGAGAAGCATGCACCCTCAGAAAGTTTGTGTTTGCACGTAAAACTGTGAGGAGTAGCTCATACACAAGAGGCTGTGCTGCAATTCAGAGGGACCTGGACAGGCTGGAGAGCTGGGCAGAGAGGAACTTCATGAAGGCAAGTGCAGGTCCTTCACCTAGGGAGGAATAATCCCATGCACCAATACAGGTATGGGGTTGACCTGCTGGAAAGCAGCTCTGTGAAGAAGGACTTGAGAGTCCTCATGGGCATCAAGTTAACCATTAACTAGCAACGTGCCCTTGTGGCCAAGCAAGCCAATGGTATCCTGGGGTGCATTAGCAAAAGTGTTGCCAGCAAGTCAAGGGAGGTGATCCTCCCCCTCTGCTCAGCACTGGAGAGGCCACACCTGGAGTTTTGTGTCCAGTTCTGGGCTTCCTAGTACAAGAGAGATGTGGAGCTCCTTGAGACAATTCAGTGGAGGGCTGTGAAGATAATTATGGGACTCTCTTATCAGTAACGTCTGAGAGAGATGGTCTTGTTCAGTCTGGAGAAGAGAAGACTGAGAGGGGATCTTGTCAATGTGTACACATATCCTAAGGGAAGATGTCAAGAAGATGGGGCCAGGCTTTTTTTCAGCAGTGCCAAACAACAAGATAAGAGGCAAAAGGTACAGACTGAAACACAAGAAGTTCCATCTGAATTTGAGGAAAATGTTTATTGTGAGGGTGACAGAGTTCTGAAACAGGTGGCCCAGAGAGGTTGTGGAATCTCCTTTTTTGAGATATCCAAAATCCACCTGAATACAATCCTGTGCAACATGATGTGGGTGATGCTGCTTGAACAAGGAAGTTGGACTAGATGATCTCCAGAGTTCCCTTCCAAGCTCAACTGCTCTGTGACTTTGACTCGGTAACAGGGTAAGATTACCTAGTAGCTAATACTTAGCTGACTGACACAAGTAGGTACACAGACAGGATGAAGAACTTGGTTAGGCTTTGTCCTTTGTTGAAGGTATATAAGGAACATTATAGAATTATTTTGGGGTTAGCTCAGCATGGTTAAGAAGATATTTTACCCCTAAAATATAAAAGCATCACACTTGAAAATATTTTCATGTGAGAGTATCTGCTGTGATAAGGGGAATCAGGGTTTCTAGCACACAAAATCCTAAATTAAGACAGATTGTTGAAAATGTCTGTAGTTCATTAAAAAATAGACAGAATTTGGCGCTATAAACTCTTCCTGTATTTGGATCACTGGCTGCATTATAAGCATATTGTCTGATTAGTAAATTCAGAATAACTACTTACTTACCACAAGGTTGATATCATGAAACAATAAAAAATGAATAAAAAAAGGAACAATGGCATCACAATTAACAGATGCATTAAAAAAATAAATAAAAAAAAAAATCTCACAAGAAGGTATTTCCTCCCTGTTAATAGTAATAAAGTAGCTGCAGAAAACAACCCCTCCACGCTAATACTCAGCATCTGTTGTGAAATGGTATTACATACAGCAGGAGCTTATGTTGATGCATTTTGACAACAAAAATCCAATATATTACTGACAGTTCCCACAGTTCAATCCATTTTCACCAGTAAGAACATCCTTTCAATTCACAGAAATGGAAACAGGAACTTTGTGTTGGTCTATCTGGAACTAATTAAGAAATTTCTTCATTACTGTTGTTATTTTCCTTAAATAGAGCTTCTATTAGTTTCTATTAGTGTTTCCAGTCCATCACAGGACAAATGCAAAATGCATTTGCAGGATGCTGTTCAATATGTAGCATCTTGCAAAAAGCTGTAAATTTCAATATGACTCTATTGAAATAATTTATGTTTCTCATTTGTATCATTTGATAAAGAAAAAACTATTATATGCAGAGATAATAATTAGCGCTAGTTGGGCTTTATATCCTCACCTCCAATCATGTGTTGGGCTAAATCTCATTATGAATTCCTATGCATAAAGGAAGATTATGCTTTGTGTTCCTTCCTTTTGAATGACCGATAAATGAAAAGAAAAGCAAAGGAATGAGGCACAGTTTTGTGTCCTTCTTTTTTCCTCATATTTTGAATTAGTAACCTTGCCATAAATAAAATGAATACTTTTATAGGGTATCAATGTCCTGTGTAGCATGCACGTGTATCTGTATTGCTTCCCTTTTGAGTGTCAGCCTTGATATTACTTTATGTTCTCTTACTGATCACATGAAACACCTAAATAACAACAACAAAAAGTAGGTTTTGTTTGTTTGTTTGTTTTTTCCCCCATAAGGATAACTTATGATAATTGTAATTGCTGTCTGTATTCTGTCTATATCTCTCAAACCATATGAAGCACCAAATTTAGATGTCAAAGAATAGATACATGTATTATCTGTTTAATTAACTGGTGTGGTATGGCATGGCTGACTACACCGTAAAACATGATGAGGACATGGTGTTCAAATATCCTAACGAAGATTTTCATTGCAGCTTTTAGTTTCTTTCTAAAGTGACTTGCTTGGCCTTAATAGCTTTCATAAAGAAACAATGTCACTAATATTATTAAAATAAAGTAGCCTAAAATAAAAATAAAGATAAAGATGAAAAAATAAATAAATAAAAATAAAATAAAATAAAATAAAATAAAATAAAATAAAATAAAATAAAATAAAATAAAATAAAATAAAATAAAATAAAAATTTCCAAGCTAAAAGTGAATGAACAGTGACATCCAGTGGCCAGGTAAACATGTTAGAAATCTCACTATGTTCCTTGTGGAATGTATTGTGACTTCCTCGTTAAAGAATGAGGTTCTCGGTGGATGTAGTCATCATTATCTCAAGGCCAGCCAGTTCTTAATTTTGGCAACATGGTATTAATTAGACATTTGTATGGTATTAATTAGACCTAATAAGATCATTGTATGGTATGTTCAATATTCGTTTGTTGCTATTACTCACTTTTGCTGACATGCCAGATGTATTATCAACAGGATATAACTGTCTATATTAGAAGTTACAAAACAGAATCCAAAATACTCTTAAAGCATAAACCCAGTTTGGTAGAATGAAAAGTGGTAGGAGGAACAAAGGAAAAAAGGAGTTTCTACTGTCTTGTCTTCAATGCTAATTACAAGAGACCTACAGACCTACCCAAAACAACGAGTTTCAATTATGAGGAAAATCAAAGTTTGGTATTGAATCAGATAAAAATAAAAACTTGTTGACATTTTCCATTTACTGTACTCCTTAAGAAATCTCTACCACTGCTGTTTCTAGAAAAAGTTTTGTCTTAAGATACGTACTGAGATGTACACTAATATCATTATGCAGCTGCTGAAGATACCAGAGTCTTTGCGCAGTGAAAACAAAAACTTCCAGTCACTGTAGTTGCTTATCTAACTGCCCAACCCTGACATATTCTGTCAACTGGTACCATGGAAGATTAAATGTTATCTTTGGCAAAGGCTGCAAAATGAATCTATTTTAATGTGCAGATGTCAGAGGTACTGAGTCTTTAAGAAGAGACAACCAGAGTCCAAAGGAAGTACTATGATACTTGTTCTCTAAAGTCAGGAAAATTTATCAAATATAGCATGCTTTGGACAAAAGAATTCAGTTATTTGTCACTTTTGTGAATGAGAGTATCTGAAGTAAAAACATCTTTTCAACAGACTAATGTGTGATAGGAAGGGCTATACATACTAATGAAGTGGGGTGATACTCTTGCCTTACTATGTTGTAAAATATAAAAAAAAAAAAAGCAAATCTACACCCTTAACACATCTAAGTATGGCAAAAGAAGGCTTGTTAAAAGAGAACCCATGCTCCAGGAGGTATGCATAGCATCTAGCTTTTTTCAAAGACAGGTCAAGTACAGAGCAGCAGTCACTCATAGTAGTCTTACGTGCAATGGAAGTGGTTTTTGAGAGGCTTCCATTGTGATTTTCAGTCATTATGCAGGTGAAGTGAACCTCACTCTCAGAAATTAGTAGGACTTTCATTTAGAGACATTATCCTAACTGTGTGTTTGATAAAGAAATTAATAAAAAAGACTTTACTTCCTTTTATTAGTATTAGAATAGTTATAATACCATGCAAAAAGATTTTTTCGTAACAATTATCCTCCTGAGCAATTTCACAGAACTGAAACTGCCATTTTTCTGAAGATCTGTTGTTTATCACACAGTACTATGAAGCTGAACCATCATTAGATCAGAGTTTGCCATGAGGTCACTGATTTTTAAAGTAAAATAACAGAATGAATATTGAAATGGCCACCGAAATGGAAAGGGTGAAAGACACAAATTAAAGCAAGCAACCAAATTATATAAAAGTTTATATAAAAGACTCTGTCTAGGAGCCAAAGAACATAATAGAAGCTTTGAAAGAAATGTGTGTTGGATTACAGTAGCTATTCTTCAGCAATTTAATTTTCATTCTTTTTCCCTCACTTTCATGTACTTCCCACTTAGTTGAAGAGCTTACAATCAAAATGAGCTCTGCAACTAGAAATATGTCTATTACATACAGTTCATATAGTCTTCTTTCTGAGATGATTTAATGGGTTAATGAAAGAGTTGTGTTTCATTTATTGTGGCTTCTGAATCAATATTTCTAATTGTTTTTTGTAGACACACTGAGTTTTCAAAGAGAAAGTTCCCAACTCTTCCAAATTGTATATATATATATTGTATATACAAATGCATTGTATATCTAAAGATATTTATGTCTCATCACTTGGGAAACCCTTGTTTATTCATCATGATGTGACACCCTGAAGGCCCTCATTTGACAGTTCACCGAGAAAAGGGACAAATAGCATGAGAGTGGAACCACTAACAGGAAGTTGCAGATAGCACTCCAGCAACAAAGCTCAGAAACGCTTCTTAAGTTTTGTGCCTACAGTGATCTAGATAATGATTTTGCCTTTGAGGAAAGGGCATTGCCTTACTTTGTTCCCTGCAAATGATTCCATGGAATTCAGAGATGAAGGAATCACAGAGGACATTTATTGAAAGACCAGTGGAAATGCCTTTTCAGTATCAGCTCTGCCTGGAGCCACAAAAAAAAAAAAAAAAAAAGTTGTGACTGCACCAACCATACTACTCCTCTTGCATTTAATTCACAGTTTCACTACAATACGTATGTAGAACTCAAGTGATTAGACACTTATCCAATAATTTGAAAAGTGAGTGATTCAAATTCATGAGATATAATTTAAGATAATGAAACAAAACGAAAGAATAATCTCTGATAATCAACTTATGTAGCAGTTTAACCCAGCATCTGAAATCTTTAAAACAGATTGTTGCACAATTCAATACATTTTGTTTGTTAAATTATACTCTTGAAGAATAATAAAACATTGCAGGGCTAATTATTTGATTAATGACAAAAGGTAATAGGGCAAAAAGGGGAAAGTGTATGCTGCCTTTCATAGAAGTCTGAAATTCTACTGTTTGATCTTTTTTTCTTTTCTTTTTTTTTTTTAAAAAAAATATGTACCTATATATTAATATATAAATATATACTTTTTTAGTAGGATCTACATCATTTAGTAGGATCCTCCACAAAGTAGTATCCATTTTGCAATTTTGCATTAGACTCTTCAGTGAAGCTTTGTGCAATGCAATAGCTAGTGGATTTTCAGCTGGCTATTGGATATTCATGACAATTTTTTTGTCTTTACTATTCCAACTGTCCATAAGAGTCCAGCTCTGTAGTTCATAGTAACACAAAACTCCTCACATCTACTTCATGAAAAAGTGTCTTAGAAGGCAAACCTGAAAGGACTGAAAGGGACTATAGAAGCATACTTCTATACAGTACAGATATTAAAACTGAATTAGTATTTTATAAGGACTGAATTCTGGTACACACTCTTCAAACAAGTAACTTCCCTGAATCCAAAGATTACCTTTGAACAGCTCGTATAAGTAAGAGTTGATGTTTTGGGCTCTTAATCTATAAATCCATAAATTTATGCATGTTAAATGACCAAGATCTATTCTACTCAAAATAAATAGATAAATAAATAAATAAGTAAAAACACTCAATTTATTTTCTAGCAGAAGAATATACTTAATGTATACTTAATGTTCATAAAGTGATTCATGTGAAAGGCCAACAATTATGTAAACATTTTATTTTGCACTTACCTATTACCACTAAAATTGCTGAATAGCATATACTTTTTCATTTGAAGAAAACATGTAAAAAGTATTGTAAAGCATAATTACTTACTGTAAACCACTTTCAATTTTCAGAAAGCCTGGTATTGAGGTAGTAGACCAAAATACACCTTTGCAATTGATGTATAGTTTGCAAAGTACGATACCAGAATTGATTATTTATTTACTTTCTTTCTAATTGTTTTTATGTTTGAACATCTTAATTTTATCTCATAATCTGAAAGATGGAAATGCAAAATAATTAAAAAAAAAAGAAACACATCTAACAGTAAAACAAACAAAAAAACAAAAAAAAAAAAAGGTGATTCAAAAGTAAAGTGGAATGAGTTCTTTTTTTAAGGGAAATATTTTGAAATATTTTAAGTATTTCATAAGTAGTGAAAAATTTTAGACGAGGATGTGAAGAAGATGCATTGAGAATTTGAGAATTTAGGCCAAGAACATTAGTTCATTTAACTTACCTCTTTCATAGTTTCCTGGTTGAAACACGTGGCTCAGCTGAATGGAAGAAGCTGATTGGAAGCTTAATCTCAAGGACTAAATATTGTCCTTAAGACTCAGTTCAGGTCATCTAACTAGCATGAGACAGCTGCTAGCCTAGCTTGATGCTTTTGCTTAAGTGCTTTCCTGGATCTTCTCCAATGCCAAAAATACTTTCTGAAGTAAGACAAAAAGCATCATGTATTTGAAATAGCAGAGCAAAGTCAGCCTCTCAGAGAGTGAAGGAGCAATAAGGATAGGTAAGGAGTCTTTCTATCAGCTGACAGAACACAAAAATTACAGATTGCAGACCTTTGAAAATTTGAAATAATAAGAGGAGATATTTATTTATTAGCATTATATGCTGAAGAACCATCTGATTGGCTGAAAAGGAGCTATTTGATGAAAGTTTTGGAGTCTCACATAATGGTCTAAAACTTTCTTAAATAAAGACATTGTATTGGAGCCTACAGTAAGGAATAATGGATATCACTCAGAAGTCTTTACTTTGTCTAGCAGCAAAAGGCAATGGTGCCCCTCTTTGCCCTCCTTTTTTACCATAACTCTGGAACAAATCAGTCAAAGAATCCAACACAATAACAGAGTTGAAGGCATAGGAATATTGGACATCCTGGATAGAATTTCATTATACGCTGTCGATGTCATTCTTTTCTTATCCAATCCGTATGATTCCCTTGGGGGCAGTGGCCAATGAATTAAAAAGTTTGAGGAAGTCTCACTGCAGAATCATAATCAAAGAAAGTTCAGGATTCGGTGTATCAAACTTCCGACAACAATATATGAAACCATACTAAATATGGGTTCATTTGGACTAAACATTCAATTGGATACTTTTGAGTGCAATTACCGCATAGTACTGATAGTCATATGATCTCATTTTTGCTCAGTTATATAGGTCTATTGACCTTGAATAGTATAACTATATAATGGATATAATAATAAAAATACTAAGCCTTTAGGGAGAACTTTTCACCCAAGGATCGCAAAACATTTTAGAAAGGAGGTCAGGATCATTATCTGCACTGACTGGGAGAACATGCACCAAAGAAGAAAACAGACTTTGCCAAATTTGTCTAGCAGACCTGTGGCACCTCCAAAAGAAAGACTCTTTTGTGTTAGAGTGCCAGCATGAGGAGACAAATTAAAGCATACTAAGATTAACAATGCTCCATTTGTTTTATTACTCAATTTATTGTGATATTTTAAAGTGCTTCAGATATGTGTATTTGGCAAGACAATGAAATCATCTTAATGTTTTAGCTTTCAAAGCTTTCCACATCAACTGCATCTTTATTTCAATAAATTAATAATACCACATTTGAAATCCTGTATATCAGCAGAAAAGGTTCCCCATTGTTGTAACTATCAGCAAAAGCAAGAGTTTAAGAGTATACACTGCAGATGAATGAGTTATGAGAAAATATATGTATTGGTTCATGCTAAGGTGTAGGTATGGATTAGCCTAAGAAAGGTTACAACAAGGCCTTGGCTAGTTTCATCACTGATCACAGGTTAAATATCAGAAATGCAATATATATATATATATATAATATTATTATTTTTTTTTCTATACACACATATATACATGTGGATCTGCCTTGTAGAATTTTTCTTAGTGAAGATCAAGTGGGCTAAAAGTCAAGATGTCAATTATAAACTACAATATTAAGCTTTTCAGATTAAGAAAATTTGAAGAGCTTATCAAAGATAAAGTAGTAACAGTAGTTTATAAATCTAACTGCGCCCACTCTGTCCTTGTAATGTAATTTCCTTTTTTTCCAGACTAAGTTTCTGCCAGCTTAGAGGCTTTCTGAGCTGTCACAAGCTCTTCACAGACCTCACTGTTCCCTAGAAAACTTCTGTTTATATCTTTGAGGCTTGACCTTCTGCTCATTTTTACTCACTGAAGTCAGTCTCTACATAGCCAGTAGGCCCCCAGGCTCAGTGCTGTGATTCACTGTCTCTTGTCCTTTGTCTCTGCCTCTGGAAGATTTTCTCCTTCAAGAGGTACAGCTCCTTCCTACATTAAGAGGCATCCCCCTCCTTGCAGAGGCCTTTGGCCTAGTCAGCCCTCCTCAAGGAGCTTAGGATACAAATGAAAAAAGTCAGAGATACTGTCTGGTGCAATTTGCCTCCTCAGCACTCACATAGATTTCCCCAAGCAAGACTAATCAGTCTTCCAATATTTAGAATAACTAATACAGCAATCAAGCTATCAGTAAAGGAAACATTCAGTCAGAATCTGATGTATAATTGTCAGTATAGTTATATACATAAATGAATAACATGTGTCCCTGGATAAACGTGTTTATGTTTATAAATATGATGTTTATAAATGTTATACATATACAATATATTATACATATTATGCATGTAAAATATTAATATATTTTATTATATATTAATATATATTACATGCATAATATGTATAATATTTATAAACACCATATTTATAAACATAATATTTATATTACAATTGTATATTAATATTTTATCTTTTAGTATTTTATCTTTTAATATTTTAATCTTTTAATGAAATGACATATTCATTTAACTCATTAATTTCATTTAGAAACTTATTATTTTTCAATATAATGCAGTTGTGAGTTATGTTGACTGGCATCCAGTCATTGACCCACAAACATAAATAACTTCCATAATAAGGAACAGAGCAAATATCGACTAAGGAATTGTTCAGTATTGTTCCCATAGAAGAAATAAATGTCAAGACACTACAGTATTTTTTGTATATATATATATATATCTTATTTCCTGTCTCCTTGTCACATAATATCTGGTGTGATGTTTTCAAAACAATTTAGATAGCTCAATACATTAAACCGAGCTTTTGGAAATGTGTTACAGACAAAATTCCCAAAGGCAACGCAGGAAAGTTAGATGTTTCATCTGCAGCTGCAATCAAACAAACAAAATGAAAAACTGCAATCCACTTTTATTAAAAAGTCTTAAAATACCTCAGGGAAAAGTGAGATCATAGTTTTAAATTTCTTTAGGTGACATGAAATGTTGGTATCTTTTACCCCAGACTGCATCATGTGAGGTCCTTTAAAATACAATGAAGGCACATCTGCAGTGACTTACTTGGAAAAATGATAGTATACAAAAAGATAGATATGATTACATTTTTTAACTGACAGTACTTCAGAGTTGAGGTAGTCAGAAATTTTCAGATGAAATCTTGAAAAAAATACATAATTTTTTTAATAAATAATTTTTAATACATTTTTTTTAATACATACATTTAAAAAAAAAAAAATCTCACTTTTCCAAATTGTTAGTAAGAATTACGAAAACCAGGCTATGCTATATGTTCTGTCTTTTATTTCATTCCAGAGCACAGTCAAAAGTTGTAATTTCTAAGTATGTATTTGTCTGTGCATGTTTCTGTATTTGTCTGCTTTTTACTGTTTTTCTATGTGAAATGGAAATTGTGTTTTCTGTGATCCTAATTTGAGGCTAAATTCAGAGCAAATTTTACATCACAGAAGAAAGTGAAATGAAAATGTCTGATTTTAATTAGGTATCTAAGCCATATATATAGTTGATTATGTTGTGAACATATTTGAACTATATAAAGAAATTCATATTTTCTATGCATATTTTTAAGAAGACTTCACTGAAAACAGACTTATCTTAAACTTAATGGAAAATATAAATCTATTATTGACTGTATTTTAACCACCCATTTATGTAAGCAAGAATAATGTTCATGACAAATGTGGTTCCTGCTGCTTAAAGTTTGCCTTAGACATACCTAACTGTTGTCCACTTAATACCTTAATAACATGTTTGGATGGTTTTGTCATTACAGCAGTAGAAGTATCACCACAACAGTAATAATAAGCAGTTAACTCAAAGTATATTTAACAATTTGTGCTGTAGGAGAAAGAGGTCATTTACTGTTGTCACATTTGGGAAGACACATTCTTAGGTGATATTTCTACTGACAAGAAAGCCAAAGTATATGAGAAATCATTGGCTTCCATTCTGGGATAGATTCATCATTTTAGCATAGAATTCTGTACTTGTTACAAATGTTCAAATCTTGCATTCAATGACTGGACGAATTTAATCATAATCAATCATTGAAACTGTCTCCTCAAAATAAGACCTTTACTGTTACTATATGGACAGGATTCATAGCACATAATCTTTTTTTTTTTTAATCTACTTTTTTTAAAGAAAAATATTTTTCAGTCAAAATCGGAATGATTCCAACAAAGATGTTTTCAGTGAAGGGCTTATGATTTCTTTAATGATTTTTTAAATTTTTATTTTTCTGTAAAAAATAATTATGATAAGAGATTATTAGAGAAAGTGGAAGACTTATTTGAAAGGTACATTTGATTACATTTATTGAAACAAATTTTATCATTGCCTTTTAATTGTACAAGGGATATTTCTGAAAATTTAATAATATTAAAAAGTATTATACTTTTAATATTATACTTTTTTAATATTAATACTTTTTAATAATATTAAAAAGTATTATACTGAAGTTCATAAGAGAAAGATTTCTTGCTGCAGAGAAAAAGGGATGTAAAACATTTTAAAAATAATTTTAAAAATCTACATGATTAGAAAATAAATGTTGCTAGGGTGGCTTTACAAGCTACCAAGTCATTAACTAATGGAAAAAGTGAATTTTAACTCTACTAAATGTTGGAAGAGGTGCATTATATAGCAGGTTATAAATTTCAAGTTAAGAAAGTAGCTCTCTGTCTGCTAGTCCTCAGGTTTTATTTGTTTGTGAACTTTACTTGTTCACCTTGTTTCTATTTCCAACAAACAAACAAACATCAAACAATCAAACTGCGCAAATTACTACAAAGCAGTTATTTGCAGAAATGATTCAGCTGCCTAGATATTGGTATCTAGTGCTATTTTTTTTGTCTTTGTTTTTCTGAGACATTCTCACATGGCTTAAGAACATGATTTAAGACATGTTAAACACTCTCCTTTCTAGAATGACAATTGGAGGTCAGGTTGTCTGTTCAAAGGTTTCTAAAATGATGCTACATACGTATGTCTAAGAAACTGAATCTTTCCCTACAAAACAGAACCAAAAGACTCTGACCTTCTGATTTCAGTGATATCACAAACATCTTCTCCAGTTAACTTCAAATTAATTGCAGTTTCTTAGTAGAGCCATAAATTCATATTTCAAAAGTAGCTCAAGGTAAAGGGTAATTCACCCAAAAGATTCTTGATATTCATTAATTTGCTCACTTGAGTAATTTAGCAGGAGCTTTCTTACAGGATATTTCCTTTGGTTTCATGTGATTTTCCACATTTTTCCATTTACCAATAGTGTGTTATCCCTGATTAAACAAAGAATACACCAAACTGTCAGTGATCTTTACACTAAAGTAAGAAAGCATTCACTACTCATTCAGAGGATGTTATTTCAATTTACTTAAGATAGATGTTAACTTGTCATATCTATACTACTCAGTAAAATACAGCCTTGAGGCAAACTTGGGCACAGATCCAGAATTATCTACTGATCTACTGATACACTACTGATCTATTAGCAGAGTAACAATTTTGTACCAATTTTGGCCTGTGCACTCTTAAATTCTCTGAAAGCCCCATGAAGGGCTGCAGCCTCCTTCAGGCCACATCTGCCTTCACCAGGCTGTAGCATGGAAATCTGCTCCACCGTGGTACCCATGGCCTGCAGGGTGACAGCCTGCATGGGCCTCTCCACAGGCCACAGGGAAAATTCTGCTCCAACCCTTGGAGCACTTTGTTCTGCACTGACCTTAGTGTTTGGAGGGTTGTTTCTCACTCCTCTCTCTCTCAGCTGCTATTGCAGTTTTTTCTCTTTCTTTAATTTATTTTTACAGAGGTGCAACCAACATCTCATATTGGCTTGGCTCTAGCCTTTTGGAGCCAGCTGAACTTTTCTGACAGAGGCCACCCTTGAACCCCCCTTGCCGTGTAAACCTAATACAGAAGATTTAGAAAGATAGTTAACTGGTAAACACCAAAAAGGAACACAATTCATAAATATTGTTAGACAGAATGGCTAATTTATAGTTTCTGCTTGAAGTGCACTTGAAAATCAACTTTTCACTCCACACAAAATAAATAAATAAATAAATAAATAAATAAATAAATAAATGTGACAAAAAATATAGAGAGTTGAAAAGTGAAAGGCAGATCTTTCTTTTCCAGGAAAAGGAAATGTGAATTCCTTGATCATGGAATCATTGAATGGCTTGGATTGGAGGGGACCTTAATGAGATCATCCAGTTCCAAACCCCCTGCCAGCGCCAGGGATTCCACCCACTAGATCAGGTTGTACAGGATCTTGTCCAACTTGGCCTTGATCCCCTCCAGGGATGGGGTATCCACAGCTTCTCTGGGCAACCTGTTCCAGTGCCTCACCAAGCCCTGAGTGAAGAATTTAAGAATTTCCTTCTAACATCTAATCTAAATTTCCCCTCTTTTAGTTTAAAACCACCTCCCCACCCGCCCACACACACACCCACCCCCCCGTCTTGTCCTGTCATTGTCTGCCTGTGCAAAAAGTTATAATCCTCCTTTAAGTATTGAAAGTTGCAATAACTTCAGCCCAGTGCCTTCTCCAGGCTGAATAGCCCCAGCTCTCTCAGCCATCCTTCATAGGAGAGGTGCTTCAGCCTTCCACTCAGCTTCATGGAACTTAGTCAACTTTTCAAGGTAATACCTTGTTGGTTTTACTGTTAGTTACATCACTGTCTACAGTGCTGAGTTATTCAAAGAGAAAAGTACATTGTATAAAACAAGGAAAATGTTATTTAACTGTTTATTGGATATATTTGACTTCTGGAATTTAGGTAAAAGTTTCTTTTGTTTGTTATTTAAGAATCAAAACCAACAAGGGAAAGGTAGGTAAAATTGAATATTATTAGATACATCTGCATATTGTGATTAGGTAGGATTTTGTTGGAGGAAGAATTTAAGGCAATACTAATGAATTCTGAAATATTAACAAAACTCTAAAAAAAAAATCCATAATGAAAAATTGAAATATTTACTTGCAAATACAGTTGTGATGTTCTGCTATAATAATGTATTGGACAAAATGATTCAAGGTGTTAAGCAAAAATAACTTGGAGGAATATACACTTGTATAAACAAGTAAAATGTCATGGACATTGTTTTCTTAACAGAAGAGATGAAGATATAAGTGTTAATAGAATTTAAAAATACATTAGGAGCATATAATGTTGGCAGCCTCTATGCAACATAAGGATGCAAATCACCAGAGCAAATATAGTCCCCTATCTTCTAGATTAATGTTAGTTAGCATGTATCCTAAAGGACAATAGAGAAAAATAAATATTTTTAGAAGGAACAGATAATTTATTGTAAATAAATTCATATTTGATATTCTGACTCATTCCATAAAAGTATGTATTTTTTTCCCATTGATTATAAGTATTGACTAGTATAGGTGTTGGAGTAAGACTAAATAAAAACTACAATGTTTCTAGAAGTCAGCTATCATATAAAGAACAAAAAGTATTACTACATATACTTTTTTTTACATTACTATATATATAGGGATTATATACTACATATAATGTAGTATATATAATTATATACTACATATAATATATGTATAATAATTATATACTACATATAATGTTGTATATATATATACTACATATATAGGGATTACATTACTACATATATAGGGATTTAAAAATTAAAAAGTCTGTGTGGAATTTTTAAAGGAAAAAAAATCTTTCATAGGAAGTTACAAATTATAGATAGCTTGTGGAAGGAGGAATAGAAGAAAGTGAAGCTGAGCAATTGGTTGGTAAAAGATATATTGTACTAGATATGTTAAAGTAAATATAAGTGATAGGAGAGAGATAATCCTAGAATGAAGGATGTGTAGCCAGGTCCTAGAGAAGTTTATTTATGGGGATGTACCAAATTGACCAAAGTTTCTAGTCATTACTCTGTACATTATATCACAATAAATTGGCAGTCTTATTTAGTAGGTGCAATAAAAAAAATAAATAATTAAATAATACATATATATAGTCTACAAGTCAGGTGGAAATATCATTATCACAGGCAAAGTTACAGAAAATAAGAATGTAAAAAATACTGTAGGTTATTTATTTATTTATTTATAGTAATAAATAAAAACTGGAAAGACTATGCGATGCCTTCAAGAGAGAAGGAAGAAGCATATATTCCACTGCAGGCTGTAAGTTTTTTGAGCTCATGAAAATTTAAAAAAATCAGTAAATATTATTAATTATAACTAAAACTGTAGAAAACTTAGGGCATGAGATAATTAAAACAACAACAACAACAAAATAATTATGCCAATGAAAAGGATCTCTTTGCAGAATAGAAAACAAAACAAAACAAAACAAAACAAAACAAAAAAAAAACACTGTTTATTAGAATCACATAAGACTAAGACAGTAAGGCAATAGAGACTTCAGAAAGTCTTACTGGTGATCTTCTTCAAAATAGTTTGGTGGAAAAATGCTAGTCACTGAAATCTTCATCTAAACTAGATTTGTTTTGGTGATCGCATTCCTCATTTTTCTTTCTCTTTTTTTCTAAGGGCTTCTACTAAGGTGAAGATGGAAATGTAATAATAGTAATTTTAGTAGTAGCAATTATGATAAGAATTGTGGTGGCTACTGTTACTATGAACAGACAAGGGGCATCTTTAGTAAGAGTTGAACTGATTACGACTTATGCATAACAATGCTAAAATACCAAAGGAGTGGCACCAATCTGTAAAGCATTTCTTTCAATTTCTGTGTTCATATATGGCAATTTTTTTAAAGTTTTTGAGGTAATTGATCAACTTATAAGTTTTCTGCAACAAATGTATGTTTTAAATTTAGCTTCTATTATTTTTTGCCTTGTGACGAATGCCCTTGAGTACTTGAACAAATAAACTGGCAAGTTTTAAGCTGAAACAAAAGCAGGAGCTGTCAATCACTTACAGCCATTTGCATCATTTATCTTTCTTACTGGTCTTTTTGTAAGCAAAACTGACATGTAAAAATACAATCAGCAGTAAACCCTTGGTACCAAAATGCCTACTATTCCCCATGAGTGCTTTCATAACTATGTTTTTGTTGGTAGTGAAGCTGTAGTGACAGGTGTCATCAATGGACTTTCATGAGACGTGCCCCGACATTTAGATGCTATATGTTACAATTACTGTTGTAAAGCCTTTGGGGCCTTGAGTTGGGATTTCACACCTCAACATAGTTGCAAATTGTTAACCCTTCTTGAAGGCATCCAATATGACATAAGAGGCTTCGTTGCCTTGCTTTGCCTTGCTTTGTGTTGTCTTGCCTTTCCATCTCCTCTCCTCTCCTCTCCTCTCCTCTCCTCTCCTCTCCTCTCCTCTCCTCTCCTCTCCTCTCCTCTCCTCTCCTCTCCTCTCCTCTCCTCTCCTCTCCTCTCCTCTCCTCTCCTCTCCTCTCCTCTCCTCTCCTCTCCTCTCCTCTCCTCTCCTCTCCTCTCCTCTCCTCTCCTCTCCTCTCCTCTCCTCTCCTCTCCTCTCCTCTCCTCTCCTCCCCATCTTCTCATTAAAACAAAGTCAAATTAGAAATAAGCCTGCTGAATAAGATCATCCATTTTTTTCTTTTTTCTTAAAACAAACAAACAAACAAACAAAAAACATTAATTGTTCATGCCATTTGCTTAAATTAATAAAATTCAGTTAAATTTACACTCTTTCTTTAGACATGCCATTGTCTTGCTAGGCAACTGAAAAAACTTATATTCTTTTTCAGAATTTCTGGTATAAACTGTGAAAATAGCAGTTCAGTGCATGGTAAAATTTGTGCTGGATCCAAACAAAGATATTTGATGCTGCATCAGATCCAAACCATAACCAAAACAAAGCAGATTAGATGTAAGGTGAAAAAGCAATCTACTTTAAATGTTTAATGTCATTTTATAATGTTCTGCCAAAGCAGACATAACTTAACAACCTGTACTTTTAAACTTGATATTTGTAGGAAAAGTACATTATAGCTTTTAAAGTTTACTTAGCATAAAATTATGGTTTTGTTTGTTTGTTTGTTTTAATTTCTTTCTTCTTAGTAGACTATAGCTTGTAAAAAACATATTCACATTTTGTCTTGCTGAAGGACTGTCCATTTTAAGGTATTTATTTTATCACATATCAATGAACAGAATTTGTGCACTGAATTTGCGCACAAAAGATTTTCCTTTTATACATTTCCAAAAGGAAGTGCTGATTTCTGTGAGAGTGGCATTCTATTTAAAATTTCCTGGATAATCTTGCCATTGCTTAAGAAACATCATTTTACCAAATTTACCAACAAATTTTACCAAATTTTATCTTACTTTTTTTTTTTTATCTTACTGTTTTTGGATTATCCCTACTAATGGTAAAAGTTTAATCGTGTTAAAAAAACAAACAAACAAACAAACAAACAAAAAACTCACAAATGATACCAAAAACAAATCAAGAAAAGTAAGTAAAAATTTGGGTTTGGGCTCCATGAGTACATAACATCTACAATAATTCAAAACTTTTCAAGAGTGTTTTTTCAAGGACATTAAAATCAACTGTCTCTACTGTTTTTTGTTTGTTTTCTTTTCTTTTCAAGAGAGATAACATATACTTTATCATGAAAATAAGGGATATTTTGGGGGGTGTTTTCATTTTTGGTTAACATATGTTCAAAGATAACTACTACTTTTTTGGCTTGTTGATCGTAAGAGTTCCCTGAGATCAATGACCACTTGCCAAGGCAATCGGCTCCAGGGCAGACGCGTTCTTCAGTGGAACGGGGAATCGGGCCAGGCAGGGCTAAATTTTCTGGCATCGAGCCTACTTGAGGAAGCTGCCAGGACCCGGCAGCCCTCGTGAGGGAGGCTGCCGGGGTGTAGGCGGAGCCAGCAGCGCCCTCTCCCCAGCTGTTCAAAAGCTGCCCCTTGGGAGCGTGAGCGATCAGGAGTGCAGTGAACAGGGCGGGCAAACAGGGCGTGGCGCGTCAGAAGGGAGTGGCGCGGCAGTTAGAGCGGCAGTGCAAGCAGGAAGGGCGAGCAGGAAGGGCGGAGCGCTCTCCCCCGCCCATACGAACACCTCCTGTAACAACAGCCGTTAGCTAGGTCTGCAATGGTCTCCACCAGGCATGGTGTACTCTCCAGAAAGATGGTTCACACCCAGACCGTCTACCCGTTAAAAAACGCAGCAGTTCAGGTCACTGGATGCAGGGAGTGCCTGAGCCTGTTGCTGCCATCAGCGGGAGGCAGAGAAATTGCTTGCATGAGGTGCGAGCAGGTGGATGACCTGGTCCGCATGGTGGTGGAGCTCAAGGAGGAGGTGGAGAGGTTGAGGGACATCAGGGAGTGTGAGAGGGAGATAGACTTGTGGAGTAACTCCCTGCAGGGCCTCAAGGAGAGGTACCGGGGTGAGACACCCAAATGGGGGTGGACCCCCTGCCCTGTCGCCGTCGGGCAGAGGGAGGGGACCTGGGAGTTGAGGAGGAATGGAGACAGGTCCCTGCTCAACCTCGCAGGCGATGCCCTCCCCTTCCAGCCCCGCCATCCCAGGTGCCCTTACGCAACAGGTTTGAGGCCCTGGAGATTGAGAGACCGGTAGCTGAGGAAAAGGTAGATAGTGTACCCAGGAGGATGCCTAGGGCGAGGAAGTCGACTCCACGCCTCAGGACTGCCTCCACCAGGACAGAAAGAAGGGTGATTGTTGTGGGCGACT
Organism: Netta rufina; assembly: GCF_964035555.1. Lineage (NCBI taxonomy): Eukaryota > Metazoa > Chordata > Aves > Anseriformes > Anatidae > Netta > Netta rufina. The sequence continues at coordinate 36,904,284 of NC_140123.1, read as the reverse complement.
CTCTTCTTAGGGGAACAGAGGGCCCTATTTGTCGGCCTGACCCTACCCGTAGGGAAGTCTGCTGCCTCCCTGGGGCCAGGGTCAGGGACGTTGCCAGGAAGCTTCCCAACCCGGTACGCCCCTCTGACTATTATCCTCTTTTAATAGTCCAGGCGGGCAGTGATGACATTGAAGAGAGAAGCCTCAAGGCAAACGGGACTTTAGGGGGCTGGGGCGATTAGTGGAGGGAGCGGGAGTACAGGTGGTGTTTTCGTCTATCCCTATGGTGGCAGGGAGGGGTACTGACAGGACACAAAAAGCCCACCTGATAAACACATGGCTCAGAGGCTGCTGCTAGCACAGAAATCTTGTTTTTTTATGACCATAGGGCGCTTTACTCGGCACCCGGCCTGATGGCCGCAGACGGGTCCCTATCTTTTAGGGGGAAAAGGATCCTGGGCCAGGAGCTGGCAGGGCACATTGAGAGGGCTTTAAACTAGGTAAGAAGGGGGATGGGGCTGAAACAAGGCTTGTTAGAGCTGTGACAGGGGGAACAATGGCAAGGCCGGGGGATAAGGCAATGGCCCAGCTGAAGTGCATCTACACCAATGCACGCAGCATGGGTAACAAACAGGAGGAGCTGGAAGCCATCGTGCGGCAGGCAGGCTACGACTTGGTTGCCATCACGGAGACGTGGTGGGGCCACACTCATGACTGGAGTGCTGCAATGCCTGGCTATAAGCTCTTCAGAATGGACAGGCAGCATGGAAGGGGTGGTGGTGTGGCTCTCTATATTAGAGAATCTCTTGATGTTGTGGAACTCGAGGCTGGGAATGACAAGGTATCCTTTTGGGTTAGGATCGGCGGGAAGGCCAGCAAAGCTAGCATCCTGGTCAGGGTCTGTTATAGACCACCGAACCAGGATGAGGAGATGGACGAGAAGTTCTACAGGCAGCTGACAGAAGTTGCAAAATCATCAGAGCTTGTTCTCATGGGGGACTTCAACTTCCCTGACATATCCTGGAAGCACAACACAGCCCAGAGAAAGCAGTCTAGGAGGTTTCTGGAGAGCGTGGAAGATAGTTTCCTGATGCAGCTGGTTAGTGAGCATACCAGGGGTGGTGCCCCGCTAGACCTTCTCTTCACAAACAGAGAAGGACTGGTGGGAGATGTGGTGGTTGGAAGCTGTCTTGGGAAGAGTGGCCATGAAATGGTAGAGTTCCCTATTCTTGTCGAGGCCAGGAAGGGGACCAGTAAAACCGTTGTATTGGACTTCCGGAGGGCTGACTTTGAGCTGCTCAGGACACTGGTTGATAAAGTCCCTTGGGAGGCGGTTCTGAAGGGCAGAGGAGTCCAGGAAGGCTGGGCACTCTTCAAGAAGGAAATCTTAATGGCACAGGAGCGGTCTGTCCCCACGTGCCCAAAGACGAGCCGGCGTGGAAGAAGACCGGCCTGGCTCAACAGAGAGTTGCAGCTTAAGCTTAGGAGAAAAAAGAGGGTTTATAATCTTTGGAAAAAAGGGCAGGCCACTGAGGAGGACTATAAGGATGTTACGAGGCAGTGCAGGGACAAAATTAGAAAGGCCAAAGCTCATCTCAAGCTCAATCTGGCTACTGCCGTTAAAGACAACAAAAAATCTTTTTACAAATACATCAACGCAAAATGGAGGACTAAGGAGAATCTCCATCCTTTACTGGATGCGGGGGGAAACCTTGTTACAAAAGATGAGGAAAAGGCAGAGGTACTTAATGCCTTCTTCACTTCAGTCTTTAGCAGCAATACCGGTTGTTCTCTGGATACCCAGTACCCTGAGCTGGTGGAAAGGGATGGGGAGCAGAATGTGGCCCTCACTATCCACGAAGAAATGGTTGGTGACCTGGTACGGCACTTGGATGTGCGCAAGTTGATGGGGCCGAATGGGATCAACCCAAGAGAGATAACTGGCAGAGGAGCTGGCCAAGCCGCTTTCCATCATTTATCAGCAGTCCTGGCTATCGGGAGAGGTCCCAGTTGACTGGCAGCTAGCAAACATGACGCCCATCTACAAGAAGGGCCAGAGGGCAGACCCGGGGAACTACAGGCCTGTCAGTTTTACCTCAGTGCCAGGGAAGCTCATGGAGCAGATTATCTTGAGAGTCATCACGCAGTACTTGCAGGGCAAGCAGGCGATCAGGCCCAGTCAGCATGAGTTTATGAAAGGCAGATCCTGCTTGACGAACCTGATCTCCTTCTACGACACAGTGACAGGATGGTAGATGAGGGAAAGGCTGTGGATGTGGTCTACATTGCAATGCTTTTGACACCGTCTCCCACAGCATTCTCCTCAAGAAAATGGCTGCTCTTGGCTTGGACTGGCGTACCCTTCATTGGGTTAGAAACTGGCTGGATAGCCGGGCCCAAAGAGTCGTGGTGAATGGAGTCAAATCCAGTTGGAGGCCGGTCACTAGTGGCGTTCCCCAGGGCTCGGTGCTGGGGCCGGTCCTCTTTAATATCTTCATCGATGATCTGGATGAGGGGATTGAGTGCACCCTCAGTAAGTTTGCAAATGACACCAAGTTAAGTGTGTGTGTCGATCTGCTCGAGGGTAGGAAGACTCTGCAGGAGGATCTGGATAGGCTGGACTGATGGTCTGAGGTCAACTGCATGAAGTTCAATAAGGCCAAGTGCCGGGTCCTGCACCTGGGGCGCAATAACCCCAAGCAGAGCTACAGGCTGGGAGATGAATGGTTGGAAAGCTGCCTGGCACAGAATGACCTGGGAGTATTGGTTGATAGTTGGCCGAATATGAGCCAGCAGTGTGCTCAGGTGGCCAAGAAGGCCAACAGCATCCTGGCTTGTATAAGAAGCAGTGTGGCCAGCAGGGCTAGGGAAGTGATCGTCCCCCTGTACTCGGCTCTGGTGAGGCCGCACCTTGAATACTGTGTTCAGTTTTGGTCCCCTCACTATAAGAAGGACATCGAGGTGCTCGAGCGAGTCCAGAGAAGGACGACAAAGCTGTTGAGGGGCCTGGAGAACAAGTCCTGTGAGGAGCAGCTGAGGGAGCTGGGGTTGTTCATCTTTGAGAAGAGGAGGCTCGGGGGTGACCTTATAGGTAGTTCTAATTCTAAACAATGAATCCCAGAATCACAGAACTGTCTAGGTTGGAAGAGACCTCCAAGATCATCTTGTCCAACCTCTGTCTTAACACTAACAAGTCCTCCACTAAACCGTATCACTAAGTTCAACATCTAAACGTCTTTTAAAGACCTCCAGGGATCGTGACTCCACCACTTCCCTGGGCAGCCCGTTCCAATGTCTAACAACCCTTTCACTAAAGCAGTTTTTCCTAATATCCAACCTAAACCTCCCCTGGGGCAACTTTAGCCTATTCCCCCTTGTCCTGTCACCAGGCACGTAGGAGAATAGACCAACCCCCACCTCGCTACAGCCTCCTTTAAAGTACCTGTAGAGTGCGATAAGGTTGCCCCTGAGCCTCCTCTTCTCAAGGACAACCCCAGCTCCCTCAGCTGCTCCTCGTAAGACCCATTCTTCAGACCCCTCACCAGCTTCATGGCTATCTCATTTTAAAGCAAGAAAAGGATGAAACTATTCAGACTGTCCTCAGATATGAATGTTTAATGTGATAAAAATTTGCCTTCCAGGACATGGCACAAGATCTTGCTGTTAACAAAAGCTGCTTGGCATTAATTCTTTTTTGACTTAAGGTGAGATTCAAACTGATGCAAAGTCATCTGAAATGGGAATTACGTGGAATTGAAGCATCCTAAGTGTAAAATATAGTTTAAATAACCTTCAGTACTAGTCGTTTCTGAATCACACATGCATGACTTTATTTGTTATGTTTATAATGGTAAAATAAAGACGGTCAGGACCCTGCCTCCAAGAAGAAGTAGCACTGTCTGCTTTCTGTGCATACTGTTTTGGATTATTTTTTTATAAATGATCTGTGTTGGAGAGAGATGACTCTCTCCATAATCATAATCATAATCATAATCATAATCATAATCATAATCAACTTACTTTTAATGTGTTTTAACTTGTTAGAAACTCAATATAATGTTTTCTTGTAAATTTTTGAGGGGGGTGTACACTTGTTCATAAGGCAACAGAGGTTTAAGAGAACAATGTTTTACAAAAGAAAAACAACATAAGCTGAAGTAGCAATTAGACTACAATAAGATGTGTGCTTGAAACTTTGAGGGTTAAAAAAAAAAAAAAAAGCATTTTTTTTATTCATCCTGTAGCTTTTAGAGCATATCCTTTAGCCTCTAGAAATATTACCTATTAAGCGTGACACCACTGAAATATTTTCTAATGGTGGAAATCTTATCTTTTTGGATTTTTGTTGAACTGAGGTGTCATTCAGATGTGTTAAGCAAGTTCAAAATATACCTGAAGAAAGAACAGTACATAGACACAGGTACACAAATGCAGGTAAGAACCTGAAAACAAACCAAACCAAATTCAACCAACAAACCAGACAACCAACCAACCAAACAATACACAGACACTGTTCTTCTTTGTGTCTAAACTAACATTAAACTGAAATAAAACTTAAGCATTTGGAGTCTTCTCAGTGGGATGCAAGTACAGAAGTTCACAGTCAGATAAGAAATGCTGAAGAACAATCCAGAGGTTCCTCTCGGCTTTGTGATGAATACAACGAACATGGTGTTTGTGGAGCCTGTAAGTTTTGTGTACACCCCCATTAAAACACAAAAAGCTTCTCCAGGTTTCATAAAGGACACTTCAAAGCCTTCCACAGCATATAAAACTGGAGCCAACTCAAGCGCTAATTGTTTTTGAAAATTTACCTAATATATATAATCAAAGAGCCTGTTTTTGCTAGGATTACATGTTACTTGGGTCTCATAGCTTGTTGTTAATCAAATATAGTTTTTCTGTCTCACTACCTGACTGGTCCATTAAAAAAGAAAGCTGATGGGTTTCTGATCAAGATAATTAATGGTCATCTCAAATTTTTATCCAGATGGATGAACCTTTAGAGACTCATTTCAAAAAAAGATTCAGCTCTTAAGCTAAAGAATTTTCTAAATTGGAGTCATTTGCTTGTATCTGATTTGGAAACTTCTGTGTAATATTCAAAAATAGTCCCCACACAATTTTGCGTACCCCAAAGTTCTACAGTCATTATTTTGCATTCGCTCCTCACTAACAAGTTTAATCTGTGGTAATTAATTATCTATCTGTGAAAAAGTTCATCTGAATATTTAATTCAAAATTTGTAAACTAAAATAGACATGATTTGCTTTTCAAAAATAATTGACAAAAGTTTTTTCTCTCTCCTTGCACTCCAGTTGGTTACAAAGAATGCTCTCAAAAATAAATACTAAATAAATAAATTACTTTTTTAGAGAAAAGTTGTATTTAAAACTTCTTTTACCAGACATATTTGGCAACTGCACCACAACAACAGTAGTATCAATACAGCAAGATATCCTAGAGGAAAATCCTAGAGATTCAAGGACATGTAGTTTATCTTCATAATATTTTTTTTTAAAGGAAGGTGAAAAAAATATATTCCACCTACTACTAATCCCACACTTGTATGAAGTTTCTCCACTCAAAACTATCCACTGTTCAATAGAAACACCGCTAGCAGAAGGTGACACACACAGTCATTCAATTGAGGTTTCCAAACAAAACAATATTTCTTGCACCCCAGATTCATATGGGATTATTTTCCCAAAATAAAAACAGTGTTGATCCCCATCTGCCCAGGACTGGAATTAAAAAAATAAATAAATAAAATAAAATAAAATAAAATAAAATAAAATAAATAAAATTTGAATTATCAAAGAGTAATTTTCCACATTACCTCAAAAAGTGATATGGCATCATTTCACTGAGAAATACTTTATTTGTTTAAATGTTTCAATGGGTGATTATGTCCATATCTTAAACATTTTCCTATTTCTTTATGACAAGAAAAAAAATTACTTAATTTCCCAAGTCAATATTTTCCTCTTTGAAAGTTTTAAGTCTATCCCAGTGTAACTGAAAAGAAAAGTCTTGGCAGCCTATAAGGCTTTAAACAATGAAGGACCTTCAGAAAACAGCTGTATAATTTTCAGGGCAGGAAATTATATTGATACTGTATATGCTAAGGCATCTCTGAAACTGCTGTGATTGCAGTTAGTAGGGAAGCAAATGCCTTTAATATCAGTGCTTGTACATTTATATTCCATAAATTATTTTCAGTGAATGCAATAGAATTCAAATCTATTAGATTTGAATGGAATATTCAAATCTAAATCTAATCTAATCTAATAGAATTAAAATCTAAAAATAAAATCTATTGATTTGATTTTTTTTTAGAACCTTTTGTTTATAAATATTTGTATAAAGATATTCACCTTCCATTCCCACAGAAAAGAAGGTAATTAAAGGCTTTGAATACTGATTCTCTTTCTTTCAAGATCAGCACTTCAGCTCAGATTACCAGCCCAGGACACTCAATCACTGTTTTCTCTCAGAAAATTCTTTTTCTGTTTTAAATGTTTAAAATACTTGACATGTTTTATGTAAATACAAAGCGTATTTTTGTCTCACTTCATTGTTTAACATCACACTTAGCAAAAAATACCCTTACTTATCCTCACCTGTAGATATCTCCTGAACTCTGATTTGATAAGAGCACTGCATGAATAAAACACATAAAGATATTATATTTAACTCAATTCATGTAGGCAACCAAATATTCTTCATCCTATAGCACATTATAGATTTGCATTTTAATACCAAAAATAAAACAACAACAACAAATTATCATAGACTTTTATCACTAGATACAAAATGAGCCAAAATTGCATGCTAAGTTTAGGTTATTCCTAGGTGTCCCTTCACTTGCCAATGGATAGACACTTCTAGAAAATTATTTATCTTCACAAAATGCTGGAGTATACCATCCTGTACACTTTAGGACATTATGATTTCACATTTAGAAGTGGTTCTTCTAAAGCATTCCAGGTGATTAGATTACTTTTAATCATTGTGATTTATAGCACATTCCATATTGGATAGGATTTGAAACTTTTATTGTTTTGTTTATTAATATATATATTTATTTATTTTGTCTTTATTCTGAGTCAGCCATCAAAATGAAAAAAAATAAATAGTAAAATAAAATAAAATAAAATAAAATAAAATAAAATAAAATAAAATAAAATAAAATAAAATAAAATAAAATAAAAACACCTCTGCTGTTTAAATAGTTAGGATCAAGCTTTTAGCAGAGTTTGAACTGAAGTACACATTTTTTTACCATTCATCACCTGTCCCACAAAAAGGCAGTCCCACAAAAAGGCAGCAAATAAAAAAATGTTGACATACAAGATTTAATGGACCAAGAGTGCCTTTTTTAAAAAAAAATAATAAAAAGAATAAAAAAAAAATATTCCTATATATAAGCTTTGTTAGGGAATCAGAAAATCTGAGAAAAAAAAATTGAAATGCTTATACAAACAGATATTTCTATGAGATTGTATCCCACATGAATAAATAATTATTTTTTGTTATACTGATTGAAATGATACAAATTTGTTTCTAGCCTGTCACTTTAAGAGCTACAGCTAAAAGAACACAAAATATTCTCAAAGCAACAATACAAGACAGCAAAATGGAACTATAAACTCCTTTATGGTACTTTTGAGTGCCTGGCTTTAATCTGATCTGAAGGATGATGTCCTTGCAAACTGTTTGTTGCTAGTCACTTAGGAGAAGCAAAAGACAGAATGTCCAAGTATGATTGAGGACTGTCAAACAGTGGAACAAAGGTATTTGCTTAAGGTAAACTTCCAGCAACCCAAGTAAACATCAATTTAGGTAGCAGAGGAATTGGAGCTTAGAGTAAGGATAAGAGAAGAGTAACCTTTTTTATTATTTTAGTTTTGTTTTGTTTTTGTTTTGTTTGTTTTTAATGGCTTGTTTGCTATAAGTGCAGTTTGATCTCTAGTGGCTCGCCAAGTAGGTCAACAAAAGTATTTGCAGTAATTGGCAGCAAGTTGCTGGAATTCAGTGTTGGAAAATATGGTGAAACTCCGGAAGAGTATTTGTTCCTAAGGGAAAATAACTCCGGAAAAATGGATTAGGATAATTTTGCATTGCTCAGTTAGTTAGGTCAGTGGTTTGTTTTATTATAGTTGTGTTGCCTACTGAATACTTCTACACATTTCACTGAGAAGCCAGTTACATTTGCATATTGTAATACACAGCTACAAAGGGTGCAAAATGGGCACATTTTTTCCCTATATGCAGAAACCATATACTTTTAGTCTGCTTCTGAGTGTATGCTCTTGGTAGAGGGGAATTGACAGTACCCTTTACAGAGGTATAACCAGAGCAGTGCAAGAGCGGAACTCAGCTTGAGCAATCCTCCTCTTTACAGTTTTAAAAGGAAGGGAAAATATTTCTAGCCCTGCAGAGATCTAGTGTGGTTGTTGCCATATAAACTAGATCAAAATAAAAGTGGCAGGAAAAACCTATGGAGAAGGAGAAGAAGGGAATTCAGAGTAATATACAATGCTGAGGTGTTTCACTACAGCTACAGCAGCCTTGAAATTTCCATAATAAAGAAATCTGACCTTACCCATGCCTTTGCATAATAGCTTATTTCAGTTAATTACCTCTACTAGCTTCCCTGATTGTGCTTTTTTGCTCTTGTTTGAATCAGAATTGCTGTCATGGCTTTGGTTGGGATGGAGTTAATTTTATTCATAGAGGCTCACACAATTCTGTGATTTGGATTTTTGATGCAAATAGTGGTGGTAACACACGATGTTTTTGTTGTTGCAGAGCTGTGATTTTCAGCTCCTCATGCTGCCCTGCCAGTGAGGAGCCTGGGGTGCACAAGAAGCTGGGAGGGGACAGAATCAGGACAGCTGACACAAACAATGTCATGCTCAGCAATAGAAGCTGGGGTAAGGAAGGAGGAAGGGGGGAAATTTGAAGTGATGGCATTTATTTTCTCATGAAGTGACTGCTCACGGGAAGCAGCAAATGGATATCTTGTTTTGTTTAGCTTGTGCACACGGCTTTTGCCTTACCTAGAAAAGTGTCTTTATCTGAACCCCTCAGTTCTTGCACTTTTACCTAATTCTCTCCCTCATCCCACCTAGGGAGTGAGAGAGTGGCTGTGTGGTGCTGAGCTACCTGCTGGGGTTAAACCACAACAATCCTTTTTTCTATGCTTCTTTTAACTTTTACTTTTTAACCACTGCTAGGGAAAATTTACTCCAGGAATCATTCTCAAAGAGCAATAAAAGAGAGGCCCTCTACTCTGCCTAGTTATTTAGTCTTCCGAAGCCATGCTGATAGGTTTTGCTATCTCAAAGCTTTCACATGTCCTTCCTGATACACTGCTAACACTTGACAGCTGACTTCTCTTATGAGAAAAATAGTCTGGTGAGCTTCATATCTGCAGTTGTCTCTTAATGTAGTACCATTCATATCTGGTATCATCCTTAGGTTTGCAGTGCATGTCACTGTCTGGATTGTTCATGCTTGTATTGGACAATAACAGACCAAGCCTTGTTATGGGGCTGCTCTACTTATTACCAGCCACCAAATGGAGTCTAGATAATTTTCAACACATCTGACAGTATTGTTATAAGTTGCCCCCTTAATTAATTTTCAGAGAGCATTGCATTAATAATAGAAAGGAATTTATTGAGTAAGCAACAGCAAGCAAAACAGCGCTGGGCGGCCGGGGAGTCTCGGCTCCGCCAACGGTGCGCACCTCACCCCCGCCAGGGTCCCTTTTTATATCTTGGTAATTCCGGGATTACGCAGCACATCCTGGTATATTCTGCGACTGCGCGCACTGTTGCTAGGGGGTCGTCTCTGTCCCTCTGGTGGTCATGAAGATGAAGGCCATAGTCTTCCTCAGCGTTGTGGTTCAACTTCTTTTTTTATTTGGTCATGTTGGCCCAGCATGAGACAGGAATGCAGGATGTTGATACACTAGTTTAGCAACTTATCAGGAGATGGTTACATGAACTTTGCAGCAGTGTCTTTGAACAAAAGAGGCAACTGAGATGCAGAAGGAGAGAAGGGGAGGGGGTTCTCTTTTTTGTTACATTAAGCAAAAGAATTTTCCTAGTGTCTAGCCAAGTATTATACATCTTACTTCAGCAGAAAGCTTTTGCAACTCCTGCTCCTCAAACGGAACTCCTTGTTTTATAATACAAAAGACAATGAACAAACATTTATTGTGTATTACAAGTATGTTGATCCAACTCTTAATTCCTCCATTTTCAAGAGAGTATGCTGTGATAAAAATTGTGAAAATATTGCTGAGTTTAAGGTATATTGTATCCACTGCCTTACCACCTTCTACAATAAAAAGCAATCAGACTGGAAAAGCATAATCTCAACTCACTAATACATGCAAACTGTTCCTGATAGTCTTCTTGTCTATAACATGTCTGGAGAGGAATCCAATAGGTTTCTTTCCCTTTTACAATCTCCTTGCTCCCAGTTTTTCTGTCTGGACACTCAGCAGTGGTATCACCTAGAAGCAACAACTGCAGGGCTGCAGGCCTGTGGTATAAAATTTGAAATGTTCATAGAACCACAGAATGGTTTGGATTGGAAGGGACCTTAAAGACCATCCAACTCCAACCCCCCTGCCATAGACAGGGATGCTACCCAGTAGGTCAGGTTGGCCAAGGCCCCATCCAGCCTGGCCTTGAACACCTCCAGGGATGGGGTATCCACAGCTTCTCTGGGCAACCTGGTCCAGTGCCTCACTACTCTTACAGGGAATAATTTTTTTCCTAATGTCCAATCTAAATCTATCCTCTTTTAGTTCAAAACCATTCCTTCTTGTCCCATCATTATCCACCTGAGCAGAGTCCTTCTCCATCCTTTCTATAAGATGTATTTAATTATTGAAAGGCCACAATGAGGTCTCCCTGGAGCCTTCTCTTCTGTGGGCTGAACAGCCCCAGCTCTCTCAGCCTTTCTACGTAGAAGAGGTGCTCCAGCCCCTTGATCATCTTTGTGGCCCTCCTCTGGACCCACTCCAACAGGCCCACATCTTTCTTGGTCTGAGGGCCCCCATGTTAAACTGCTGTGTTTCAGAGACTAATATATATGTATTTCTATTGCAAATCCATATACTGAGATTTTGGAAAAGTTGATAATTTGATAAATGTGAGATTTTTTAATTTTTTTATTTTTTGAAGTGGGAGCAATTTTTAAAATGTGGCATTTTTCATAACAGTAACATAGAATCATCTAAATTGTCAAGTTCTATATATCACTGCACAAAGATAAATGGTGACACTGTACTAGGGAAAAACTGCTCAGTTCCTATAGCTTAAATTAAAAAGGAACAAAGCAGTTTACTGATTTATTAACGACATGTTATTAACTAATATCCGCTACTGCACATGCTGTTGAGCAATTTCTCCTGAGGACCCTCTCTCAGTGTCACCCCGCTCGCCAAAACACAACTATTCACAGGGGGACTGCTGTGTGCCACATGGATAGGGCGTGCAGCGCTGCAGAGAGAATTCTGGCAGTGGCAGACCTGTGCTGCCCTTCTTTTCTTAAAATCAGTCCTCAGTCTTGATATTTGTATTTAAGCCTTTACCCCCATCTTCTCATGTATGTATGTATGTATTTAGGTTTTATTTATTTATTATTAGTTAATCCACAGGCAATTTTATTTGCTAATCACAGGTTTCTGCAGGCTCATAAGCTGGATGAAGCTGCAGATAATTGCTGTACTGAAAACTGACAGATACTGTAATGAATATGTCATGGTCTAGCCGGCAGCTGGCATTCTGGAAATATTAGACAGCAACATTGAGTAACAAATAGAATCATTTGTTCAAAATCTAGTGGTTATTGACAGTCTACACCTCTAAATACTAATAGATATTAGTTTAATATTTTCTTTGTATAAATTATAGGAATTGTGTTCAGAATAAAAATAAATTAGAGGACACTACCATTAGGTAATTAATGTGCTGTTGATATTTCAAAACTTTGTCACTACTGCTCAATGAATTAATTATCTCTACAATGCCGGAACATTCAAGCTCTGTTGCTAAAAGTTGCACTTTCAGTTATAGAACTTAGATTTCATTGCTTCTGCTATCTGCCCCATGCTTGTGATGTACATTTTTAACATGATTTAAATTTTTGATTATATAAACAACCTAATTGATAGGTAGTTCTACACCTAAAAAATGTTAGTGGGAAAAACTGGATGAAAGGGGGCTAAATGGTTGCTTTTGCTCATGAAATTATGGTAAGAAGTCTGACTGGAGAATAAAATGAATAAATAAATAAATAAAAATTTGCAGGCTTCAAGGGAGCTGTGAATACAAATTATTACCCCCTTATTAAGCATACACATTACAGCTCTAATGTTTGCACGTCTGTATAAAACATGCAAAATTTGCTTTAATGTATTTTTGTTGTATGTATCTTTAAGAATATGTTGTATCTATAAGAATATGTGGTATCTATTTTTCTATGAAAAACAAAAAACAAAACAAACAAAAAAAAAAAAAAGAGAGAGAGATAGAGAAAGAGTGTACCAGTGTACCAGTAAGATTATTTTAACAATTCATACTGAATTCAACAGAATTAGGAATTTTTCTTATATTCTTTAAAAATAAAAAAATAAAAAAGATCCTAAAGCAGTTCTAAAGTCATTAATTTATTTCCCAATAACCTGAGAATCTTTCAACCAGAAATTCTACATACATGTGCAGATACCTATACACAGACAACTAGTGAATTTTTAAATTTCCTTCCATGATTTTCTGTCCAACATGTGCCTGACTTTGCAGAGAACATGGTTTCTTCCCCACAGAGATTTTTCTCTCTTAAATAATCTTCTTGTAACACCAAACAAAATAAGAAATTGAAATGTCCTATCTGAAAACTGGGCAGTTACATATATTAAATTTTATAGCATATACACTATAAGCTTCTGAAGGATTTGTTCAGAGTCCTTTAGCACTTCAATTATAAATATATACAGAGATATTTGAGATAATAACAATACAATAGTGTATCTCATATTGATAGAATTTGTATAAGAACTAATATAGAAAAAAAAAAAAAGAAAACTTTTGCTAAATTAGCATGAAATCATTTTTATCTAGTATGAAATAAAACAAGTATCTTTGTTATGAGGGTCCCAAATCAATTAGAAAACATTACACTAAGCTTTATGCATCCTGGAAATACTTTGTTTTAATAGGAACTGGAGACTTAAAAGAGGAAAGAGGAGTTAAATTATAAAAGTACTCTCATTTAGTTTCCTATAAATGAGTGGTGAAAAAGAGTAACAAATATTATTAGATCTGATATGATTGGTCTTAGGCATTTAGAGTAGCAAGTCTGAGTCTCAGATTTTTCTGAAGGACAAACCCTCAGCATCTGTTCTCACTGTCCATCAAGGGGGAGGAACGACAATTTGCACCAGCTGCTGAATTGCCCTATGAGTCCAGCTGGAGAGCTGGAGAAAAGACACTGTAAAAGCAGAGGGCTGCCAGAGCACTGCAATGCAGAATGCTTCAGAGAAAATCAATCACAAACCCACTTGATAGATGGCTCAGATTTGAAGGAGAGGCAGAGCTTAACCACATGCTCCACTTTTGCTGACTTACTCACAATATATATACTGAACATTCTTGAGATTTTATTAAATTTTTAAAAGCCAGACAGTATTGTTAAAATAACTATAAAAAGGACACGTTTTTAAGTTCCATTAGCCTGTAAGAGGGAACAAGAATCATGATTCAGAGACCAAGGCTTTAAAATTGAAAATGGATAACACTAACACTTACAGATAAGCACTGTATCCATGTAGATGTAGTTTGATTTGATGCAGTTTAATGACATAATGGATATCACATAATAAAATAATAATAATTAAAAAAAAATGTAGGACCAACACATATTATATTGAGGTTTTAAAAATTTTATTAGCTATTAGCTGAGGAAAAAGAAAAAAAAAAAAAAAAGGCCCTACAACTTAAAATAAAAATAATTGTTCATTCTTTGTCATTGTTTCATTTATACATTTCTTATATTGTCTCATGTCATGTATAAAATTTCTGCATTACATAAAGAGTCCATGAAAGTATATTTCTATACATATGACAAGTCATGATGATAATAACAGTAATAGAATATGTCAACGTTATCAAGCAATTTTAAAAAATTGAACAAGGGGACAGGAGAAATGGAGGGAAAGAAGAAGGAAAAGAAAGGAGGGAGGGAGAGAGGATTCCAAAGAAATGATCAATATAATTGACATGATTAAACAGAAAATGTTTGTTGTAAAGTATATTTGCTGATGAAATATATATATATTCAGAAATACCTGACCAGCTGCAGCTGTAATTAAGTATATCAAATAAAAGTAATTATATTAATTTCTTCCATGATTACACACATCATTTATGTCATATGAATGCAGATAAGCACAACTTAGATGGGATTCATCTTACCCTACTTCACACTCCATAGCGTGGAGATCTACATCTAATTCTACAAGCTGCAGAGACAGCAAAATTCATCAGATGAGCGTCAGATGAATGTACTAGAATATGATTGCTCCTTAACAGTGTCTATTCTGTCCTTTGGCAAGCAAGGATACTGCCAAATACTAGATAGCTGTATATGTAGGGATAAATAAATCTTCCTTGTCATAGTTCTGTCTCTTCTTTCTATGGAAAGAGAAATCAAATACTTGATATCACCTTCTGGTCTGGAAATTTTTGATTAGTCATTAATTAGCTTTTCACATTTAAGTGAAACTTATAAAAAAAAGAAAAATAAGCACATATGTTGGTAGTGTACCAATGATGCCAAAAGTGCTAAATAATTAACCTTAAGTTAGAGTGGGGCTTTTCTAAAAGTTAATGAGGTGGCTGTTAGATTAATTAGGGATCAAGCAAGAACTTGCAGCTTGGATTACATAAACACACAACATAACAAATGGCACACCACATGGTCTTTTAATGCACTATTAAATTGCAACTGTCCCTGGTAAAAGAAATATATACAAAGACTCTCAGGAAAACTTCATGTAATACATCATCTTCTTACTCATAAGAGTTAACTGTCAGCAGATGTATGTTCTAAGAAGTAATTCACATTACCTAAGTTTTACAGTTGTCACTGAAACTACACTACTCTTAAGCATTTTCTAGAATTCATTTAATTAGATTTCATGAAATAAATATACACAATCATTAAATTCAGTACTTATGTTCTTTGTGATTATTTTACAGCAATTTAAAGAATGAAGCTATTAAAAATGCCATACATAATGAATGTTCATTTTAGAAAATGAACACTGTAGGAATTAGGAGAACGGTATTGACATATTTATCATGGTAGAAAAAAAAAACAAAACAAAACAAAACAAAAACAACAAGCAAACAAAAACAAACAAACAAACAAACAAAAAAAACAGATGACCTCCTAGATTCCATGGCTATCCTCGCTGTATTTCTTGGTCCATCAGTGAATAAGTGTAATTGGGCAGCACAGTCATTCAAAGTCTTGATGTTTATTTTCCATTAACAAAAAATGTAATAATAATATGCTTATGCATCCTCCAAGCTACCTAAGAAATACAAGGCAATCACTGTATCTTCACCTTATCTAATATAGAATCATAGAATCATAGAATATCCCGAGTTGGAAGGGACCCATAAGGATCATCAAGTCCAACTCCTGGCATCTCACAGGTCTACCCAAAACTTTAGGCCATGTGACTAAGTGCACAGTCCAATGGCTTCTTAAATTCAGGCAGGCTTGGTGCAGTGACTACCTTCACCGGGGAGCTTGTTCCAATGTGCAACCGGTGAAGAATCTTTTCCTGATGTCCAGCCTAAACTTCCCTTGCCTCATCTTAATACAATTTCCGTGGGTCCTATCACTGGTATTTACAGAGAATAGTGACTCTCCACTTACCCTCACGAGGAAGTTGTAGACCGCGATGAGGTTCCCCCTCAGGCTCCTCTTTTCCAGACTGAACAGGCCCAGTGGCCTCAGCCGCTCCTCGTATGTCTTCCCCTCTAGCCCCTTCACCATCTTCAGCGCCCTCCTCTGGACACTCTCCAACAGTTTTACATCCCTTTTGTACTGTGGTGCCCAGAACTGCACACAGTACTCAAGGTGAGGCCACACCAGCACAGAGTAGAGTGGGACAATCACTTCCCTCAACCAACTAGCAATGCCATGCTCGATGCACCCCAGGATACGGTTGGCCCTCTTGGCTGCCAGGGCATACTGCTGGCTCATATTCAACTTGCTGTCAACCACAACCCCCAGATCCCTCTCTGCAGGGCTGCTCTCCAGCATCTTGTCACCCAGTCTGTATGTAAAGCCAGGGTTGCTCCTTCCCAGGTGCAGGACCCGGCACTTGCTTTTGTAAATCTTCATGTGGTTGGTGATTGTCCAGCTCTCCAATCTGTCCAGGTCTCTTTGCAAGGCCTTTCCACCCTCAGCAGAGTCCACAACTCCTCCAAGTTTGGTGTCATTGGCAAATTTGCTCAGAACACCTTCTAGTCCTAAATCCAAATCATTTATAAAAACATTGAAGAGGACTGGCCCTCAAATAGAGTCTTGAGGGACCCCACTAGTGACCATCCACCAGCCAGATATGGCCCCATTTACCACAACCCTTTGAGCCCTGCCCGTCAGCCAATTGCTCAACCATCGTATGATGTTTTTGTTAAGTTGTATGCAGGACATTTTGTCCAGTAGGTTCCTACAGGAAACCATGTCAAAAGCCTTGCTGAAGTCCAAAAAGATCGCATCAGCTGGTTTCCCTTGATCGACTAGATGGGTGATCTTATCATAAAAGAAAATCGAATTTGTCAAGCAGGACCTACCTCTCATGAACTGGGATCAGTTGGCTGGGATCAATGACAACATTGTCCCCCAGGTGTGCTTCAATAACTTCAAGGATAGTGTTCTCCATAATTTTACCAGGCACTGACGTGAGACTGACAGGCCTGTAATTGCTAGGGTCTTCTTTCTTACCCTTCTTGAAAATTGGCACAATTTTTGCCAGCTTCCAGTCTACTGGGACCTCTCCAGATTCCCAAGATCATTGAAAAATACTTGAGAGAGGTCCCACAATGATATCAGCCAGCTCTTTAAGCACCCTGGAATGAATCCCATCTGGACCCATGCACTTGTATGGATCCAAGTGGAGCAGCAAATCCCACATATGTTCAGGGTCAGTTGGGAGTTTGTCATTCCCACCGTCATGGTCCTCCCACTCAGGGTACCCTGAGTCCCGAAGCCCACCATCAGTGCTGAAGACAAAGGCGAAGAAGGCATTAAATGTCTCTGTTTTGCCTATGTCATTGCCTGTGAGGAAATCTTCCCCATCAAGTAGCGGACCTATGTTGTCTTTGGTCCTCCTTTTTCTATCCACATATCTAAAAAAACCTTTTTTATTGTCTCCCACAGACCTGGCCAGCTTCAACTCTAGTTGGGTTTTGGCCACACGAATTCCCTCCCTATAAACACAAACTGCATCCTTGTATTCCTTCCTCATTGCCTGACCCTCCTTCCAGAAGCTGTACACTTTCTTTTTCCATTTAAGCTCCAGTAGAATATCCCTGGTCAGCCAGGCTGGCCTTCTGCCCCGCCTGCTTGACTTCCAATATTTTGGAATTGCCTGATCTTGTGCTTTTAGGAGGCAGTGCTTAAAGACTGACCAGCACTGATGGACGCCAATGCTTTCAAAAGCAGTTTCCCAGGGGACCTTGCTGACTAGTTCCCTGAGCAGCCTGAAGTCTGCTTTCCCCATATCCAGGACTGAAGTTTTGGTGGCAGTTTTCCTTCTGTCGCCATAAATTCTAAACTCAACCACTTCATGGTCACTATGACTGAGATGGCTGTCAATTGCCATGTCTCCCACAAGGCCCTCTCTCTTCTCCAGCAATAGATCTAGGAGGACACCTTTCCTAGTTGGCTCCCTTAGCACCTGCACCAAGAAGCGATCCTCTAGGTGCTTTACGAACCTCCTGGACTAGCTCATGTCAGCTGTGTGCTGATCCCAGTTGACGTTATTTTTAGAGAAGGTTTGCTAGGACCTTTTGAAGAATAAAGGACACAAAATGAACATGGCTTGTTTTGTGTGGCAAAACTAAGTATGAGTGGGAGTATAATTGTTGCCTATAAATAAATCAGTGGTAAACCTAAGGGAAGAAAAAAGAGTTATTTAGCTAACAGACAGTGTTGGCAGAAGAATAGATGGGTACAGAATAGCCATGAGTAATCAATGTAGGCTTGACTGAAAAAAATATGCTAGTGAGCCAAGGAATGAATGTTGGAGAAGCTGTTTAGCAGGAGTTCTAGAGGGAAAACACACCAAGGAAGAAAAACAGTCCTTCAAAACAAACAAACAAACAAACCAAACCAAACCAAAACCAAAACCAAAACAAAAACTACTCTTAAGAAGAAAAAGTGTAGTTTAACTCCATTAAGTTTAATGTTCCACTGCTTTATTCTGATTTGATTTCTGAAACAAAGCTGGAAAAAGTAGAGTGGAATGGAAGAATGACTGGACAATACCTATGATTTTATAAATACAACTAGTAGTACAACCAGAGTAAAAATCAGTTGAAGAGATTTTTCTAAATATGTTGCATGACAGAAAACAAAGAACACAGAAAACACAGAACATAAAAACTGGTCTACAGGTATATCTATATTTTGGGCCAATAATATTCAGAGTTGTTCATAAGGTGATCAAGAAAGCACCTCTTGCTTTCCTTCTGCACTGACCTTGGTGTCTGCAGGGCTGGTTCTCAATCCTTGCTCTACCAGCTGCTGTTGAGCAGCAGTTTCCATTCCTTTTCTTAAGTCTGCTCTCACAGAAGCACAAACAACATCTCTTATTGGCTCATCTCTGGGCAGCAGTGGGTCCCTTTAAAAATATCTTGAACTGGCCCTTATCTAACACGGGCGGCTTCTGGATTCTGTAGTCATCCCTGTAGCAACCTGCTACCAAATCCTTGCCACATAAACCCAGTACACATGTGTAAAATCTTACTCAGGATTTGAAAACAAAGAGTAAATAAGAAAAATAGGCTATATTGGTATATATGGTTATTTTTTGTCTTCAAATATTGCCTTGTTTTATACTATAAATTCTAAGATTATATGTTATAATAATATTATAAATTTATGCTAATACACAATACATTGTATATCAAACCCCACTGGTAATAACTTCACTTGTTACTTGCATATCACAATAAGACAATTGGAAAGGGTATGTGGAACTGAACTTAAACATTTGTTTAAAGTTGAGAATTGTCTGTCTTCTTAAAAAGTTGTACTTCTGCTGCAGCTGTTGGTGACAGTTTCTCTACATCCTTGTTTGGACCAGTATCTATTGTACATGTGAGATATTTATGGTTACATCATATGTTAGGAAACTTTCACATGTATTTTTTATTGTATTTCCTTTTAAATTTTTATTTTATTTGTATTTCTCTCCCATCATTTTGTCTTTATTTTGTTGGCTGCTAATAATTTTGAACCATATAAGCCACTGATACAGATACTACCTTATCACTGCATTTTAGTTCTATGTTGCTGGTTCATCCAACGCATACTCAAAATGAAGATGTGCTGTATTCACACTCCAGCTCCAAACAGGTGTTCATATTCCTACCACTGTAGGAAGTATTTAGTGACACCTTCCTTACCAATCTCAAGGGACAGACAAGGGACTGAATAGAAATAGCTTCATTCACTCTGAGCCTTCTGAGCCAGAACTGCACCGTGCCAGTAGAACACCATGAGACAGATTGCAGAGGTTGTCAGTGTTCATGGTGATAGAAGACCTTGCTATAACAATAGCTAATCTGATTCTGTCCTTGTGAGTCTGTGTTTTTGCACAATATCTCCTACTGCATTTTCTCCTTCTCCATGTATTATTTTCATTCCTTTCAGATATATTTTCCCTTTAATGGTAGGAATAAACTATGTTTTAAGAATTGATTTTATTAACAGAAAAGAGATCCTTCTTTAACAACTTTTCATTTAATATCCTTGGAAGGAATATACTGTTGCTAGAAATGTTTGTTACTAAAATTCTGATAAGTGTTTAAAGCTATCAAACAGGGCTTTAGGCTGAGGAAGTGTACTAAAAAATTGTATAAATGCAGTGAAGGGTCATGAGATTTGCTCCTTTTAATTTGTGTGCATTTATTTTTAAAGAGACTATGAGAGAAATGTTATTTGCTTAATCATTCGATCATTACTGCTCATGAACAAAATGTCACTTTTAATTAATTTTTTGATTGATCACTCAATAAAGAATTTGTCTTTAGACAGTGGTTATTCTGCCATCTAAGTATGATTGAAGATTTTTTATTATTATTTCTACATATGATATAGCAAGAAAACACTACATTGAAAAGTATAAGCTGCTTGTAATTCTGATTTTATAAGAAAATTCTGATTTTATAAGAAAATAATAAAAAAGTGAAACAGACAACTGCATATGCAGTTGTATGCCTACGGCCATACCACCCTGGCAACGCCCGATCTTGTCTGATCTCGGAAGCTAAGCAGGGTCGGGCCCTGTTAGTACTTGGATGGGAGACCTCCTGGGAATACTGGGTGCTGTTGTTTTCTTTTCGCCCTGTACTCGGCTCTGGTGAGGCCGCACCTCGAGTACTGTGTTCAGTTTTGGGCCCCTCGCTACAAGAAGGACATTGAGGTGCTCGAGCAAGTCCAGAGGAGAGCGACGAAGCTGGTGAGGGGCCTGGAGAACAAGTCCTACGAGGAGCGGCTGAGGGAGCTGGGCTTTTTCAGCCTGGAGAAAAGGAGGCTCAGGGGTGACCTTATTGCTTTTTACAGATACCTTAAAGGAGGCTGTAGAGAGGTGGGGGTTGGTCTGTTCTCCCACGTGCCTGGTGACAGGACGAGGGGGAATGGGCTAAAGTTGTGCCAGGGGAGTTTTAGGTTAGATGTTAGGAAGAACTTCTTTATCGAAAGGGTTGTTAGACATTGGAACGGGCTGCCCAGGGAAGTAGTGGAGTCACCGTCCCTGGAAGTCTTTAAAAGACGTTTAGATGTAGAGCTTAGAGATATGGTTTAGTGGGGACTGTTAGCGTTAGGTCAGAGGTTGGACTTGATGATCTTGAGGTCTCTTCCAACCTAGAAATTCTGTGATTCTGTGATTCTGTGATATGCAAAACTATGCAGAAATATACAATCTTACTTCTTACTTGGAGTATTTGTGCAGCATTTTTTCTATGGAATTAATTCTACAAATAACTGAAGTATCACTCTGCAGTTTGGACAGTTAGTTGCAACTCTTTGCTACAGATTCACAGTCTTTCTGGAAAAAGAACATTCTAATAAGCAAAATTATTACTTTTCTAAGTCAAATTTCAATCCTGCAATTTCTGTTATTAGGCTGATGTAGTTATATATAGTTTTGGCCCAGCAGAAGTTATTGTATTTCACTGGACTTCAGTGAACTGAATAAAGCATTACCAATAGGGAAAAATTACTTTTGTCCTAAATAGCATACTGATATTTGTGAACATTATGTTCCAAAAGTATATTCTGTGAAATACATTGTTTTAATAGAAGATAATGCATTCAAGGGAGTACCGTAGCATGTCAAGAAGCACGCTGTCAAAAATTCTGCGTACCTAAATCATGAAGATGGAGATACAGGTTTTTCTTTCTAAGATTAAAACAAAACAAAACAAAACAAAACAAAAAAAGCACTATATTTATTCATCCATAAACATTCAACATATATCTTATAATGTTTTGATTTCTTTCTTATATTTTAGAAAATAGATATATATAATATAGAAATGAAAATATAGAAATAAAAATATATTTATTATTTAGAAATATTTTACAAAATGTTGATTAATTTTATAATTTAATTTAATGTGTAATACTGTTTAGGGGCACTAATGCAATTTATATGATGCTAGGTTCGTCTCAGAATGTCTTGTGTTGCAAAGGACATTAAAGATCATGTAGTTCCCTTGCCATGGACAGGGATGTTACCCACTAGATCAGGTTGCCCAGGGCCTCTTCCAACCTGGCCTTGAACGCCTCCGGGGATGTTGCAGTGCCTCACCACCTTGAGAGAAGAATTTCCTCCTAATTCTAATCCTTATCCACCCTCTTTTTTTTTTTTTTTTTTAATAAAAATAAAAATAAAAATTCCCCCTGGTTCTATCATCTGGTTCTATCATTATCTGACTGAATAAAAAGTTGTTTTCCATCCTTTTCATAAGCCCCCTTTAAGTACTGAAAATCTGCAATAAGGTCCCCCCGAGCCTTCTCTTCTCTAGGTTGAACATCCCCATCTCTCTCAGTCTTTTTTCATATGAGAGAGAAGTGCTTCAGCCCTCAGATTGTGGCCCTTCTCTGGACCTGCTCTAATAGGTCCACACTTTTCTTGTGCTGTGGGCCCCAGACCTGGATTCAGCATTCAACTGAGGCCTCACAAGGGCAGAGTAGAGGCAGACAATGACTTCCCTTGACCTGCTGACCCCTGAGGGTTGACCACTTGTCACCAGCCACCACCTGTACATGGAGCCATTGATTTTCCTTGTCTTTTATTCTAATACTTACTGTTATAAAATCACCCAAGAATTCTGCGATTTCTTCATCTGAATATTGTATTGTATTGTAGGGTTATAATTCTGCTAGTTCTCCTCCTGATTTCTTGACTTTCTCATCCCTGGCTACAGAATGGCCCATTTTGAATACAAAGAGAAGAGAGTTTTCCTGCTTATTCCATAGCAGACAAATAGTTAATAGCCACAACTGATGTCAAGATACAATGTTCCTAAGTACATGTAAGTGCAAAATCAAAGACTTAAATTTATTGAGTAAATATCACCATTGATGAGTGAATATTTTTCAAACTTTTACAATTTAGAGATACATAAACCATTCTCATGGAACTGCATACTCCAGCACTATGAATTTTAGCTGCTGACAATAACCTTACTTTTCTTAGTTATTCCTTCTTACACTATGTAGGAAAAATCACACTCCTTCAGCAGTTTCGGGGCCATAAACTATAATCACTGGACTAAATTATTGTGCGCTGTCAGTCAAGATTGCTTTACAGGAGTGATCTTCCTAAACCCATCTTCAAGGAGGAAGTGCAAACTCTTGATCCAATGAGAACAGACCTTAAATCCAGTAGCTTCAATAAATATTCCCATACTTCAAGTTTTCTGCAGCTAATTGGTCAACACCACTTTGTCTGCTTTAGGGCAGAAAATTATTTGCATTCTGAAAACTTTCTGGAGTCTTTCTCAGAGGCATCAAATTATTTCTTGGAGGCTACAGGAGACCTATGGATGGTTTTTTTCTGTCTTATTTCCCTACTGTTGAAGACGTCTCATTGCCTAAGGGGAATGCATATGATAGGCACTATTCAAAGAATGAGACAGATTTACTGAAGAAGACTTGTATTTAATATTGACAGGACAGAAGCAGACCAGCAACATGGCTGCCAGAGATACAAGATGCAAAGTTTGGTAACTATGTCTGAACTTTTTCTTCTCCAGGCTGAACAGTCCCAGATCTCTCAGCCTCTCTGCAAAGGAAAGGTGCTTCAGTCCCTTGGTCATCTTGGTGATGATCCTACATCGGACTCTTTCCAGTAAGTCCATGTCTTTCTTGTACTGAGGTCCCACAAATGGAAACAGTACTCTAGGTGTGGCTTCACCAATGCTGAGTGGAATGATCACCTCTCTTGATTTGCTGGCAATTTGATTTGTCTAAAACAGCCATGAATACTGCTAGCATTCTTAGCAAAAAGAGCACTTTGCTGACTCATGTTCAGCTGGGTGTCCACCATGACACCTTGGTCCTTTTCTGCAGACCTGCTTTCCAGCTGGGTGACTCCCAGCATGTACTGGTGCCCAGATTTGTTCCTCCCCAGGTGCAGGACTTTGCACTTCTCCGTGAACTTCATGAGATTCTTGCCGGTCTACCTTTCCATCCTGTTGAGGTCCCTCTGGATGGCAGCCTGGTCTTCCAGTGAGCCAGGCACCCAGTTTCTTGTGATTCACAAATCTACTGGGGGTGTATTCTACCCCATTATCCAAATCATTAATGAAAATGTTAAACAGGATTACTCCCATTATTTATCCCTGGGTAACTCTGTTCATCACTGGCCTCCAACTAGATTTTGCACTGCTGATCACTACCCTCTGGGTCTGGCCACTCAGCTAGTTTTCAGTCTCTTACTGTCTGCTCATCCAGCCCATACTTCTGTACTGGGTCTGGCTGGAATGTTAACTTTCCTGGCAGCAGCCCATACAGTGCCGTACTCTGTACTTGTAGCTGGAACAGCAGTGTTATCACACCAGTGTTGTGTCTACTGCTGAGCAGCAGTGGCACAGCATCGGGCCTTTCTCTAACCCTGCTAGGGGGTGGGCAAAAAGTGAGGAGAGAAACATCACTAGGGCAGCTGACCTAAACCAATCAAAGGGATATTCCATATCATGTGGTGTCACACTGAGCAATAAAAGGTGGAAACAGGAAGAAGAGGGGAGGGGTGGGCTCTTGTTGGGAAAACGTCGGTCCTTCTCTCGAACACCGGCTGCGTGCGTTGAGGCCTTGCTTCAAGGACGTGGTCAATCATCGCTCATTTGTGGGAAGTAGAGAGTAATTTCTTTCCTCTACACTTCCATATAGCCTTCATTTATTTTGTTTGTTTGTTTTCCTCCCTTCTTTTTATTTTCCCTTTTCCCCTCCCTTTTCCCCTTTCCATTTTTATTTGCCCTTAGTTAAATTGTTTAGTTCATGATAGTCTTTATTTAATTGTTGTTATTATTTCCCTTTAATTAAATTATCCTTATCTCAACCCGTGAGTTCTTTGCTTTACTTCTCCCCCTCCTCATCTAAAAGAGGGGGAGTGAGAGAGCGGTTGTGGGGTTTAGCTGCCCTGCACGGTAAAACCACCACAGTTAGTTGTAAATACTTTAATCAGTTCTACCTTTATCTCAACCCTTGAGCCCCACGTTGTGCAACAAAAAGGACTGTGGTGGTTTTACTTGGGTGGCAGCCGAGCTACACCACAACTGCTCTCTCACTCAAAAGTAAGGCTTTTGATACTGTTTCCCACAACATTCTCCTCAAGAAACTGGCTGCTCTTGGCTTGGATTGGCGTACGCTTCATTGGGTTAAAAACTGGCTGTATAGCCGGACCCAAAGAGTTGTGGTGAATGGAGTCAAATCCAGTTGGAGACCAGTCACTAATGGTGTCCCCCAGGTCTCGGTACTGGGGCCAGTCCTCTTTAATATCTTCATCGATGATCTGAATGAGGGGATCCAGTGCACCCTCAGTAAGTTTGTGGATGACACCAAACTTAGGTGTGTGTGTTGATCTGCTCAAAGGTAGGAAGGCTCTGCAGGAAGATCTGGATAGGCTGCACCAATGGGCTGAGGTCAACTGTATGAAGTTCAACAAAGCCAAGTGCTGGGTCCTCCACCTGGGGTGCAACAACCCCAAGCAGAGCTACAGGCTGGGAGATGAGTGATTGGAAAGCTGCCTGGCGTAGAAGGACCTGGGAGTGATGGTGGATAGTTGGCTGAATATGAGCCAGCAGTGTGCTCAGGTGGCCAAGAAGGCCAACAGCATCCTGGCTTGCATAAGAAGCAGTGTGGACAGCAGGTCTAAGGAAGTGATTGTCTCCTTGTACTCAGCTCTGGTGAGGTTGCACCTTGAGTACTGTGTTCAGTTTTGGGCCCCTCACTACAAGAAGGATATTGAGGTGCTCAAGCATGTCCAGAGAAGGGCAATGAAGCTGGTGAGGGGTCTGGAGAACTGGTCTTATGAGTAACGGCTGAGGGAGCTGGGCTTGTTCAGCCTGGAGAAGAGGAGGCTTGAGGGTGACCTTATTGCTCTCTATAGGTTCATTAAAGGAGGCTGTGGCGAGGTGGGGTTGGTCTATTCACCCATGTGCCTGGTGACAGGACAAGGGGGAATGGGCTAAAGTTGCACCAGGGGAGTTTTAGGTTGGATATTAGGAAGAACTTCTTTACCGAAAGGGTTGTTAGACATTGGAACAGGCTGCCCAGGGAAGTGGTGGAGTCACCATCCCTGGAAGTCTTCAAAAGACGTTTAGATGTAGAGCTTAGGGATATGGTTTAGTGGGGACTGTTAGTGTTAGGTCAGAGGTTGGACTCAATGACCTTGAGGTCTCTTCCAACCTAGGCAATTCTGTGATTCTGTGAACCCAAGTGGCAGAAGTTTGTATGGAGTGCTCATCATCTGCCAACTCACTGGCAGTAATGACCTGTAAAGACAGAGAGAAACATACAGTGGATGGATTGTCTGGCCAGCTCTGGCAATATGAAGAAAGTCTTTCTTTCCCCCTACAGGCCTGTATCTCTGCTGTGACAGAGAAACAGTCCCAGAAGTTCCAGCAATTCAAAGAGGATATGTCCTACTCGCCAGTGGTATTAAACCAGTGTCTCAGCTATTAGGAGTAAGCATTCCTCTGCTCAAGAGAGAGGATATAGTGAGTACACACCATGTACCACCCTGTAGTTTTACCTGCGCAACCACAGGGAGGACATGAGAAAGTGCGATGGAAAATCTATCTCAACCCTAGAGGCAGGGGTATGTGAGTTGCGAGGAAAACGTAATGGAAAAAAGGAGTTGCAGGAAAACTTCTGATCCAGTTTCCAATGGGCAGTTCCCCAGACAAAGCAGAAGGGGGGGTCTTTATGTATTAGAACATCAGTACGATCTAGAGTCAAAGGCAGCCAAGTGGTATGCCACAACTAATATTGCTGATACATTTTTCTCTATCCATTGGGCTGCAGATTGCAGGCCACATTTTGCTTTCACTTGGGTGTGCAGTACACCTTAATTCAACTGCCTCAGGTTTGGAAACACAGCCCTACCATTTGCCATGGAGTGATCCAGATCACACAGGAACAGAGGGAAGCTCTTGAAAACCTGCAGTGTAGTGATGACATAATCATGTGGGGCAACACAGTAGAAAAAATATTTGAGAAAGAGATGAGAATAATCCAAATTCTTTTGAAAATGGTTTTGCCTTTAAAAAAGCAAGGTCAAGGGACCTGCACAGGAGATCCAGCTTTTAGGAATAAAATGGCAAGATGGACATTATAAGATCCCAATGGATGTTATCAACAAAATAACAGCTTTATCTCCATCAATTAACAAAAAGGAAACACAAGCATTCTTAGGTGTTGTGGATTTTTGGAGAATGTATATTCTAAATTACTGTCTGATTGTAAGCCCTCTCTATCAAGTGACCCAGAAGAGGAATAATTTCATAGGGGGTCCTTAGCAATGAAAAACCTTTGAACAAATTAAATGGGAGATATTTCATGCAGTAACCTTTGGGCCACTCCAGGCAGGAAAAAATGTAAAAAATGTGCTTTACACAACAGCTAGGGAATTGGCCCTGTCTGGAACCTCTGGCAGAAAGCACCAGAAGAGACTTAAGCTTAACCCTTACGGTTTTGGAGTTTGGGGTATAGAGTATCTGAGTCCCACTGCACTCCAACTGAAGAGTTATTGGCAGTATATGAAGGGTTTCAATCTAGTTCAGAATGGTTGGTACTGAAGCATCGCTCCTCTTGGCACCCCAACTGCTGTTGTTGGACTGGATGTTCAAAGGGAAAATCCTGTCTACTCATCATACAACTGATGTCGTGTGGAATAAGTGGGTCACACTGATCACACAATGGGCTCAACTAGGAAACCCTAGTCACTCAGGAGTCTTGGAAGTGATTGTGAACTGTCCAGAAGGGAAAGACTTCAGAATATCGCCAGAGGAGAAGGTGACATGCTGAGGAGACACCACTGTATAATAAACTACCAGAAAATGAAAAGCAATGTGTCCTGTTCACTGATGGGTCCTGTTGTATTGCGGGAAAGTATTGGAGGTGGAAGGCCGCAGTATGCAGAAACTAATGAAGGAGAAGGCGAATCAAGCCAATTTACAGAATGAAGGTTATCCAACTGGCTTTAGATATTGCTGAATGGTAATGGTGGCCAGTGCTCTACCTCTATACTTAAGAATTGTGGCAAATGCCCTGTAGGTGTGGTTACAGCACGTTACTGAAAGCAGAGCAATGGCAGTGCAGAAGAAAGTCCCTTATCTAACACGAGGCAGCTTCTGTACTCTTCTCACAAAGGCCACCCCTGCAGCCCTTCTTCTACCAAAACCTTGCTACATAAGCTCAGTACACCACTAACCATTTTGTTTCCACTACATTATTTCATCACTTCCTTACCTCTGTAAACTATGCCTTTTTCCTTGATCCTTCATCACAGCTGGGGGAGAGAGGTCAGACAGGAATGGTTGAGAGATCTAGGAATGCATTCAAATTTAAAATGTTGGAGAGAAAAAGGGATGAAACTGGGAATATCTGTGCCTCTACTTCACTGTCATCCAAACTTGTTTCTGAAGATAGCCCAATTTTTAATAATTCAGAATGTACTCAGCTATGAGCTGAGTCTACAGTCAACTGTTGCAAACACTCTTCAAACAGGAATCAAGATTTAATTCACTTCCTCTCTCTCAAAAATATGCCATAGGGGAAAATCTCAGTTGCTTTCAGACTTGTTTTAGCCCAGCCATCTGACATCAAGAGCATAAAGCTCAGTGCCTTCCAGCAGCTACTGTAATGCCACTTGTTACAAGGTTAGCTTGGGATTTGTTGACAGCACATCAAGAACAGAAATGTGCAAACATGAAATTAATCTGAATAGAAAAACTGCAATACAAATATGTATATTTTTAAAGTTTGTAAATGACACCAACCTAGAAAGTACAATTAATGCTCTTAGCTGCTTTTCAGAGACTCCTGTACAGGCAGCAGGAAAAGGTTGACAGAAAGTTTATGAAATTATGAAGCAAGGACTGATAGCCTGGGAGGAATACAAAGAAACTATCCAAGCAGCCAGAGATCAGCTGGGAAAGCTAAAGCCCTGTTAGAATTAAAATTGGCCAGGGATAAGAAGTGCAACAAGAAAGGTTTCTATAGGTACACCAGTGATAAAAGAAAGACTAAGGGAAACTGGGACTTCTCTGTGAGGAAATGGGAAACCTGGTCACCTGAGAAATGGAGAAGGCTGAGGTACTCAATGACTTTTTTGACTCTGTCTTCACCAGCAAGAGATCCAGCCACATTGCCCAAGTCCCAGAAGGCAAAGTCAGGAACTGGGAGAATGATGATATGCCCACTGTAGAAGATCAGGTTTGAGACCAGCTAAGGAATGTAAAGGTGTACAAGTCCATGGGACCTGATGAGATACATCTGTGGGTCCTGAGGGAACTGGAAAATGTAGTTGCTAAGCCACTGTCAATCATATCTGAGAAGCTCTGGCAGTCTGGTGAAGTCCTCAGTGAGTAGAAGAGGGGAAACATAACCCTCATTTTTTAAAAAAGACAAAAAGGAAGACCTGCCGATCTACAGGCCAATCAGTTTCACCTCTGTGCCTGGCAAGATCATGGAGCAGATCCTCCTGGAAACTATGTTAAAGAAGGTGGAAAATAAGAAGGTGATTGGTGACAACCAACATGTCTTCACTAAGGGCAGATCATGCCTGACAAATCTGGTGGCCTTGTGCAATGGGGTAACAACATCGGTGAATAGATGAAAAGCAACATATATCATCCCTCTGGACTTGTGCAAAACATTTGACATCGTCCTGCATGTTATCCTTGTCTTTAAATTGGAGAGACAGTGATTTGATGGATGGACCACTTGGTGGGTAGGGAATTGGCTGGATGGTTTCACTCAAAGAGTTGCAATTGATGACTAGATATCCAAGTAGAGATAAATGACAAGTGGTGTTCTCCAGGGGTCAGTATTGGGACCAGCACTGTTTCACACCTTTGTCAATGACATGGACAGTTGGACTGAGTGCACCCTCAGCAAGTTTGCCAATGACACCAAGCTGTGATGTGTGGTCAACATGCTGGAGGGAAGGCATGCCATTTAATAAGTCCATGACAGGCTTGAGAGGTGGGTCTATATGTCATGAGGTTCAACAGGGCCAAGTGCAAGGTACTGCATCTGGGCTAAGGCAATCCCAAGCACAAACACAGGCTAGATGGAGAATGATAGCAATTCTGAGGAGGAGGATCTGGGGGCGTTTGTTGATGGGAAGCTCAAAATAAGCCAGCAATGTGCATTTGCAACCCAGAAAGCCAACCATACCCTGGGCTGCATCAAATGAAGTGTGGCCAGCAGATCAAGGGAGGTGACTCTCCCTCTCCACTTTGCTTTTGTGAGATCCCAGCTAGAGTACTGCATTCAGCTCTGGGGCCCCCAGAACAAGAAAGGCATGGACCTATTAGAATAAGTCCAGAGGAGGGTCATGAAGATGATCAGATGGCTGAAACACCTCTCCTATGAAGACAAGTTGAGAGAATTGTGGTTGTTCATCCTGGAAAAGAAAAGGGTTGAGGGAGCTGCCCTATAGAAGCTTTCCAGTACCTAGAAGGGACTACAAAAAAGCAGGAGAGGGACTTTTTTTATCAGGGAGTATAGTGACAGGACAAGGGTAAATTTAGATTAGATATTTGGAAGAAATGCTTTACTCTGGTGGTGGTAAGGCACTGGAACAGGTTGCCCCACCCCTAGAAGTGTTTAAGAACAGGTTGGATGGGTTTTGAGCAAGCTGGTCTAGTGGAAGGTGTCCCTGTCCATGGCAGGGTGGGTTGAATTAGATGGTCTATAAGTCCCTTCTAAACCAAACTCTTCTATGATTCTGTGAATCTATAATTTATTTTATTTATTTATTTATTTTGATTCAGAAAGGAAAAATGCAAAAGATCTTTACCTGGGAAAGAGAAAGGCCTTGAAGCAACAGTCTGTTGATTGACTGGCTGAAAGAAAGTTCTGCAGAAAGGACCTGTGATCTCTGGGGAACAATGAGCTGACCATAAATCATTGGTGTGTCCTGCCACTGAGGAAAGCCAAAAGCACACAGAGTTCAATGAACACAAACATAGCCAAGTGGTAGAAATAAGTGATTTTTTCTCCTGCAGTCAGCACTTTGCAGATGACATGTAGAATACTGAGTCTACTTCTGCATCCCTAAAGCAAGAAAGACTCTTACAAACTGGGTGACTGCAGTGGAGGGTCACCATAATGAGGGGTGTTGTTGTTCTTGCTGTGTAAGGAAAGGCTGAGGGAACGGTGCAGCCTGGGGAAGATATGGGAGAGGAGGACCTAACCTACAGGGAGGTTACTGGGAAGGCAGAGTAAGATTCACCACAGCAGTGCATGGCAGGAGGACAAAAGATAACATATGACCTGAAGTAATTTTCAACATTAAGGTAGTTCAGCAACGGAGCTGGCTGTTCAGAGTCCAAGTTCAACCTTCTTCCTTGGGGGTTTCAAGAACCAACTGGATAAAGTCCTGAATAGCTTGATATGATTCCATGGCTGACCCTGCTGTGAATAGTTCAGACTAGAGTTCTCCTGAAGTCTCCTAACCAGAATTATTCTAAGATTCTGTGATTCTCTGGAAGTACTTTACAAGCACTAAGGCTTTAGATCACCCTTATTATTGGCCTTCATGTACATAACTTATACTTAAGACAGCCTGATGTGGTTTGTCAGTGTGAGTCAGAATAAAGAAATTCTGAATTCCTTGGAAGAACATCACTAATGTATATAAGACTGTTTCCGAACAGCTGACAATTTTATGGCTGAAGCTTTGCTTTTCATAGTAATCATTAATTTAGGTCAATAGCAACAGCAACAGCAATCTGTTCTGAATCATGATGCTAATTTGACATGGACAAGCCTTGAAATCTTGAGCTTGCAACAAAAGTGGTGCAAGTGTGCATTTCAGAATTTCAGTTCCTCCAGAGCAGCAATTAAGTTCATCTTGTACCACAGCTGCCTTCTTAAAAAAAAAAAAAAAGAAAAAAGAAATTTGTAAGACTTAGTTTCTGAGGTACCCCAACATGTTTCATAGAAACACAGAACTTCCCACATTGGAAGGGACCCACAAGGATCATTGAGTCAACTCCACACATATCAAAAATGAAAACATATTTTGAGCATTGTCCAAACGCTTCTTGAACTCCAGCAGGGTTGTTGCCATTACCTCTTCCCTGGATAACCTGTTCCAGTGCTTGACCACCCTCTCAGTGAAGAACCTCCTCCTAATATCCACTCTCCTGAGATCAGCTCTCAGTCTTCTCTTCTCTAGGCTGAGCAAACCAAGTAACTTCAGCCACTCCTCATACGTCTTCACCTCCAGACCCTTCACCATTTTTTTTTTCCCTCCTTTGGACACTCTATAGCAACTTTATGTCTTTCTCACATTGTGGTGTCCAAAACTCCACACAGTACTGAAGGTGAGGCTGCACCAACACAGAGTAGAGCAGAATAATAATTTCCCTTGAGTAGCTAGCAATGCTGTGCCTCATGTACCCCAGGGTACAGCTGGCCCTATTGGCTGCCAGGGCTCACTGTTGACTCATATTCAGCTTGCCATCAACCAGAACCTCCAGATTCATTTCTGCGAGGCTGCTCTCCAGCCTGTCATCCCTAGTCTGTATGTATACCAAGGGCTGCCCCATCCCAGGTGTAAGGGGGTGAAGGATCTCTTTTTAAACCTAATGCAAACAGGCTCAATTTTCTTAATTAATATACACAAACCAATTAGACAAAGACTATAATTTCTCTTAACAAACAAGCACACAACTGACTGAACCATGGGTTGAAACAATCTACTTAATAATTTTTATAGGACAGCAACTGATGCTATGAACTAGTTGAAATAAAACATAAGATAACATAATTCAGCACAGAAATGATATGTAATGTCAACCCTCAGAGTGCACAAGAAATCATTTATTTGAATACCATACATTGCTTTAAAAAAACAAAAACAAACAAACAAAAACAAAAAACAAAAAACAATTTTAA
Source organism: Netta rufina (assembly GCF_964035555.1). Taxonomy (NCBI): domain Eukaryota; kingdom Metazoa; phylum Chordata; class Aves; order Anseriformes; family Anatidae; genus Netta; species Netta rufina. Next base: position 36,871,335 of record NC_140123.1, on the reverse strand, counting down.
GACACTTATATAGTCAAAATGGTCATGTAGTCCAAACAGTTATAACACATTAGTCCAAACAGTTATAATACATTACAGTTCATCTAATCTTTCTAAAAATAATAATAATAAATAAATAAATAAATAAATAAATGAAATAAAAAAGGCCTAAAATAAATGGTATGGATTGTATGCTGTCTGCATCTGTTTCCTTCCATTGACTCCAAGAGAACTTAGGTAAGTAGATCAAATACAGATGCATAAAATTGGCAGAGATGAAATCCACCCTGATTCAGAATTAATTATACCTTGATTATCTTTCTGATTCATTATGTTAAGCCTAGTGTTTTTATAGGTAACACTTTCTTTACTAAACACATCCACACAAGAAATAATCCATACTATCCCTTTCTCTGCCAAGTTTTGTGGAGTAGCTATAATAATACTTCTAAACACTCTAACATCTAGATTTCACTCGTACCTTAGAGTAGTTGGCCAGACTCATCATGGGGAGCCTTGAAGATTTAATATATGTACTGCTTTCTTATTTATAAAATTGGAAGTGGCTGAAATAAATTGAGAGCTGTGTCATATCTCATTAAAACAGTATTTTTTGAAGAATAAGAACAAAATATGTTTCACATATCTTAGGTATATGGATGTAATTGAGAGTAGAGAAGCTACAAAGAGGGTGTTCGAAGAATATACAAGAGGGAGAGAGTCAAAGCACATCTATACTGCCTTTTGAAAGTGGTTCCTAGATACAGCCCCCTATAAGGTTTTGTTCTGAGGAATCTTATTGGTTCATTTTACTTTGGAGCTGAGGATTCAATTAAAATTGATGCATTAGCAGAGTAGGGTTTTTAAGTCTTCTGAAGAGGTGAATTATTTTGTAGTACAGATACAGCCATAATGCTGAGTAAAAGGCAGAACAGAAACAAATATTACATGCCTACTAGTTGCCATTTCTGTAGTTTTACTAAAGATGTCAAACATTTCAGTTTAAATTGAGATTAAAAGGAAGAAATAACAGTTTTAGTGATAATTTTGGTGATATGTTTTAAAAATTACAATGAGTAGTAAGAAACACATGAAATAAATAAATATTCTAACATTTTTAAACATATCCTTTTGGAGATATATTAACCATATTAACCATCTAGGGAGGCTGAGGTGATATTTTAAGTGACAGACTGTGTAGGTTTCATGTTATCTTCTTGACACATCTGCAGTGCAATCATTTGCCTGTGAACTAAACACCCAAATGCCCATTTCCATTGAACAGAGAGAAACAGACAATTTTATGTCACCTTATGACCCTTCTCTTCAGGTTAAGAAGAATCCTGTCTGAAATGCCTGCTTCTCTTTATTGATAGTAAAAGGATCCTGAGTTTGGACCTAGACAGACCCCAACTAATAACTCCAAACAAAACCTAGAATTATCTATATTTATTTTTCTGGGATTTGATTCTTTATATTCTGTCTCAGAGGATAAGATCTATTCATGCCAAGAAACAAAGAAAATCACTATTGTACTTTGCCTTAATAACAAGGAACATGTGAATCCTCCTCCTGTCTTTAGCACTGCACAAAAAATTAAAAGTTGACTCAACTGAACCTCCAAATTTCTCATTCCATCTCTTATGTCTTCATCTATTAGAAAGTTTATACAAGTAAATGTCTCCACAGTGGAGCTGCAAAAATCACTCTTTTTTTTTTTTTTTTTTTTAAATCAAATAGCAAATTAATAAACAATTATTTATACTCACCCTAGGATACATTGTCATTTAATTTCAAATGCATCTTAACAAAGACAGTAGGGCACAAGAAGATAGATACAACACAGTATTCTTTTCTATTTTGAATACTGTTTTAAAATCAATATATGTAAACAAGGGGCTCCTGAAGGTAACAAGGCAGTCAATGTTGTTTTATTAGTACTGGACTGTTTTTACAACTGAAACACACTTTAGCCAAATGTCACTCATATTATATCAGCCTTTTATTAGTTTTCCCCAAATTATTACTTTCTTCTCAGTTTAAATGGCATGGAAAATTGAAATACTCTTTTACATTTTTATATTCTCCATGAGAAATTTTAGAACTAATCTAAAATAAAGCAACCAGCAATCTATCAGTTTTGTCAGTCAGTATTGACATACTGTTCAATTCCATCTGTATGCTAATATCAAGATTCAGTTCTGCAAATGTATTCTTCAAATTAAACATAAGCCAAAAATGTAGTTATGATGTAATTTCAGTAGATAAATATGTATCATTCACAGTTTCAAGAAGAGTTCTCATATTTCAGTAAGATTTTGAATGAAGAAAAAAAAAAAAAATCTGTGCAGAAGCTGAAGGCTGCCTTTATATAGATTTTTATTTCAAGTTAAGATTTAATAATAAAGACATAGTTGCTGCATTCAATAGCTGGCTCAGGTTCAGCAGGATATTGAACAGCCACATCTTTATTTTAAAAATTAATTTATATTATATATCTGTGTCTGGAACACAAAGCTTTGTGGATTTCCTTAAAGAATAAAATAAAAAAGAAACATCTAATGTGGAAGTAGTTACAATTACTTTTTTTTTTTTTTTATGTGTTAACTAGGAAGTGACATAAAAAGGAAGATTATTTAGCCTTTCCTTCCACAAGCACTGGTTTCCTTACAGGAAGGTAAATCTCCTGCA